>NW_027466071.1:3782500-3822500 GCF_046127955.1 Nelusetta ayraudi
GAGAGAGAGAGAGACGGAGTCTTAATAACGACGGCACTGCACCGCCTCCATCCTGCTGCCTCCTCAGGTGACTCCTGCTCCATCTGTCTCCTCTCCTCAGGGACGCACTGTGAAAGCAGGAGCAGGTAAATTAACAAGTTGCCACATGTTTCCAAGCCACGAGGTGAAAGGAGCTCCACAGCTTTTAATTAACCCTGGATGTCACTGCAGCGGAGCGCTCGCTGGCTCACTCTCCCATCACCGCTGCTGCAAAACAAGGCTCCCTGGTTCACCCGGTAGTGACGAACTGGGTTTACCTGCTTTAGCAGTGTTTAAAGGTATCAACGATCGGGACATACATCTGTCAATTTCATCTATATTCTGGTTTCCTGTGGTTGAAAATATTATGGGATGTTGCCTACAAATAATGTTTGCCTATTCTCCTGCAACAGAACAGAACTGTTACTCAAAGTGGATCGTTTGCCTTTATTCCTTCCCTTTGTTTTAAAGACAACACCACCGTTGTGCTGTGATCCTGTTGTCATTGAAGGCCAGTGGGGAATAAAAAGCAAACCCCCGGATTAGTGACAGGGGGAGAGATTAGTGGCCTGGTTGTTGAAGGTGAATTGGGATCTTGGATGAAGACTGGATCTCATTTGGAGCATCAGCTCACAGTTTTGGAGGAAGCAGCTGTTCTTTATCTCCCGAAGATTAGAGTGAGGCACGTCAGGGTTTCAGAGAGACTTTTGACTCGGTTGATGAAGGGCAGATGGACTGAGGACTGACCCTTGAGGAACACCTCAGGCTGCCTGGACCTGCATCCTCCCAGTCAAACATTCACTCTCGTTCGACTGAGAGGCAGAACCAGAACCTCCGGCGGTCCGACAGCCACTGCAGTATGGTCAAGCAGGAACAATAACAGTCATCAGCTTTTTAATGATCTAATCCAGGCGTGGCCAAACTACGGCCTGGGGGCCATATGCAGCCCATTCAATCTTTTTAAAGCGGCCCGCTGAAATTGAAGAAATTATAATGATAGTCATCAAACAGCTGCATCTCCTCCATGTTTCCAGTGTTTTCCGCGTCATGTCAATAAAGAGCTGAACACCCTGGTGGTCCAGGGGTGGTTCTGGATGGTTCTGGATGGTTCTAGATGGTACTGGATGGTTCTAAGAGCTAAACAAGCTGGTCCAGGGGTGGTTCTTGATGGTTCTGGATGGTTCTAGGTGGTCCTGGATGGTTCAAAGAGCTGAACACCCTGGTTCAGGGGTGGTTCTGGGTGGTTCTTGATGGTTCTGGCTGGTGGGCCTTCAAAGACACTGACTTGGTTGCAACTTTTCTGCAACAGCGTTTAACGACCCAGTGTGGTTCCCACCAGTCCAACAGATTGACCTTCCTCACCCAACACTCGCCGAGTGTCCTGCTCTCACCCCACCCCCCACCCCCCAACTCTGTCACCCCCCTTGGCGTAATCGCTCCGTGTTTTTCCGCTCATATGCTACATTAATTATGGCAGCAATCAGACTGGGGACAATACGGTTTACTCGTCCCCGTGGGAGAAGGACGTGCACGCTCGTCTGTGTACATGTGCATCGGCCGCACGTGCAACACAGGTGACGTTAGCGCGCATGCTTGAGACAGCTGAGCCACTTTAATGGCTCATTATGGGCTTTAACAAGGCCTGGGCGGCTGTCGGCGCGCAGCCCGCCGGGAGCTGCTGGCAAGGCTTCCTCTCACCGGGCCGCTGGAAACACACGGCGCCGACGCGCACCACAAGGAAAACAATTATGCACGCACACGCTTGATGTTGCCGTGTGTGTGTGTGGGTGTGTGTGTGTGTGTGAGTGAAACGACTCAACAGTCAGGTTGCGTTTCTTTGCAAGTGCAAAGCAGCACCTTTTTTTAACATCAGGTAAGTCATGAACTTAAACAAACAGCAGCAGCAGCAGCAGCAGCAGCAGCAGCTGTGAGGTGATAGGGAGGAGCCGGCTCATCTCCAACACATACTGTAGCTATACAGCAGCGGTGCATTGTGGGTAATGGCCGCCTAACGACAATGTTTGCTGTTATTCTCCATCGCATGAGTGTGTTTGTCGATCTCTTTTTCTGTGAAAAAAAAGCCCACGGGTTGCTTTTCATCTATCGTCAGAATTCCGCCTGAAATTTGTCTTGCCTCCGAGACGCCCGTTTCTTCAACTGACAAGAAATCAACACAAAGCGCCACAAAATGACAACATAACTCAACGAAACCATAAGTCAAAGATCAGACAAAATGCAGCATCAAACATGCAATCCATGGCACACAATCAGCCCAAAATATTATAAAATGAGACTTTTTAGCCTCAGAATGTTAATATACAGGCGCTACCCAGAAAATGAGAATATCCTGAAAAGGTTGCGGTATTTCTGCAATTCAACTTAAAAGGTGAATGTGACATATTATATAAAGGAATAATATGCAAATCAATATATTTTAAGTTTTTATTTCTTTGGATTTTGCTGATCAGGTCTTGCAGCTTTAAAAAAAAACAAAACTGAAATTTTATAACAATTTTCTGAGTTTGTGGGTTTGTGGTTTTAATAAGCTGAAAATCCTGATCAGCAAAGTTACAACAAGGAACTGCTTGAGATGTCAATGTGCGTGGAATGGCTCAATAAAATGTGTTGCTTTCCTCTTTTATGTTAAATTGCCAAAATAAAACAACTTTTACTTGATAGTCGAATTTTTCGGGTAGTACCCGTAGCCTTCATTTATTTCTCTTCACTCAGTGTGAAACCTGTTGAGATGCTCACTCAGCTGATATCCAGGGAGGAAAACATGGCCCACATTCCCTTTTAACACGCTCACTCCACAACGTTACCATGTTTTTTTTAGACCAATCAATTGTTGACGGCGCACCTGACATTACCCCACTGGTGGCGGCGCAGTGGTTGCAGCCACTGTACGCTGGTGTATAGAACATTTTGCGACACACAGTGTGGCGACGGCGGCCGCGTCTCTGCTCTGGTTGCAGCCACACAACACAAGGCAACAACAAGCCGGTGTCTCCAAACTAGACAGAGTGTTTATGAAAGAGAGTGAGAGAGAACACACACACACACACACACACACACACACACACACGCACACACACACACTAAGGGCGCATATGTAACACCTGTGCTAATGAAGCTGAGCAGCAGCACACACTGTCCTTGAGTCTGTCAATCAAGCGCTGGCTAATGGGCCTCCGCGCACACACACACACACACACACACACACACACACACACACACACACAGGGGAGGACACACACACATCATACACTCAGCGAGACACGTGCAAACACTCAGTGACACATACTGGCTGCCGCAGCTGTACCTTCCCTTTTTAGGGGAGGGTCTGGTTGAAAAGGCTGCAATCTGCCCACACACTCTCTCCACCGGCGGGATAATGAGCCGCAGCCACGGAGGAGGGCGCATTTAAACGCATCCGCAGCCTCACAATGAAAATATGATCTATGGAAACAGGGAGGAGGAGGCAGACGAGTGTCACAGTGGCCAACGCGGCCTTTTAGACGCTGTTTGTGACGCTCGGCGCAACCATTTCACAAATGAACATCCTGGTGTCGTCCTGGGTGGTGGGGAGCTGCTTCTGTTCACCACACAGACGGAACAGACAGGACAGACAGGACAGAACAGACGCTGAGTGAGTTAGGACAGAAATAACAACGTTTGCATTTTAGAAAAGCAAGAGAAATCTGATGGGTGTGATGAAAACCCCAAACCATGAAGTGCTTAGGATGTTTGAGTTTTCATCACCGTTGTCGCTCAAAAGTAAAAGTAACGTGCTTAGGATTGAGAAACTGACCATGAGGATTTCCCCACACAAACATTTAACTTGCACAATGTTTTCTCTCACTCTCACTTTAGAGTTTAAAAAGTTATGAAAACTCTTGACGCCGATACCCTGACTTAAACTCCGTCTCGCAGATTTCTGCTCGGACTTTTCCTGAGCTGCCCGTCAAATGTTCCAAAACTACAGTGTGGTGGTCCTGGATATCCAAAGTGAACAAACACAATGAAATTAACCGAAGTCAAATCCCCACAGAGGCAGCGAGGGAGTGAATTCTCACAGCGATATGACGCAATCTGTTGTTGGTTGGTTTATTCTTCCATTTCAAGCAAATGGGAAAAAAAAACAAAAACAAAAACAAAACAAAACAAAACAAGGCTGCTGCTGCCTGTCTGGCCCTGGTAAAAAACAAACAAACATCACCCTTCCCAGTGCTGCCCCCTATGCTTGGCAGACCCATATATATAGAGATCCTATAGAGCTCCAGAACTTTAACATACCTTAAAAATAAAAGAATCAATAAGCATTCACGATAACTCAAATAATGGTCAAAACTATGATCAAACTAAAGGTTTATTAACCAAGCCAAACAAAACTAAATTATTGAATATAACAAAAATGACAAATAGTAGCAAAGAACGTAAAAGTGTTTTGTTGCCTTCCTGGCTGGGTTAAAAAAAAAAAACACCTTGTCGTGCTGTAGCCGGTCGCCGTCGTCAGGTGTTGCCATGCGTCAGGCATCTTTTAGAAGAATTAATCTGATTGGCCAAAAAAAAAAAAAAAAATCTTTTGTTTGGGGTTCAGCTCGATCAAATATGTGAAACAAATAAAGACGGCATGTATCGCGGTTAGCTCGACTCTGTGCCGAGTTCATTAAGGTAACTGCATGAAGGTGCAGGTGAAGCTCGTGGTCTTGTCTCGGTAACAAAGAACTTTTGTTGTTCAAACTGAAGACGCGACCTGAGGAGAAGTCCGTGGTTTCCAAATACAACTGTGAGCTGCTTTTCGTCCTGCGCTAATTAGCCAGGGGTTGCTCGTGTGGCGCAGCGTTGTTTGTCTCCTGACAGCGCTGTTGTGTGATTCACTCCGGCCATAATGATAAAGTAAATAAATAAATAAGGTACAATAAAAAAAGAGACGCATCGGTGAGTGCGGCGAGCGACTGCTGGTAATTGGTGTGAAGCTGTTTGGGAGGCAGATGAGTGCGGCTAACAAGCTGAGCCTCCAGCAGCAATTAGCCAACAGGCAGCAGACGTGGCCAGAGCCGCGCCGCTGCAATTAAACACACACACACACACACACACACACACACGCACCCACACACACCGAGGTATGAAGAGGGTGGAAGTTGTTTCTCAGCTGCTCTCCAGATTTTCCTCCGATTCTATGAGAGTGGATCCACTGACTTGCAGTCAAGCGTTGGACACGCACTGCATACTGATGATGATGATGATGATGATGATGATGATGATGTGATAAAAACATTTCTTTTTCCAGCATCTAAATACTGTATATGCTACTGTATTGCTGCTTTAGCTGCCAGCTGAGATGTGTAGTTTCTGTTTTTTCCAATATTCCAAGTGTGCAATCTTGAAGCAAATAATATATATATATATGTATATATATATATATATATATATATATATATACATATAGATAGATAGATAGATAATTGGTATTGATGTGGAGGTTATTGTTCACCTTGCTGACCTCAGGAGCCTCTAATTATTTTTCATACTGGATTCAGGTGTGCGCTCGTGTGTGTGTGTGTGTGTGTGTGTGTGTGTGTGTGTGTGTGTGTGTGTGTGTCTTTGTGAAATGATAATGGACCAGTGGGACAGATAACAGTTATTATGGATCCCCACACACAGGTCTCAGCTAGCAACAGTAGACTCTGCTCTGTCCCAGTGGGCTTCATCACTGTGTTTGCTGGGCCGTGCACTGATTTGCCTCCGTGCGCACACACACACACACACACACACACACACACACACCACGGGCATTGCAGGGCCACAGAGGTGGGCATCGAGTGTGAAAACACAAACACGGCGAGGCAACAGAGACAACAACTCTGGGCTTGTGCAAACAAGACGCAATGCGCGCACACACACATTGTTTGTGTGTAAATAACGAGCCAAACGCTCACACAACAGCATCAAACACACACAAGCATCTAAAAAGATGAAGATGAAAGAGAAGTGCACATCTCCACATCAGCTCTGCCTTAATGCTGTTAACCTTGAAGGAGAGGATTGTTTCTATAACGAGGTGACAGTTGGAGGAGGGAGGAGGGTTCACTCTTCCGTCTCGCAGAGGAAAAGAGAAGAAACAATAAACAACAACACGCTCACGTGAACTCTTCTTCAAGGCGACGGCAGAGAGCCGCTTGAGCCGCAGCGTGCTCGACTTTCACCAATAGGTGTCTCTACTGTCACATCTGACGCGTGGAGGCCGTTTTCCCCGCAGTGCAGTTTGAAGATGAGACACGACTGCAAAGTGGAGCCGTCAGGACCGTCAGCAGGACGAACTCAGAGCAGGCCAGCGGGTCCAGGTGGACGGGAGGGCCAGGGATGGTGCAGTGGGAACTAGCAGCTGGAGCTCAGGTCCGGGGGGCTACCAGCTGGGCTTTAGAAGGTGGGTTTGTGGTGGAGGCGGCAGGACCCAGAGTGCAGACAACTGCAGCTTTACAGGAAAGGAAAATGATTCATTTGAAATCATCATAGAAAATAAACAAAGGGAGTCTGCAAAGGGCAAAAGGGGGGGAAATAAAATGACAAGGAGCAAAATGGGAGACATGAACAGAACCAGCCAGGGCAGTGCAGTGCAGTGCAGGGCAGGTACAAAGAAAGCCAACAGACCTGAAAATGCCTTGAACATACGACACCGTGGAGCCACAAGGAGACCAGTGCTGTGTCTCAATTCAGGGTCTGCACCCTTCAGACCGAGTGTCCTCCGTCTGAAGGAAGCGTTCTTCGAGTACCCAGCCCAGAAGGACGGACCAAACCCCGCCTCCCCGGTCACCACCCGGGACGGTCTAGCCTTTGCCGTATTTCCTCGTTTCGTCACCGCCGTTCCCTCCTGCTGGCCAACCCCGGAAGTGACGTTTTTATAGCATCAAGCTAACCATTGGTTCACCATCTAACGATGCCTTTGGATGATCAAATAAGTAAAATCCTACGTTAAAAACTGGATACATATATTATGTGAAACTTCAATATTCAAATTTATATGTCGTGTCTTTGCCAGTAGATGCCGCTAATTTAAGTTGACTTCCCAGGATCCCACGATGCTTTACAGCAGCACGCAAAGCATCATGGGATACACAAGTACGCGAAGGATAGTAGCGGTGCATCCTTGGAATCGGCTAAAACGAGTGCGTATTTCCGAGTACGCATTTTGAGCGTCCTAAGCACCCTCGGGAATTGCAGCCTTTGCGCAGCGCTATGACGCAACTTCCTTTCAAAATGCGTACTTCAAGGATGCAGACCCTGAATTGAGACACAGCACAGGACTGTTTACACCAGAGGGCAGCGGATCACAGGTGACAACAGTCAAGGGACAAAAAAAAAAAAAAAAAAAAAAAAAGGCGGGAAAACTGAAAGAGGATGTAAAGCACGGAAAAACTCCAGGACACGAGACTATCAAAATAAAAGAGGCAACGTACAAACAACAGATGATGACAGTAACCCTTAATTTAGCTTCACATGCAAATGTGTGACATGTGACACAGTGTGACATATGACACAGTGAGACATGTGACACAGTGAGACATATGACACAGTGAGACATGTGACACAGTGAGACATATGACAAGTGTAAGTTCGAAGCACTGACACAAAAAGCAAGATGTTTCCTGTTTAGTTCAGTAGAAAGGTTGCAGTGCGTGAATGCAACCAAACCACTGAGTGTTGAGGTTTTTTAATACATTTTTTTTACTGCGACATGATGAGGAATGCAAACTGTCTCCAATGCAGAAAAACAAAGGACTCAAGAATTGTGTGGACCTAGACACACACACACACACACACACACACACACACACACACACACACACACACACATAAATGACCTAAAAGTAAATATTTGCGTGTTTTTTCTTTGAAAGCCAGCTAGGTGGAGACACTGTTTGCAATGAAAGCTCTGTTCTGTCAGGCCAAAAACACAACAACAAAAAAACAACAAAACACACACACACACACACACACACACACACACCACTTTATTGATGGTTTCTATTTTTGTAACACAGTTTGTGGATGTGTTTTGTCAATGAACTCCCAGAAATTTGCTGGTGCTTCTCAGTTGCTCCACTTTGCAGAGTGTTTGCTGGAAGACTCGTCTCCTGGAGAACGAACAACTGGTTCTGTGTCTCCTTCACAACATGTGGAGGTGACAGTGCTTTGGTAAGAATGGGCAACCAAGACTGGGCAAAAATGCAACATTAGAAATAATGACCGGAAAATGCACAACACTGTTGCAGTTATAGAAGATAAAAACACCACTCAAATTTTTCATCCATCATCATTTGAGGTTGAGTTTGTAACACGTGGAGATTTCGAGAAGAAACAGCGACATCAAGTGGTTATATTTTAGACCGCAGCGTACTTACACTCCCCACCCCCCTCCTGAGCTTGCCAGTGAACTACGGTGGCCTGCGCACACAAACTTGGATACCTGGTTCACTCTCTCTACTGGTTTATTGAGGACGCCAGCGGTCAGCCTAATATGAAACGCATTGTCAGGCAGCTGGATTGTCCACACAAGGCTTCCTTAGAAATATGCTTAAATATATATATATGAAAATCCTAAATCAAGCCTAATTTGAAACACTGGACCTTTAAGCCAATATCATGGACCCTGACCCAGAACCCAGAACCCTTTTGACCCAGAAATGCAGAAGCGGGAGAAGATTGTTCAGCAGGCCAACATCTAACAAAGACAGCAGATACAGAAAAAAAAAACCAGAAGCATCTCCAGATGTATTTATTTCATTTGTTTTGTGTGATAGAAGCTGTCACATGTCTGTTTAAGGTATAGCCCTGTTTAAGCCTGAGGCTGAGTGTGTTGATGTGCTTTTTTTCCCCCTATAAGTTGATAAGTGACTCACAGTGGGACGGATCACAGTCGGCAGCAGGCAGCGCATCATCCGCATCACATCATTGCTGTTTGCAAAGTGAAATATTGCAACGAGGTGGATGTGCACATCTGACACATGTGGGAAAACCTCTGGCTGCAGCAATGCTAAGCCGACTGTTGTGTTAATACTGACATATATTTACAAACATACGGTAGCTACTTTTGATTTTTTTTTTTTTTCTTCCAATTTACGAATTTTCATTCTAGAGGAAATGTATCAGTGCTTTCACAGACAATCACACATTTCTATTGCACATTACCGCCTTTATCTACTGTCTTATTATTTTGTGACGGCATTAAGCAATACAGTGGCACAGAACAGAGGACTGCTAATGTAAATTAGGCATGGAAGTGGGGGGGGGGGGAAATAGTGATTTCTGCTCTAAATGTGGAGCTATCTCTGTAGCCTCCCTAGCTTCTCTTTTAACTTTATTTTTAATTTCTCAGAACAAAGAACAAAACCTCACCTGGAGAACTGCAGCGCCGGCTGCTCAGTCTCGCCAGAATAAACCTGCATGGTTGTCAACTGTTTATTCAGCTCTAAGAGGAATGTTTGAGTTATAAAAATGAGTTTTTTTTTTGTTTTTTTTTTGTCCCTGGCGGTGTTGCTCAAGCCTTTCCACCGCGTCTGATGTCAATGTATTGACAGATCCCAGTTTGTCTTGCCAATCATGGGCTCGGTGTCTTTTATGTCGCGCTAATAATTAATATATGCATAGAATCTAATTAAACACGTAATACTGAGAGCCATAATTAGATTTTAAACATAATTAGAGTTCTACTATCTTATTAATCCCAAACAACTTGCAGGAGGTTTACCGCCGGAAAATACATCAATCATTCTTTTCACATAAGGAGACCATGACACCGAAATGAGATGTTTACACGATTAAAATTCCTTTGTTTTAAAATGAAGAGAATTCCAAATTGGTTTTGAATAGGGGAACAATTGTCGGCTTCGTTCGCTCGGCGTCGTGCGTCTAACAATAAAACGTGGCTGAGTGGGTGCGACTCCAGCGTTCCTCCTCACTCGTTATTTTTAAAGTGCATTAATGAGTCGCTAACAAAAAGCTTCCTCGGGGAAGACGGCGCCTTTTCACCACATATGTTCTTTTTCCACGGAGTGGAATAAATTGTCAATCAGCCTTTATTTAATCATCAGAGTTTGACACCTTCCACTGCCGCCGGTCGCAGCCCCACACCCAAAAGTCTGTCAGCGCTGTAAAAGGTGACGGACGGAGACGAGCCTCATCCCGTTTCCACAAACATCCCGGAAATTCTGCTTTGTTTATGCTTTTCAGTGTGAAACAGCAAGAAAAAAAAGATACCCAAAGGAAAAAAAAAAAAAAAAAATAGACTTAATCCTTATGTGCCGTTCAAGTGTGAAATCTCACACATCCGTGTTCAAAGAATTCATTTATTGGGATTTTTTTTTTTGTTTTGACAGAGGAACAGCGAAGGCTTTTCTTAAAGCTTCAAAGATGGTTTTTTTTTTTTTTGCCTAAATGTTCCCCCCCCCCCCCAAAACCAGGCAGTCAGATCAGTTTGAACATTTTAGACGCAGGCCGCTATGACACAGAAGGTAGATATCACAAAGAACAGAAAAAAACGAATCTCCGACTAATCTGTGACGTCCATCATACGCTGTCTGACTCCATCCACGGTCCTCCAGCCAAGCCAGTGGGCTTCATGTCATCCACAAGAATGAAAGATAGACTTGGCATCCAGCCAGTCCTCTAACAGGGAGATGCTAATCCTAATTACAGGCGGCGACAGATGCTAAAAACACTTTTTACAGTGGTGCACTTGTCTTCTCCTTCATCAGCATATGTCAGAGGAGACGAGACACAGAAGCTGACAGTTTCCTCGCGGCGGCTCGGCTGCAGGCGCAGACAATATTTACATAAAAGTGGCAGGGAGGAGAGCTGGCATGAAAGAACAGGTGCCGCTGTCACCCTGCCGCGTGTGAACGAGTGCGTGAGCGCACCCCAGGGTTCAGCCTGCAAATTGTCTTTGCTGAAAATTAGAAGCGGGTTCACATTGTTGCCTTGAGAAATAGAGCAAAGCGCTCCTCGTGCAACTAACTTCATCATTCCAGCCGCAGCAGCAGTGGATTGACTGTGCGTGCCACTTCTAACCTGCAGAACGTGTGTGTGCGTGTGTGTGTGTGTGTGTGTGTGTGTGTGTGTGTGTGTGTGTGTGTGTGTGTGGTTTGGTCCAACAAAAGAACAACTTAAAAACTATTTGGCAGCTAAACAATTGTCTTTGTTTTTAAGTCTCCCTAAAAACAAAGACAATTAAAAAAAAAAACCAAAAAAACAGGAAGTAACTACATAAAGGACGGTGATTGGTTACCAAATAACCTACAGGGCCTGTGTCTCAATTCGGGGTCAGCATCCTTCGAAGGCCGCATTTGAAAGGAAGTTGCGTCACAGCACTGCGTGAAGGCTCCTCCCAAGTCCTAAAAGTCCGAAGGACGCTGCAAGGAGGCTGCACCGCTACTATCCTTCACATCCTTCTGTATCCCACGATGTTTTGCGTGCTGCTGCAAAGCATCCTGGGATCCTGGGAAGTCAGCTGAAATTAGCGCCATCTACTGGCAAAGACACAACGTATAAATTTAAGTATTGAAATTATTCAGTTTTTAACTCAGGGGTTTTTACTTATTTGAACATCCAACACCATCATTAGATGGCGAACCAATGGTTAGCTCGATGCTATGAAAACGTCACTTCCGGGGGTTGGCCAGCAGGAGGGAACGGGGGTGACGCAACCAGGAAATACACCGAAGGCGAGACCGTCCCGTGTGGGTACCGGGGAGGCGGGGTTTGGTTCATCCTTCTGGGCCGGGTCCTTGGAGGACCCTTCCTTCAGACTGAGGACGCTTCCTTCCAAGGATGCAGACCCTGAACTGAGACACAGCCAGAGTTGTTTCTGAAAGTCACGCTCCCATCATGAAAGGTAACACAATTCTACAATCAATTCTCTGTCAGAAGGTCAGCAGCTGCTGAGATGGTTTTCTGAGACGTTAAACGGGCGGCGACGCTCGCGTGCTGTCCTGACCAGTTAGTTGACAGGAATCAGCCATTCTGTGGGCGAACTGGCGCTGACCTTGACAGTTTTTCACAGATTGCGGTCACACGCGTCCTGAGATCGAGTCACTTGACAGCTTTGAGTTTGTCTGTTCACACTTGGGATCCGTTTTCACCTTCCTGCTCCGCGTAAATAAAACGGTGGCGCTGTCGCTTGAAATAAGAACGCTCACGGCATCTCATCTGTTCAACGTGAGGTTCAGTGAGCCGGTTTAGCAGCCTCGGGGCGGTGGGGGGGGGGGGGGGGGGGGAGAAGATTCCTGTCGGGTTTTTTTTATATAGAAAGAGGCAATAAAAGAACAATTTGTCTCCGGCGGAAAACGATTACGTCTCATATGCAGCAATGAAAAGCTTTCATGCAGATACTTGATGAAGAAGAAGAAGAAGAAGAAGAAGAAGAAGAAGAAGAAGAAGAAGAAGAAGAAGAATCAACTTGCACTTCCTAAGACTGATAAACTAAGCTAAAAATAAACCATTGCCAAGTATCCTTCACTTTTTTGGTTCTACTTGCAACTGCAGTTCCATGCTTGGCCTCTGGTGGGCGCTACAACCAGCCTCTGCAGGATTAAACTTGTTGGTTGACCCAGTTTCATCTGCTGTAGCTCCAGTGTTAGCTAGTCGTCTTCTGGAGCAGAAACACACACACAGAGTTGCAGCAACGTGTTGCTTTCTCCGGAGAAGCTAGCTGCGGTCCCAGCGAACGTGACGAGCTGCGACTTGCGGGAAGCGTGACCTTTGAACCCGCGAGACGACGCGTCCCGCTCTCCTGCGGCGCGCTGCGAGCCCCCCCCCACCCCCACCCCCCACCCTCCCTCGCTAGCTGTTGTACCTCGCCTCGCGCAGCCGTCGGCAAACTTTGCCTGGGAACGTTTGCACAACAACGCGCCAGAGTGGAGCGGCAAGTTTACTGGGAAGAGGCGGCAGCTTCTTAGCACCTTGAGGCTGCTAGCGCCCGTGACGGGGGGGCGGAGAGGGCTGGGAGGGGGCCTGCAAAGATCTAACAACGGGTGGTGGGTGTCAAATCTGTCAGAGCGGCACTCGCGCATGTATGTGTGTGTGTGTGTGTGTGTGTGTGTTCAGCTTTTGGGGATTGCGCGAGTGTGAATGAGCGGTGTGCGTTGGTCTTGTCACAAAAAGCGTGTGAATCACTGAGAGTAAAGAGAGCCATGTGTGCTTCTGTCTGTGTGTGTGTGTGTGTGTGTGTGTGTGTGTGTGTGTGTGTGTGTGTGTGTGTGTGTGTTCGGAGGTGTTGCAGAAAGTCTGATCTGAGCGCGCTCGCTGTGGCGAGGCACCGTGCTGGAAGAGAAGCGCTCTCGTGTGAAAAGTCAAACATTTAAATAACAGTTTGTTAATCAGACGAATAGTTTAGCAGATTGTTGGTGTTACTGGCTGTTCTTGAAGGTATTCTCTGTTGTCTATTTTGCTGCTGAATTGTGCTCTGTTGTTGTCGCCGGTGTTGCTACTTTCTCTTTTTTTTTTTTTTTGCCTTGGCCAGGCTGTGGGCCGCCTCCACACAAATAAAAAACCAGCACAGGGAATTTTTTTGAATAGGAAAAGCTGCTGATTTCACTCTAACAGGAGCTCTTTGTCCAACGCAAAACTACTGCGTCCCATATGCTCCTCATCTTCACTTATCCAGGCACTTTTCCATGTTGTTTTGCCCGAACATATTGCGACGTTGAAAAGCACGCCGCAGGTGTCCTTCACACGCTTAACCTCCGTCATTTTCGAAAGGTTATTGCTTTTAGCAGTGCACAAGCGAAAGTTAAATATCACGACAGGTCACCAGGAAGGTGAACCTGTTGCCACTCGGGAGTCGCCAGTGGTGCTGGTTCAAATCCTGCCGGTGGCCATGGAACCGGGGCACAGCATGGAGCCACTGTGGTGGGAGACGTGGAGCTTAATCACGCAGTTGAATGGGATCTCTGCTGTTACAGTGTTGAGGGGTGGTTCGGGAGTGCTTGACAATGAGGCCACACGCAGACATGCTCAAGCTGTCCATGCAAGAGCATTTACTTATACAACAACAATAACAACAACAACATAATCAGTCATTAAAACAACACTCGCATAAAAAAAAAAAACGCGTGTGTATGTGATTTCGTCCCTCAAGAATGAATTTGAGAATAAATCCGCATGTGATCAGCTGGTTGACACTGTCACGGATGGACTGGAAGGGACGAGGCTGAATCGACTCTCAACCATCGCTGTCGCATAGCTACTACACTTGGCATTAGCTTTTAGGTAGGGGCAAACTGTGAGTGAGCAATTTCCAGGTTAACCATGACGACCTGTGGAGGCAGAGGACGCAGAACCATCTCAGAGGATGCAGAACCATCTCAGAACCATGCAGAGGATGGTTCTGCAGAGGATGCAGCACCATGTCTTCATTCCCCCCCCCCCTGGAACAGCTGGAAGCATTTCCCAGTCTTCTGTTTCATCCGTGTTGGTTTTAAAGGCCCTTCCTCTGTCCCAGTGTTCTCTAAAGGCTCTTGACCAGATGGATATGTAAAATAAATCCAACGGAATTAGGAAAGGCTCCATCTGCTCTACCAGGTTATTTTGATAATGGAGACAGTCATAATACTGTGAGTCAGCCTTCCTGCAACAGAATGAAAGCAACAATCCAAAAAACAAAACAAAAACAAACAAACACTGAATGACTGCAGAGGATTCAAATTCAACCGGATGGGAATTTAGGGCAGCGAAGCAATGAATACAGTGTTCTGATTCTGAAGATGGAAATCCATTCCGGTTGGATAGTTCAGAACCAAAACAATAGATCCTAAGTGATGGTGATGTTGTCCTTGGAACACTCTGCTTTTGAAAGGGTTTTTTTTTTTTTTTTTTGCACTAATACTTGCAGTGTGTCGTTCCCTTGGTAATCACTTTTACACTTACAAAAGACTGTATATTCAACAGAGTTATTAAGAAATGTCTGACAGTCACCAATCATAATCATCAATTGTAAGCTCTTCCAATATCTTATCTGTTGTGTGCCTCATATAAGCATGATTTTTGCTTTACTTCTGCGTTTACATTTATTGCATCCCAAGGTCACTTCATCTCTTTGTCTCCTGGATAGGCCATTTGTATTTACATTGACTTAAACCACACCCAGGTTCACACTGGTCTTTCACTTCGGACCAAACAGTGACACGGTGAAATTGTCGGTCCACTGTCGCTCCCGTCGTTGATTGTGCAGGTGGGAGCGAGGCTGTGGGGGAAATGGGATAGCGAGGTCGTAAATCCAAGGTCAACAGTCGAAGATTCATCATCATCCAGCCTTTGATCCACCCCTGTCGTTTAGGGATAATACCTTATAAGAAATGGATAACCCTCCGTCATCTTTTGCAAACAAAGCTTTGTTTGTTTGCATCCATATGTGGATGCATTACTTCTGTTTGCTGTCTTTGAAAAAACAGAGAATCAGATTCAGTTTCTCGCTTAGAAACTTGCAAAAACATCTTCACTAGCGCTCAGATATCACAATACGTGTAATATGTATCTGTGCTGTAAATGAGAATCTCATCTGCATAAAGCAGAAGCTTGTGCATGTCGTTCATTGGATGCTTTTAATTGACAACACGACCATAGCAGAGATAAAAACTGATCCCAGTTGATAAATATAGTCAATATTCTTTACACGCTTTCATGAATATGTTGAAGTATTAATTAAGAGAGGACTGATTGACCATAAGACTCACACCCCATGAAGGGTGTTGCACTGATATTGTGCCTTTGGGAAGCGACTGCGCCAACTTTGAGTTTGAAAATCTTTCACCTACTTAAAGACTTTGGTCGTTTTTTTCTGTAAATATCTTCAGTTTTTTTTTATTTTATTTTTTAACAGTAATTGACTTGGATGACACACAAAGCAAAAATGGGAATGTTCAGGTTCTATGACCTGTGAGTGCACGTAGGCGGAAGTCTGTCTCTGTCGCTATAAAATCGCTGGAAAATGTCCAGAAACTGATCCTTGATCAGTGAGAAACATTAGTCAGTGCCTCTCTTTCTAATGCGTCACACTGAGAGCGGAGTGACTAAGCAGGAAGTGTAAACTCCCACTCTGAGCCTGAACGCCTACCCTCCTGGTCCGTCTCCTTTTTTCATTTCCTTCATGCCGCAAAAATAAACGTCCTTTTTTTCCTTTTCGTCCGAGCACTACCAGACAAGGCTGAGTGGGAATTGATTTAACTTGCATCTATTTGTGGCTCCAAATCCTCCTTTACAAAGAAAATGACGGCTTCAAAAGCCTTGGGAGCCTTCAAAGAAGCAGGCCTTCAGTTTCTGAGAACACAACCTGCCGCTAGAAGCAAGCTAACACACTGAGCGGCTTCTGTGGCGCTAAGCATCGTGCGCGGGAACTGTTACTTTGACTGTAATGGAAAAAGAATCACATCTTTTGTTGCATAAACAGTTGCACTATACACAGACATATAATCCAGCTGCGTGGCTTTGTGCGTCAGCTATTCATAAGCGTCCCGTCTGAACTGGGTTGCATTGGACATCTGTTTTCCAGAGTATACGTTGAAAGTGGATGTTTATATTTATATTGATTAAATGATTGGTGTCTCTGCTGTGACCTGCACAATGTTGAATGAGCAAGTGACACAAGTGCACTTTTGGATTATATACGCAGATTATGGGCATAATCGTCAGATTATGCCCATAATCTGCGCAGTAGCTCGGAAACCAGCGATGGTGAGTTGTGAAAAGTAGGAAGCAATTGTTGCGGCTGTGGACAAAGCCGCTATTAAAGGAGATTAGTGTGAATTCTTCAGTAACAGCTGGATAGATTTTTGCTTTAAAAGAAAAGAAAAAAAAAATTAAAAAATACATTTCAGTTTTCCTCCCGTCAGCCGGGAGTGAGAAGGACGTTTTCGCTTCACTTCAGACGGGCTTGTTGCTGAGACATCACCTTCAAAAAAAAAAAAAAAAAAAAGAAGGAAGAAAAAAAATCATCAGTCATCTGAAGGCCGCTTAGTGCCTGTAGCTGCGTTTCCATTACCCCAAGAATTTTGCAAAAACCTAAATATCGCAATAAAAATTGTGAAAAACCTCAGAAATGTTGCTAGAGGGTTTTTTACGCTTTCCTGAGGTGGTATCCGTACGGAAGACTTTTTTCGCATTTATACGTCACCGGAGAATTACGTCTTACGCGCTTCACGCCGTTCAATGGAGACGCCTGGCAAATCGAATCGCGACTGCGCCTCGTCGAACATTTTTAGAAGTATCATTTTTCATTTTGCGATAAACTGTCACGGAAACGCAGCCGGCGCTAGGAAACAAATGCGGTGTCAGTGTAACAATAAACGCAGAGCATGAAATAATGTTGTAAAGTGTGATTTGCAAACGGTGTCGCACCGCTTCAACGACTCGGCTTCCTGTTGGTGTGAGTGGAAGGGTCAATGTAACACTTGAACACACAATGAGAGCCGCCCCGTGTGTGTGTGTCGCATTGATCAGCGTATCATCGTCTGAACATCAATCAACCTAAAAACTGACCCCCCCCGCCCCCCCCACCCCCCACCCCATATGCACAGACACAAAAAAACACCTGTTGAGAACAGAGAGATGCTGCGCCAGTTTAATACAGACACAGGGTGCAGTGTGTTGCTAGGAGACACACACACACACACACACACACACACACAGACATAAACGCAAAGACACACTTCAGCCAACCCTCCCACGCTTCAACTCGCTGTCATTTCCTCTCATTTATTACCAAGGCTGATGGTGGCATATGGTGTGTGTGTGTGTGTGTGTGTGTGTGCGAGTGCGTTTGAAGGAGAGACATTCAGCACATCTGTCTGTGTTAGTTGACGTCAGACGGACAGACACACATGATAATAAGTCAGAGTGACGCGTTTGTGGCTCTCACGCAGGACGTCTCCTGAGCGCTGATTGGCCAGTTTGTTTCTCAGGTAGGAAGAAAGCACTGCTCAAGGGATTCACTCACACATTTTGTTTTATTTTTTTATCTTATTTTTTCTTTTTGCAGTGATGCCGGACTTCTAGTCGGTTCCGTTTACTCGAAGCTATGATTTGGTGTGCGCACCAGTGGTCCACTCTGACCTGACCCCACTGTGCAACCTGTGTTACACCATCAGCAACGTTTGGGACTGCTTCTGTGTTTGACTTATTTTACTGAACAGCAGTTTTTTCTTTCATTCAACGTTGATTCATGAGTGCTAACCGTTGTCAATGGATGACAACCAAGTGGTATTAAATAACTTCTGGGGGCAAAATAGGCGACTGAAAACCTCCTAAATCTCAGGCCTGAACGCTTTTGATATGGACACCTGGAACCCCCGGCTGCGCGATGAATCGATTTTAAATCGAAATCAGATTTTTTTTTTTTTTTTTTTTTCTTAGTCGTAACGATGTAAAATAGAGGAAAATCGGGAAATGGATTTTCCTCTTTCATGCTTCTGGGTTGGCGCCTCTTGGGTACCGTAGTCTTCCCCCCCCCTGGAGAAGCTGTTAACTGGCTACCCACGTTTACTGGCATCTGCACTAGCTAGCCACAGCAGCTGTTAAAACCAGGAAGTGATTCTGTTTGCCACCCTCACCACTTCCTGGTAAGTTATTTTTCCGAAGCCGCATACAACAGGCACTTGTCCTGTTTTTTTGTAGCATGTTTAACGAGATCCCCCCCCCCAAAAAAAAAAAAACAAAAAAAAAAACAATCGTAATCGAAAATCGAGTTCTCAGAGAAAAAAAAAAATTGGGATTTCATTTTTATTATATTCTATTTTTGTGACTTTTAAAACCCACTGCAAGAACTGGCTCAAAACAAACCAAAACTGTAATCACAACCAGGTGTTCTTTCACAGTGCTCAGTTACATAAAGACATACATACATAAAGGCCAGATTTTATTTGTCTCTTTGTGACTATTTGTTCTTGCAGTAATGTTGTTTTGTCCTGTTTGCACGTGGGATGCAATGTAACACCTGCAGCAGGCTGTTTATATGACAGAGTGTCATGGTTTGCCCGAGGCGGCAGGGATGGACCACACCCCCCCCCCCCCCCCCCTCCCCGACCGCTCGTCAAATGCTCTCTCTTCCAACCAAAGTGCTTTATTCCATCAGTGGTTTCAATAGCACTGTTGCTAACCGTGCACGGTGCTACCTACTCGTAAAGTATGTATTGATTATTCCACCGATTTGCTTTGATTCTTATTCACTTTTAATCAGTTACTCTTCCTGTAACCCGCCAAAGGGACAGAAGATGCAAACTAGCCACATTGCTAACTGTAGCATAGTTACACAAATACATGCACCGATGCTCATTAGTAAAGCCAAAGGGCTGTTGAATGCAACTGTGGTTTGTCAGGCAGCAGCAGCAGCAGCAGCAGCAGCAGCAGCAGTGAGGTGTAGATGACGAAGGAAACTGGCTTGATTATAAAAGTAAGTTTATTCTGAAAGAAGTCCAGCATTGATCAGCCACCCAGGTTTGCCGGAGGGAGGTCTCGTAGCCGACATGGACGTCCGCAAAGACATAAGTCCAACACCACAGGTGTGTGTACAGATCTCATGACTCGATGGGCCATTGTTTTGACAGAACGTACACAACCGCGTCAGAATAAATAGGGCTAACGGCCACTTGGGAAATGTTTGTATGTGGAACACTTCAGTCGAACCTTTCTGCTTTCTAACAGGAGGTGGGGGGGGGGCTCCAGTACAAACTGCCTTCTTTAAATTTACTGCACGCGTCTCCTGTTTGCTTTTACAACGGCTCCTAATGTTTGTCACAAGGTGTTTCAGACACTACACAACCGAGCCTGTCGGAGTTTTTCCCTCCATGACTCAAAGTGCAACTTGTTGGGTAACACCGTGCAGCTGCTGCCGCTGCCGCCGCCGCCGCCGACCACCTCACCCCTCAGGCTCCCCTCCCTTCCTCCCCCTGCCCCTCCCCCCTCTCACTCACCCACCCACCCACCCATCCATCCATCTCCAGCCGCTGTTGACGTCCGCGGCTCTGTGAGTCTCCTCGCGGCTCCTCTGTCCACTGGCGGGCGGTCGTCATGGCGCTCCTCCCTCCCCCCTAAAAATAAATAAATAAATTAAAAAGAAAAAAAAAAAAAAAAAAAAAAAAAACCGCGCGCGTCCCAACTCCGCCGCGCGGCTCCTTCTTTGCGCCTCCAGCCGCTCTCGCGCCCATTTCCAGTTGACCAGCGCGCGCGCGCGCGCGGGAGAAACTCGCGCTTTTTCTTTTTTTTTTTCTCTCCCCCCACACCCCCCCCAACCCACCCCCTCTTTCTTTTCTGCTGCTGCTCTCCGAAGAGGAGTTTCCGCGTCCTTCCGCCTGCGTCCTCTCCACGGTCCCCGCTCCTCAGGCTGCTCCACCTGGACCCGCTCGGCCCGTTCACTCACCGCCGTCGCGACTCCCCGATTGTCCCCCTGGCAGGGCTGGAGACCACCGGGGAGAGGGCGCTTATGAGCGCGCCTCCGCTCATCCGAGCGCCCAGCCCGCTCCCGTTCTCAGGGGGGACGAACAGCACCGGCGGCGGGGGCGGAGGAGGTGGAGGATTAGGGGGAGGAGTGGGAGGAGGAGGAGGAGGAGGAGGAGGAGGTGGCGGCGGGAGCACCGGTGCTGGTGGAGGAGGAGGAGGAGGAGGAGGAGGAGGTGGTGTGATCTCCTTCCACATCCAGATCGGTCTGAGCCGGGAGCCGGTGCTGCTGGACGCCGCAGAGCTCAGCCTCAGTCAGGTCCGGGAGGTCGCGTGCTCCATCGTGGACCAGAAGGTAAACCATGTGCTTAAAGAACCCGCCGAACTTTAGCAAAAGTTCGCATCTGAAGTTGCACTTTTACTTTCGTCTGTTCTCCATCCGTTCATCAGAGACAGAGGGGCACATTTTTCCTGTGTTGTTAAACAAAGTCCTGCTTATCACGCATCCCATCACTCACTGTGTGTGTTTATAGGTTTATCTCGAATGCGTTATTGTCATTATGGAATGCCATATTGGGCATATGGGGCATTTTTTCCCCCCACCGGCTATCAGACGCAAAAAAATGTTTCTCACACAAATGAAGCAACACAGATTTTGCAAACATACAACCCTCAGACAAAATACACACATCAGCAAAAGGCGAAATACAAAAAGAAGGCGCGAAAAACATTGTTCACCAAAAAGAGATTTTTAGATTTAGATTCACTCACGGATGCCATCGGGATTTGTCCGAAACACACGAGCGTTCTTGAATTTCCTGGAAGGCATCTTTCAGTAGCATGTAAGCTAACTCATCCCGCTTGAACGCAGTTCCTGGTTATGTTTCAGGGATTTATATGTGTGTGTACATATATGTGTGTAAATACAGCAACCTTTTCAGGATATTCTAATTTTCTGGGTTTTTCTGGGTCTATATCTATATATATATCTATAGATATATATATACAGTACTACCCAGAAAATTAGAATATCCTGAAAAGGTTGCTGTATTTCTGCAATTCAACTTAAAAGGTGAATGTGACATATTATATAAAGGAATAATATGCAAATCAATATATTTCAAGTTTTTATTTCTTTGGATTTTGCTGATCAGGTCTTGCAGCTTAAAAAAAACCCCTCAAATTTAAAAACTCAGAAAATTAGAATATTACATAAAGTCAAATCTTTATGAAAATCTTAATCAGCAAAGTGACAACAAGGAACTGCTTGAGATGTCAATTTGCGTGGAATGGCTCAATGAAATGTGTTGCTTTCATCTTTTATGTTAAATTGCCAAAATAAAACAACTTTTACTTGATATTCAAATTTTTCGGGTACTACCTGTATATTTGTATATATATATACACACACACACACACATATATACATATATATATATAAATAAAACAAATGCTAAAACCAAATGGTGTAATGCAATGTAACCTTTCATGCACATTGGGCATAAGTAATGTACTGACTGAAATTATACAACCTACATTTACAATCCACCTATCGCTGAGTCCCTGTCCCCCATGGTTACTGTTGCTATGACGAGCAAGCTTTCACTTCCGCTGCAGTCACACCGGCACGTCTACCAGGATTCATCAGCAATTTCCATGAAAGACGTTCCGATGGGAATCACCGTTGTGATTTTGTAGTTAGCCGCCTTGCTAATCCAACAGCTTGTTGCGCAATAACTTCCCGACACACTGAACAGTTGGCCACGGTGTGGCATTCACAACTTCAATCAGGTGCGAGCTGAATTTTTTTAAATTTTTTAAATTTTATTTTTTTTATGGCTGGTGTTGTCCCTTGAGTTGGAGGTTTTCTCTGTGCATGTTTGTGCATGTGCGCGAGGAGAGAGAGACACACACAGAGCGACGGTGTTCAATAACTTGGCATGCATATATAATGCTCAGTGCCATAGGGGATGCTGTGTATAGAAACCACAGTCAATAGCGCTGCTTTAGCCTGCGCGACCTCGTGAAGCGCTCATGTGATCTAACCCGGTGACAGTGAAGTGCGTCGCGGTCGCCGCACCACCAGCATCCAGTGTGGTCGACGGAGGGCTCGGGGCAGGGGATTCAGATCAAACGCCTTTTTGAAAAGATAAGAAAAAAAAAAAAAAAAAAAAAAAAGTCCTTGGAGATCATCTGTCGGCCCGTCGCTGCAGCTCCTCAGGAGCCGTAAAGAACGAGGCGGCTTTTGCTCCTGACTGATGTCGGGAGCAGACGTTCGGCTGGCGCTGGCACTGTAAACACGGCCAGCGTGCTGCCAGGAAAGCTGTCGCGCTTGTGTTTAAAACTTTTTTTGGGAGCGGGCTCTCGGATCGCTAACATCGGAGCGTCTGATGACATTTCCACCGACCAGTTTTTTTTTTTTTTGTGTGTCTCGCAAAAAAAAAAAGAATAAGCCCTCTGACGGAGAGTAAGCACGAGCGGAACGTCCACGATGAGTCAAAGCAAGGAAGCCTCCACGGATTGAGCCTCCGCGGTTCATATCCTGTGTTGTCGGCCGCGCTCCGCTTCCTCCTGATTCTGACGGAATGATGCCACATCTTCCTTTTCACTTCACAAATGCAGACGCGCGCCCCCTGTTTTGCGCTGTCACACAAGCCTTGGTTTTTCTGCGGAGAATCCATCGCATGATGAATCCATCGCTGAAGAGGTGACGCAACGTTTCCTGTCCGGCCAAAGATGTTTGTACAGAGTAGCGAGACCGATTCCACCGATCGATAGTTGACAGGACAGCGTTAGTCCAGCGGTCTAATGGGAAAATGATCTATGGGATGTACGGGAACCAAAGCTCTGTGGAAATAGTAATGTGTGTGAAGGTCCCGGCTCCACTTCCAGGTCTGGCTGGGGACAAACTGTTGCAGGTGGAGGTTCTCCAGGCGTTCTCCAGGTGTTCCACAGGTGATTCCCCGTGTCCCCGAGTTCAGAGACTTACAGATTACAGATCATTTTCACTCCAAATAGTTCAGCTTTAAGTTCTTCAATCAGAAGTTACGATTAAGGAAGGGATGATGGTTCACAAGCTGGTGTTTAATTGAATCCTATTATTGAGAAAAGGCCAGTCAGACCTCTAGCAGCATATTGTGATGCTGGGCTTTCTCAGAGGTTACTATAAACTTGGACTATTTGGGCTGTTGTTGTTTTTTTTTTTTTTTTCTTCTAAAAATATTTTCGCCCAAAATAAACGGATTGCTTTTTTTTCCCCATGACGAGGAGGCCAGCAACTCAGAGTTTGTGTGAAGCGTCCAGTGTGCAAGCCAGGATTTGCACTGTAGTGTTAGAGTGGTGACTCACTCTGAGGTTCACTCCTTTGATACGGCATAAATCCTGCCTTTGTCTCTGTACTCTGCAGGGGGTTCTCTGCTTTTTGGCTTCCGATTTATGAACCAACACGCGCGCGCACGCACACACACACACACACACACACACACACACACACACACACACAAACACACACAAACAGTGTGTCAGCGTCCTCATGAATGTGAAAGATGTCCTCTCACACATTGGCTGTTGAATCTGTTGCCACTTCTCTCGAGTTTACATACAAAACCAAGTTTTGTTTTTATCAATGTGAGCAACGTCGATGCCAAATTGGACGGAAAGCCGGCATTGTTTGTCAGTTCATCCTCTGTTGTGGTAAATACACATTGAACTCGCATAGTCATGCGAATATCAAGCCAGCCGAAGCATCCCAGCAATCATCTGCGGTGTTAAAAAAAAAAAGGATTTTGACTTTTCCACCACTTACTTTTGCATTGAAGATTGTCCCCTATGGACTTTACCACAGTGATTAGATTCTTATCTGTTTGCTCGACTCACAGTGCGAACAGGGAATGCTAATTGGCTAAATTGTTTTTGTCTGGAGCTTGAGAGAGAAACGGTCCTTGCGTCGTGCCGGCATGAAAACACTGGAATTCTAATCTGAGCCAGGTTGACGCCGCAGACCTGACAGCTGACTCATCGTCCTGACAGCGAGGCCCAAGTGGAATGAACTTTGGTGCAGCATTGAATGTTCCAAAAGTAGCCCGACTGCCAGACTTACATACATCTTGAGAATGAGCTGGACAGCAACGCAAGTCACTGCAGAAAGAATCCGCCTGCACTTCATGTGACAGACATTTGCATTGCACTGTCTCGGGCTCTTCTTTGTGGTCACACGAGCAGAACAGCAACTCTCTGTCCTCTTCTTGCAGTGCGAAGATGACAGATAACAAATGTCGCTGTCAAACACATATGGTGTTCAAACATTATTATTTATTAGGGATGCACCAACACACACTTTTTTTTTTTTTACCGAACAAGTATAGTACGAGTACTCACCCATACCGAGTACTTCATAATGCCATACACACACAGAATTACTTCACAAGTTTCACTGCTGTACAAACACTAATTTAACAAAACGAGTGTACACTGTACATGCGTATACAGCTGGCGTCAGTGTTGCGGTGTCGGCGCGTATTTTACGAGTGTGAGTTTCCGCTGATTGGTTATCAATGCCCTTTTGTGACAACGAGTGATTACATCATGTTTTACAAACAAACAAACAAACAAACAAACAAACAAACAAACAAAACAGCTGGAGCGGGCAAATAAAGCCCAGAGTCCAGAGCGGGGGCGTGTCCTTTCTGGAAGCGGCAGACACGCAGAGAAGTGACCTTGAAGAGTGACTGTGCATACAAGTTCATCAAGTCTAGTGGAATTAAGACCCACAGCGACACACACACACACACACACACACACACACACACACACACACACAGCGTGACGTGTCCATTATCTTTGATCTGCTTTTACTAATGGTCTCATTTCAGGTGAAAATCACCTCATTTCCCCACAGTGAGACTCTTTACACCTAAGTACAGCTCGCATAGAGAAACGTGAGACCCAGCATGCTAACAGGGTTGACATTGTGTGACACACACACACGCCCACGCGCACACACACACACACACACACACACACACACACACACACACACACACACACACACACACAATGCTTGTACAGTCACGCCGGCTGTTGATTAAAGTGTTTATTAGCAGCTAGTTGTGTATTTTACTGTGCAGCAGGTCACCTCTGCACCTGTTTGCACCCCTTAACTGTGCGACATCTCTGTAAACATGCAGCATTTAGCACTTCAAGTCACACCAAATTATTTTGGAATATGTGAAAAAGAAAAAAAAAAAAAAGCTTTAAAAATGTTATAATTTTCCCGCGTTTCTCTGCAAAACCTGTCTTGTTAGTTCCTGGGTCTATCTATCTATCTATCTATCTATCTATCTATCTATCTATCTATTATCTATCTATCTATCTATCTATCTATTATCTATCTATTATCTATCTATCTATCTATCTATCTATCTATCTATCTATCTATCTATCTATCCATCTCTGTTCGTTTAGCACTGCCCACATTGAGATGATGGTAAATATTTGCCGTAACCTTGCTGCAGGACAGGAGTGAGCGCAGTGACTGTGGACAACAGAGGCTGTGAGGCTCACACAAATCAAAATGTAACCGCAAGGCTGCAGCTACTGCCCTGAAAAAAGAAGAAACCTCTGTCAGAGACTTTATTATCCCATAATCACACAGACAAACACGCAGCCACGCACGCGTGCGCGCGCGCGCACACACACGCACACACACACGCACACACACACACACACGCACACACACGCACGCTGTGTAACAGTAATAATAAAGCCGTGTGTCTGTGTCACTGGCGGTTTCCTCCTGTTGCTTGGCAACTGATGATGATTACGGCTGTGAAGTGTCCCTCTAAGGCCCATTATCACACACGCACGCACACACACACGCACGCACGCACGCACACATTAGATAAAGCAGAGAGCAGATGCGCGTGTGTGCGTGTGCGCGCGCGCGCGCGTGCGTGCGTCTTTCCTCAGTGTTCCTCCCCTTTTATCTCCTCACTTCTTCATCCATTCATGTCTTTTTGTTTGTGTTTTGCTGTTTCCTGCCCATCTGCATCCCTTCGTGTTGTTTGATCCGCTCTGTTTTTTCACCATCCAACGCTTCCCAACCCGCACGTTCACTTCTCCAACAAGCGCCGCTGTGTGTTAATGCACGTATACAGCCCGACGCATCCTCCTCCTCCTCGCTGCCGCCATTCAATTCGCCAACGTCCCATCTTTTCATTACGGCCATGATCGCTCAGTGTGGGAGCTACTGTACAGCGGCGGCGCCGCAGGAAAAAACAAAACAAAAAAAAGAACAAAAAAAACAAAACACAAAAAAAACCCCACCTTGATTGAGAAAAAAAAAAAATCAGAGCTTCTAATTCACGCTTGGTCCAATCAGCTAAATTGAAGCGGGAAGGCAGCAGCGTTCATCCACATTGTTCTGTTCTGATGTTAATGCGGCAGATTACTGTGTAGATTTGGAACGTGTTCAAAAAAACAATGTGGCAGTTTTCACACGAGGGGGGAATTTCAACGTAAAGGACGACCTGCTTCTTGCTCGGTGTGTTCGGTGTGAGGTCCGTGTAGCCGCTACACATGTAGCCCGTCTCCCTCCAGTGTGGGCAGGTGGATGAGAACAACCTCAGCCTGGTCAAATTAGAATATTTGCTATTGCGATAAAGAAACCTTCTCATCAATATAAATAGTAGCACTTATGAGGCCTGACCATTTAAACCCATCATTCCAAATAGAAACAGACACATTAGACGTTGAACCTTTAAAAAACCCACTCAGAGGCCAACTTCAAAATAAAAGTACCTATTTTTACTTAATTCTGAAACAGATAAATCCTAACCAGTGTGCTCTGTCAAGACCAGTTCTCTGTCACTGCTCACTGGTGGACGACTGCATCGCCGTGACTGCCGGCAGCCCGTATTCACTCCCATGCTGCTGCTGAATTTCAGCGGGGAAACCTCTGCTGTCATGATGCACAGAGCAGATCTGACGCGAAGCAGTAAATAATCCACGGCCATCTGCACGTACCGTAGTGTTTGTCAGTGGCGCATCCAGTGCGTAATGGCCTTAACCAACATCAAGCCAGCGCAGCACTGCGACACACAGTGGGAGCACTGTGAACCCACAGCTGAGCCCAACGCTAGTTCCCCGCTGTGCACGTCGTGTCGCTGTCCCACTTCCTCTTCCCCATTATGACAAAAATCAAGACACAGTCAGGTTTGGCGACGTTGTTGACTGTGCGATAGTCAGTACAAAGACGATCTCCGCCATCACATTTCGTTGAAAGGACGCACGGCGAGCTCCACGCGCTGCAGCTGGGCTCCGCAATTCCATTTTCTAACGTGCAACCAACTTGCTGTTGTAAACGAGCACGTTTGTCAGGGTTCACCCTGTACGCTTGGTGTTGTTTGACGGGGGTTGAATTGCCCACGTCAGTGTCGTGCTCGAGCACATGCGTTCGGGTCGGCACGTCAGAAAACAGCTGCAAGTTCGATGACATTAAATTGGTCACATCTTCACGCTGGGCCCCGTTTAAATGGTTAAGATGAAAATCAAGCTTAGACAAGACCTCCGAAATTCTTAAGCCGGCCTTGCACCACCGCCAGAGACGGAAAGATAAAATCATCTGGGTCGGTGGCCGCCCGCGTCTGGCGAATCAGCACCAGACAAATGTAATATTGCTTTTGTAGTTTGTCTTTTACAAGAAGTAATTTGATGATGCTTTTGTCAGACGTATGCTAGGCCCTATTAAGAAAAGGCAGCTTATTGATTATCATAGGAACCATTAACACAGTTATCACCCACCAATCATTGCATTCATTGATAATTGGCATC
Source organism: Nelusetta ayraudi (assembly GCF_046127955.1). NCBI lineage: Eukaryota > Metazoa > Chordata > Actinopteri > Tetraodontiformes > Monacanthidae > Nelusetta > Nelusetta ayraudi. The sequence goes on from NW_027466071.1 coordinate 3,810,773, forward strand.
CCTAATGGCAGTTTCCGGGCACAGCAGTGGAAACATGGCTTCAGCGTCCTGCCCGGACCTCCAGTCTGTCAAACACTGGTGCCGGGTTGACTGGGTGGCTGGGGTTTTTTGGGCTCAGCACCCCATTGGTGCATGACCAGACTTCACCAGTCCACCACTGCATCTTCCACCGTCGCTCTGTCTGCGGAAGCTACTGAAGCCTCTGAAGCAGCTTGTGTGTCGACACAGAATCCACACTTTTAGTTGTTTGTATTTGCCGAGCTCTAAACTTGTCGGTCACCAAGTCACCACGCAGAGACCATCCAGTTATAAATAGCCTTACACAGCTGCCCTGTTGTCATGGCGACGTTCCGTCATCAGCATCATCTTCTTCCCGCCACTGCCATCAGGTGAAAACTTCCTCTCAACCTCTTGTACTTTGTTGCGAGATTCTCCGATTCAAGCCAGTCTGACCTGATGAGTCTGATGGTCGAGCTGAGAACAAATTCATTTTTGACGCAGTCGGTCGTACACTTAGAACACATTTGAAATCGGCACCCTCAAAACGTAACTTTGATCTCGACGCTCTGTGGGAATTGAACCAACAACCCACCCCGCGACTGCAGCGGTGGCGAGGGAACGGAACATTAAAGGCTGGTCTTCGTGGGGAGCAAAAGACCAAAGGAAGTTCATCATTTCAGAGTTTTTTTGCTGCCATGACAACATGGCTAGCACTGCTGCTATGGTGACACAACACACACACACACACACACACACACACACACACAGACTCACATATCTCTGAAGTGTATCGTCGAGAGGGGTGTATTGAGAGACAGGAAGAGAAAGAGTGAATAGAGGTGAAGGTCTGATTGTTGAGAGCATGAAGAACCTCCTCTTCCTCATCTTGCTTCCTGTCCCTCGTCTTCCTCATCACTTCCCCCTCACTGCTAATACAATCAGTGCTATTTCACCTTCCTCCTTCTCTTTGCTTTGTCACTCTTTCTCACTTATTTTTCAACTCGCATGTCATGAAAACCTAATCAGAATTATATTTTGTTCCGATTCGTAGTTGTCGTTGTCGTCTCGTTGCCACACACAAGCGTAAACATTATTCTCCAAATCTAGTTCCACCGCTATCTCCCCTCACACTGAGGAACATGGACCACAGACTGGCATCAAGTTCTCTAATGTCATTAAATGTGGCGCAGAGTTGACTGACTTGACTGACCCAAGCTGGAAGCCCCCCCTGCGTGTTTCCACCAGTTTCCAGAATTCACTTCGGTCTTCAGTCCAGTTTATTCTGCTGGATTATTTTGTCCATCGCCTCCTGATGATAATTTGAAAATGATTTATTCATCTCCTGGTGGAGAACAAAGCTTCCATTTCTTCACTCAGACCTGCTTTACTCGCCACCATCAAAGACTGACTGTGTTAGCAAGCGCAGTGATACAACTGCGGAAAAACACGGATAAAATGTAAACACAAACAGGGTCTTTCGCTTCCTGTGCCCTGTGTCACGAGCATAAGCTAGCGATACACGCTGGTATTTTTTCCGCTAAATGCGCTAATGAATCCAGGCAATCAGCAATCAAGAAGCTGCACTCAGTATTTTCATAGCCTTAGCTTAGCGCTAGCTCCTTAATTCATTGCTGGGATACTTCGCCCCTCGCTGTTGCTCAGCGCGTGATTCTGCTTTTTATGTCTCCGACCGCTCCGCATGCCTGGTCCACGTGCTCACAGCTCTGCTGTCTGTTTCCCCGCAGATACCCGAGTGCGTTTTCTATGGGATGTACGAGAAGATCCTGCTTTTCCGTCATGACCAGTCGTCGGAAAACGTGCTGCAGTTGCTGCGCACGGCCTCTCAGATCCAGGAGGGTGACGTGGTGGAGGCCGTGCTGTCAGGTGAGATGGGCGACGGTGGTATGACGATGGTTGGAACCTCAGTTTCTGACAAACTGCAGCTGCTTCCTACAAGGCTCCTGTTGCCTGGATATTATCAGCGCAAACCCTGCGAACTGTAGACCGACTCCAGGAAACACATCCTAGTTTACAACGCTTCACTGCTTCCACAGGACACACGGGTGCTGAGTTACCACCCTGTGATTGGCTGATGAACAATATGTGTTAACAAGCAGCCAAAGCAGCCAAACATTTTCACGAGTAAAGTGGCTTAAACAAAAAAGGGATTTCCCCCCCCCCCCATCAGAATCCAGGTAGGAGAAACATCTCATCATCTCCAGCCCTCAGAGCAGATGCTCTCTAATAAACCAGAGATTCTGCCGCTGATGCACGGGGTTAATTGGTAAAGCAAACAGGATCTGGCAGCTTCTTGAAAAGCTGAATAGTCCAGATGTTTCTGGCGAGATGTTTGTGCCTCAGTTTAGTGTCAGACCTCGTTAGTCTGGCTGTGGTTCAGATCAAGACTCAGGTGTTCTCACAATGAAGGAGCGACTGTAGCGACAGCTGCTGCTCTCCAGCTTCCTGCCTCTGTCTCCACTCTGCTTCTGCCTTTGATATCACATCTTAGATATTTCGTATACATCATTTCCCAACCTCACCTGCTGTAAGTTTAAGTGGTTTTTTTTCTTCATTTGCAAAGCTGCTTCAAATGAAATCGAGGCCAATAGCAACAAAGTCCAATATATTTAATGAGGCAATGTCCCATGAGATGGAACTACCACTGCTGATGTTGGTGGCAGTAATGCTACATCACCCCTGTTATTGATCAGTATGGCCGAAAATGTCACACTAGTGACGACCATAAGCACTTCAACACAGAGCCACAACACTCATAACACATGACTTCTATCCATCAGTTGGATACAGTGTAACTCTGCCTTGGCCTGGTTGATAGTCATTAAAACAAAATCATCCCCAATTTGTTGCACAGGTAGAGCAGAAATGTGGGAAAGCCCATGGAGTCCATTTCCTATCCAGTGTCACTGAGGCCCCCTGTGGTTTAACAGCAGGTGGCTGTTGATCTACTTTCATTTGCTTTCTGTTGGGACCCTGTATTACAGATATTCATGCCCTCGGGCCATTTCAGCCTTGCCACAGTCTACCACCAGGTCTGACTGAGGCAGCTAGTAGTTAACAGGTCAGTGTGTAATATTTGACTGGATTAATATTCGTCAAAGCTGAATATACTGCCCATGAATACATGAATAAAAGTGTTTAATGGCAGTGCAGTTAAAGTAAGAACCGCCTCCTTTGTCAGAAGACTTGTTTTGAAGCCGCTTTGCTGACAGCTTGCTGCCAGACGTAAAGAAGCGGTCATGTGGGGGGAAACAAAGAGGAAAATAACGTTGCGCACTTCAGTTCCGGCCCTTGATGGGTTGCAAACAACCCGATAACGATAAGCACCTTGATAATTCCTGCAACACCTCTGCATGCAGGTTCATTGGCTGCCATTACACCCGAGAAGTGACTGACAAACTTCCTGTTTTCTCAACTCAACTTGCTTTGTTAAAGCTGTTTTTAGCCACACTGGCGTTTTTACATTCAGCCACGCACTCTATACAACTTATAATGAGACCTCTCTATGGCAGTATTTTCCCCAATCGTATCTTCAGTATTTTCACAACGATTGTTTCAGTGACTGTTACTTGCCTGGAATCCTATATCAACACAGAATTAATACTAACTTCACATTTTAATCATTTGTGAAGGTGACAAAAAAGAAGAGAAGGTCAACAGCTTTGCTTAATTCCAATCATCACTCAATTCATGCTTTTATTAATAGGATACCTAAACCTGCTTCTTATTGTTCATCATCATTATTATTATTATTTTGGAGCCATATTATCATAGTCATATCATATCATATTATCTACAACTCTGGAGTTGTTGTGATGGTTCTGGGGACAATCAGGCTCTTTGCACACAATTCATGGTGTCGCCTGGCCAAAGAACAGCCTTGGCCAACCAAGTCCTGTCTGGCGAGCGATATGAGAAATAATATGAGAAACATTGGACTGCTTTTCGACACCATGACGCAAACACACACCCCCAGCCAGGTGCTGGCAGCTAGCCGCTAGAACCAGCGCTGCATACTTTTATGATGGCAGAGAGAAGAGGAAGTGGCTGTTATCTGAGGAGGAACCAGTGTCTGACTGAGAAGTTGCACTGGAGTCCCAACAACGAGGCATGCAGAGAAGAAACAGTGGCTGACCCATTTGTCTGCGCTCCCTGGATTTCAGTGTCTTTGGACACTCTTTAGATCGGCAATGTTTGCAATGTTTGAGTAAAATAAACTTGTGGTAATGACCGTTGCCTTTGAATTGTTTTTGCTGTGTCTTGGTTTTGAGAGATAACACTACTAATATACAGTCCCTAAAAAGACGCACGGTATAATGTTATCCACGGATGTCCTTCTCACTGACTTGAACGGATGGGTAACTTAGTTTCTATGACATTGATATTCACCCCGGTACTCTAGAGGGCGCTCTGTGGACGAAAACAGTGACCCAAAAGAGAAAAAAAGCATCCAGCTTGCATAGTTCCCCTTTAAATTGCTTTGCACCGCTCGGCTCCGTGTTCATGGATTTAGTGCTGCCCTTTTAGCGAGCGCTGCATTGATTTTCTTATCTATTACAAACAGCAATTTCCTTTCAAGCTATGAGAATAGCTAAACAGAGAAGCGGGTCGCCTGACACTGAATCACACTTGACACCACCAAAACTTCACCTCATGGTCAAATGAACCTATATCAGAGTTACCGGGACAGTGAACCGAGCACATTGAGTTTCCCAGTTTTGAAAGTAGTCCAGGCACATCAGGGCAAACAGTACCTGCATATAAAGACACACAAAAAAGTTCCACCAATGAAAATCTTTCCCAAACCTCCTTTTTAATCCGAGTCGCTAGCAAAGCCCTGCGCCACCGACACCCAACAATGACCCACAGATAAGTTCATCCCTCAGCTGAACACATTTGTGCCTAATTAGGAGAAGATGAATGCCGCTGATACAAACCCAATCCCACGGCCGCAGCAGCGCCAGTTCACACTTTCTCCACCCGCAGTGTTTGTTTTCCGGGTTGTGGGTTAACAAGCCAGTGGCGAAGGCTTCTTAAGCTTTAATTCCCCCGCGGAGAACACACACATAAACACGGGCATTTATATTTAGACAAGGACTACCTAGGAAAGCCTCTTACACAGGAACTTACACATGCGCACACACGTCATTTTCTGAAGCATATAATAACAGTTCAGGAGCGCGTTCCCACTTCCAAACGTGTGTTGGCCCTCTAAACAAAAGGCATAAACAATAATTTGAATAAATGGAGGTAATTTCCTGCGGCAGAATGTCTAATCAGAGGCGTATTCTGCTGGAGGACCACAGGCGCAGGGCGACGTGCGCGAAGAGAAAGCGCAAAAGGCGAGAGATATTCACAAATGCGCTCGACAAGAGAAATAAAGGGAGCAAAAACGATATCCCAAACCTCCCAGCTGGGCTCGCCAAGCCTGCTGGCCAAGCAAACAGGCACTTGGTCCATCTGCGCCCACTAAGGGCCTCTTGTACCTCCAAAACATTTACAAAATACCCACTAACAACCCGTTCATTACTCTTTGTCTGCGCTGTCCTGTTTATCTCCCTCTTCTCTCCAATCTCCGTCTCTGGGGACGATGACTCGGCTTGCTGTTTTTATTCCCCCGTCAACGAGTCTCGTGCTCGCACTCCAAACCACCCCGAACGCATCCTCCGAAATTGTCTCCCAGCCGGATATTCATCATCATCATCATCATCGTCATCATCATCATCATCTGCAACATAACACCAGTGGGTAAACACCTGGTCGCATTAGTAATTAGACAGGTCTTGTTACCTCGGAAGAATGCTGCTTCCAAACTTCCTGGACACATTTCTGGTGAAAGGAGCAGCAGTTTTCTGCCTTGATTTACTAGGACAGACAGACAGACAGACAGACAGACAGACAAACAGATAGATAGATAGATAGACAGATAGATAGATAGATATTGTGGAGTGTCCAACAGTGTGGATTGGATGATTTTTATGAGCCATTCCTGACTGTGTGAAAGTGGTGGAGCAGCACATTCTTCAAATAAATTCGAAGCGACAATTTCCTGTCGCTCCTGTAATTTCAAATTCAGAAAGAAAAGCCCCGAAAATATTCAGGATTCGAGATAGTCAAGATTCCATTTTCACCACTTTTGTTTTCTGTAGCTGCTCGAACCCGACGCCCCGACTTCAACTGGGTGCCGCGCGGCTCGTCTCGCTGCTAACTGGCCACTAACCAGTCTGTTTGACGGCGCTTCCATTGTGATTTCATTGATTGTTGCAGCTTCAGCCACCGTGGAGGACTTCCAGATCCGTCCACACTGTCTGTTTGTTCATTCGTACCGAGCGCCGGCCTTCTGCGACCACTGCGGCGAGATGCTGTGGGGGCTGGTGCGGCAGGGCCTCAAATGTGAAGGTGCAAACCAACTCATGCCTTGAAGTTTCTAACCTATTGCATTTCTTCGCCTGACATGTATGTTGATTAGTTTGCTGTATAACCATGTCCTCCAGGCTGCGGTCTGAACTATCACAAGCGATGTGCCTTTAAGATACCCAATAACTGCAGTGGAGTGCGAAGGCGGCGCTCGTCCAACGTCTCACTGACGGGGGGGCTGGGGAACTTTGGCCGTCCGCTCTCTGCTGAGCCATCGCCGCCACATTACACCGACGATGCTCTGCTGGTGAGTAAACTGGAGCCTCGGACCAATTACGCAGATCATAAATAGAGTTCTGAATCAGAGACGCCTCAAAGACTCCACTCCTGCCCTGCTCGCTAAGCTTCTGCTCTTCTCGAGTTTGAACCGCTGACAAATGTTCCGTCAAACAGCCAATTTTTTAGACCACGTTGTTGTTATATATATAACACACTTCTTATCAAAACCAACAATGCTTGGATTTGTCAGAGCAGAAACGTATGACTGGTTCACCAGCAGTGGCTGATGAACGGACAAACAGCTGATGTCGTTCTATCACTGTTCAATTATAATTCATATCCACAATTCCGATGTGAAAAGTCTTTCTAACACTTGTTTTTCTGTTCTGTTCAATTGCTCAGTCTCCAGTCAGTCCCAACATGGAGGTATGTGACACCACTGTCATCCAAATCATACACTGGTTTGTTCTTCTTTGATGCCTTTGCATTAAAACCTGACATGTATTTTTGTTCTTATACTAGTTTCAAATTCTGTGGGTTCCCTTGGACTTTTAAAACTGTTCACCTGATGTTGGTCACCTAATGATCTCTTAACTTTGAACCGACCACAAGCTTTACAGCATCAATCACTTCATACAGTTGTGAGCTGAAGAGTGACTGGTCAAACTCCTGACGTTCCATTATCATTTTTTGACAATATTAATCAGTGGGACTGCCGTCCCGACAGCCACCCTATACTGGTTTTGAGCACGAGCACACTGGCGCTGATCTCTCGGTTTGCTCCAGCAGAAGAACCAGTTGGAATACTTCCCTGGCAGAGAGCGCCGGTCCAGCTCGCAGTCCTACATCGGCCGACCCATCGAGCTGGACAAGCTTCTACTCTCCAAGGTCAAAGTTCCCCACACCTTCCTGATCCACTCATACACACGGCCCACTGTGTGCCAGCACTGCAAGAAGCTGCTCAAAGGCCTCTTCAGACAGGGGCTGCAGTGTAAAGGTGAGCATCATCAGCACCATCAGCACCATCAGCACCATCAGCACCATCAGCACCATCGGCCTGATGGCTTGACAGTAACTTCCCTTCCAAAAAGCTCAAAAGATCAAACTACCGCAAGTCCAGCCGCAAATATTGAGTGCCAAGCAGGGAGGCAATGGGCACCATATTTGTAGTCCTTGGTATGGATGGATGTACCTGTCGCATCGTTAATGTGACACCACATTAGACACGAACATCCTCAGGTTTCAGGGAGCATTTTCAAAGGATGCCTTCAGTAGTTTGCTCGCCGCTCTGAAGTCGTATCAGAGCACCTTCAGCCGTAGGCTGAGACCACTGGGGAGCACCACAGAACGCCACAGGAGGTCCTTCCTACCTGTGGCCACCAAACTTTAGAACTCCTCCCCTTATGCAATCTGAAAATTGCGGCTCAATAGATTTTGGCTGCTGCCAACGAAGAAAAAACAAGTAAAACAGACAAAGTAAGCAGTAAGAACACAAACAGGAAGCCTGTTTTCTGCAGTTAACACAAATGGAACCAAAAGGCGTGAACTTGTATCTGTGCCGGCTCCTGGTGGGTGACAGCAGCCGAGTGCCACTCTGAGTCACCGCGACCCCTGGGAACGCCAGTGTTCCAGTAGGTGAAAATAACTGGGTGGGCAGGTGGTGACCGGGTGACTGTTCTCTCTCTCGCCCAATCAGATTGCAAGTTTAACTGCCACAAAAGATGTGCCGCCAAAGTGCCAAACAACTGCCTGGGAGAAGTTTCCAAAAATGGAGGCAAGTCTCAACACACACACACACACACACACACACACACACACACACACACACACAGCTGAATATCCCCTTTGGAGACCCTCACCATGTCACTCTCACAACCCCACCAGAGCTGCTCAGCCCGGGGGCGGAGTCAGACGCCGTCATGGTGGAGGGCTGCCTGGACGACCACGAGGTGGAGCGGGGCGGCGGCCTGCTGGACGACATGGACGAGGCGCTGACCTCCGAGGGCGGCCTCCTGCTGGAGTCCGGCCCCAGTGACCTCTGTGACCCCCACGACCCCGACCTGGACGAGTCCAACAGGGCCATCAGGTACCACACTGGAATCACTGGAATCCACTCAGCACTTTAGGTTCTTGCTTCTGGACTACATGTCATAATGATAATAACAATAATAATAATAATTGTTTTGTTGTCCCGCCCCCTTCTTCAGCCCGTCCACCAGTAACAACATCCCACTGATGCGGGTGGTTCAGTCGGTCAAACACACCAAGAGGAAGAGCAGCAACGTGATGAAGGAAGGCTGGATGGTTCACTACACCAGCAAGGACACCCTGGTAGCCCAACTGACTGTCTGTCTGTCTGTCTGTCTGTCTGACTGAAATGACTGACTGTCTGTCTGTCTGACTGCCTGCCTGCCTGCCTGCCTGCCTGTCTGGCTGACTGACTGACTGACTGTCTATCTGTCTGTCTGGCTGACTGACTGCCTGCCTGCCTGTCTGTCTGTCTGTCTGACTGACTGACTGACTGCCTGTATGTCTGTCTGTTTGACTGTCTATCAGTCTGTCTGACTGACTGACTGACTGTCTGCCTGCCTGTCTGTCTGTCTGTCTAACTGGCTGTCTGACTGACTGTCTATCTGTCTGTCTGTCTGTCTGTCTGGCTGACTGACTGACTGACTGACTGACAGCCTGCCTGCCTGTCTGTCTGTCTGGCTGACTGACTGACTGACTGACTGCCTGTATGTCTGTCTGTTTGACTGTCTATCTGTCTGTCTGACTGACTGACTGACTGACTGTCTGCCTGCCTGTCTGTCTGTCTGTCTGTCTAACTGTCTGTCTGACTGACTGTCTATCTGTCTGTCTGGCTGGCTGGCTGACTGACTGACTGACTGGCTGTCTGGCTGGCTGGCTGGCTGTCTGACTGACTGACAGCCTGCCTGCCTGTCTGTCTGTCTGTCTGTCTGTCTAACTGGCTGTCTGACTGACTGTCTATCTGTCTGACTGACTGTCTATCTGTCTGTCTGGCTGGCTGGCTGACTGACTGACTGACTGGCTGTCTGACTGACTGTCTGTCTGACTGACTGACAGCCTGCCTGTCTGTCTGTCTGGCTGACTGACTGACTGACTGACTGACTGACTGTATGTCTGTCTGTTTGACTGTCTATCTGTCTGTCTGACTGACTGACTGACTGACTGACTGACTGGCTGTCTGGCTGACTGTCTGTCTGGCCCTCGTGATGACTTGCTATGCTGACGACTCCCTCTGCTGATCCAGGATCCAATGGCTCCTTTGCCTCTTCTCAGATGTTCAAAGGCAGTTTTATCCCAGTTGCTATTAACATTCTGAACTCTGAACTCTGAGCAGGGTTCAACAAGGCCTCTGTGTTTGTCTGAATGTGTTTTGTCCGCATGTTTATCCGCGTTTGTGTTTTAAATGTTGGAATCAATGAAGCACAAATACGTACAGACTCAACCATTTCAGCTGCCAAACCTCTGCAATGAAATTGCATCTCAGCCAGTGGGAGTAGTTTCCATGCATAAAGTAAATTATACAGGGATATTCGCACTTTGGTGTCGGTTACCCACGATGCATCTGGTGTGTAATGGCCTCAACACATTGCTGTGTGGGAGCACTTTAAACTCAATATACTGGATATATGTCATGTCTGTCATTGCCTGTGCCTCAAAAAGCTAAGTAAATATTTGATTGAGGAATATGAAATTCCTTTTGCATTTTGGATATTTTAAGAAACATTTCGATCTTGCGTGAGATTTCAGAGGTGTGTTAGACTCTACTGAGATAGGAGAAAATGTTTGTCCATGACAAAAAGTGTTTGGCACTTTAGAAAATAGTTGCTCCAGTATCTTTTGGTTGAGCCTATGGTGGTGCAGTATGTGGAACAGATCATCAGAAATAAACTAAATTGACTTCCTCTCTTTCTACCATCTGCTTCCTTCCTTCCTGCCTTCATCTATATTTCCAGAGGAAGAGGCATTATTGGCGGCTGGACAGTAAATGCATCACACTGTTTCAGAATGACACAGGGAGTAAATACTACAAGGTGAGATGCAGTGCTAATAATCCCAATACTGTGTTACTGTGTTCACTGTTCACTAGCCCAATATGCTAATCAGGTAGCCAAGCATGTTGCTAAGTATATTCTATCTTCAGTGCTACACTAAACTAGCACCTTCTGCATTTTTAACTTTGTGAAACGCACACTGTGTCAATTAGTGGGTGAGATGTTGTGCATTTGAATGACTCTGCTCGCAGGTCATTAGCTGGAATCTGCACCTTCTCATACTTTACAAGTCATATTCTGTTCTGTCGCAAATCCAGTCAGAGAAAACACTGCGTGTACCTGAAGGTTTTGGTGTTGTCCTGGCAGGAGATCCCTCTGTCGGAGATCTTGTGCCTGGAACCAGCTCAGACCTTCTCTCCACTTCCTGATGGAGCTAACCCTCACTGCTTTGAGATCGCCACCACCTCGCTGGTCTACTTTGTGGGGGAGAACCTGCTGCGAGCTGAGTCGTCCGTGAGCAGCAGTAGCATTCTGGTAAATCCTATGGAGTCGTCGATAGTGGAGAGCAGTAGATTTAAACAACCAGCAGAAAGACAGGAAGCAAAACGTGCAACTGACATGGTGGAATCAAAAATATACACAAGTGTACATTATGTAAAGAATTATAAATATATACAAGTATACATTAACATATGCAACATATACCGAAATATAAAAAAATATATGCAAGTCTACATATGTACTGTAACAAGAAAAAGAGAGAAACAGGTGCAGCAATGCGAGGTGGAGCAGGTCATTGAAGATGTAGTGCAGTATAAAGAGGTGAAGAAGACATGATGGTTATTACACAGTTATTACTCTGAGTCTCTGTGAAGGATGAGAGTTCATCAGAGCAACAGCCTGGGCCAAGAGGCGCACAGCGCTCTGTAGCGCCCTCCAGAGGGGAGGAGCCTCAAGAGTCGGAACCGGCTGATCGGGCGACTGACTCATTAACTCACTGAGTCTTGTGGCTTGTCTTTGTCTCCTCAGGTGAGCGGGGTGGGACAGGATGTGGC
>NW_027466071.1:3827500-3917500 GCF_046127955.1 Nelusetta ayraudi
CCGATGGTTCGTTTGGAAGCGAACCGAGACCACCCCTCCGGCGAGGTCTCGGACCGGCTGTTTGCTCTGGACCAGAGTTCGCTGGTTTGTATTCACACCGGCCCAAAAGGTCCGCACAAGGGACTTTTTTGGTTTAGTCCGAACCAAACAGGGCAGGTGTGAATACGCCCTAAAGTGAAAGAGCAATGCAACTTAAAGGGTAACCACTCAATGTTGCCGTTTCTTCTTAAAAAAATCTCCAAATATTCCAGACTTAACCTGTAGTGAAGACGCAGATACAGACGTTTCTAGCCAGAGCATTATTGTGACTTCCCAAAGATGAAAGTGATTGCTGCCGCAGGAAGTGGTAGCTGTGTCACTGCACTTTAAACAAACGATGAATACATGAATTCATTGTTAGTGTTCATCCAGATCAACTGGCAGGATTTTCAGCGTTTTGATAGAATTGACAGTTCTCACACTTTAATCTCAGTAAGTAACTCATCCTAATTCCAACTATCTATCTAACCCTATAGTACCACACGGTGCACCTACCAATCATGTGTCACCAGTAAGACATTTGGGGTTTTTTTTGGAGGCTTTTGTATCCAAAAAACAGCTTCTACAGAGCTTTGCCCAAACACAGAAAAAACGGGGACACCGGCAGCCTCGGAAAAAAGGAAGTAACATCTCCACTACGCGGTTGTGGCGGCAGAAAGTTAAAATACACTTTGAACATCAATTTCCTGATTGACAAGGGACAGTATCACATCCCTGGAAAACATGCGATCACAATCAAGTTTATGTCAATCAGGGGAATGAAAAGCTGAGACACAAAAACACAGCTTTATTTCGAGCGTGGACCCGCACTGACACTTTAAAACGGTCCACCTACATCTGAGCGCAAACGTGAATGGGGAGCGATGGCCTCGGTTATCGACGGCAACACCCAAAAATAGAGGTGAGAGCGGCAGAGAGTCGACGGCGAGAGAACTGACTCATCACAACGGGACTGTGAACAAGGCCAACGTATCACTTCCATCCTTCTCCCGAGTGCCTGTGAATCATCCGGTAAAGATAGCCGCCAATAGCTCTTCACTGTCAACAGCTTCATCGCACTCGTCCTCCCTCCTGTGCCTCTAACCACTAAACACCTAAATGATGCAGCACAGCCAACAGAGTTCAAATCGATGCCGTTATTTAAGTCTTTCTCAGTAATGTTGGCCCCATGCCAACCTTGCGGAAGGATCTATTGGCATACTGGAAAAGTGTCTATGTATGTATGTGTGTAAATATGAAAACATGTCATTGTTTTCAGTGGATGGAAAACAACTGACAGCACGGCCGGCCTCCTTCCACAGGTGAAGCTGTGTGACTTTGGATTCGCTCGGATCATCGGTGAGAAATCTTTCAGGCGTTCTGTGGTGGGCACTCCAGCGTACCTCGCCCCCGAGGTCCTGAGGAACAAAGGGTACAACCGCTCCTTGGACATGTGGTCGGTGGGAGTCATCATTTACGTCAGGTAGAGGACAGCAGTTGGTTTTTTCCAACATCATCTTCAGGGTTTTCTGCCTAAATTTGTCATCCCATAAAAACTCGAATTCACAGAAACCAAAATATCCACGGTATACTGTATATTATTTGGGTATATATTAGAAATTATAACATAAACTCTGCTCTGCAGTCTCAGCGGGACGTTCCCATTCAATGAAGATGAAGATATCAATGATCAGATCCAGAACGCTGCCTTCATGTACCCTCCTCATCCATGGAAGAGAGTTTCCAAGGAAGGTAAAACTAGTGAGGTTTGACGTCGTGGGTTCGATTCCGGGCCTGGGACCTTTCAGTGTGGTAGTTTGCATGTTCTCCCAGTGTCTGCTGGGTTCTCTCCAGGTTCTCCAGCTTCCTCCCACACTCCCAAGAACATGCATGTGAGGTGAATTGGAAACTCTCAGTTGTCTGTAGGTGTGTATGAGAGTGTGAATGGTTGTTTGTCTCTATGTGGCCCTGTGATGAACTGGCCACTGGTCCAGGGTGTCACCCTGCCTTCACCCTATGACAGCTGGGCTCCAGCAGACCCCCAGCACCCTGAGGTTGAAGAAGCAGGTATGGGAAATGGATGGATGGGATTAGAAGTTTAATGATGGTCGATGTGAGGGGTAAAATCCAACTCCAGATTTGCATATTTTGCTTGAACTTGCTTTGAAAAAAAAAAAAAAAAAAAAAAAAAAAATCAGTGTGATACAAGGGTTTGGGGTTGATCTCCTGTCTGTCTGGCTGTGATCACACAGTTCTCCAACATCAGCCAGGCTGGTCACTTCCTGCCGTGAAGCTCCTACAGGAGTCGGTCTCTGAGCTGTCCGCCGTCGCCTCATGACTCACGCCGTGGTCGTCATCGCCTCTGAACGCATCCGTCTTGTGTTTGTTGGCTGAAATTGTCCTGTTGACTCGGAGGCAGATTTAAATCAGTCTGACTCACTCCTCCTCGGCTGGATCTGCGATGCCTTTTCCCCGCACTCCCACGGCGACGCTAGACGCTCTTCAGAGTGAAGGTGATCAGATGTCAGGATAAACCCTCGCCGTGTCGACGCCTTTTCAAAAGGAAGGAAGGAAAGTCTGCAGAAAGTAGCTCATGATTTATTCATGGTGTCGATCCCACACAATAGTTAGTCATCCTTCTGCAAGTTCTGGTCTCCAATCAGAAAAAGTTGCTCTACGTGTTTTGTCAGCGGTTGCAAGTCCTCTGATCTGCTCACACAGCAAGACAACCAAACTCAGAGGGAGAAAAAAGACATTCCATCAAGTAAAAATGTGGATGAGTTATTTCAGCATATCACCACGAATGGTGTATTCTGGGTACATCATTTTGATTTCTTTCCCCCACCTTAGATCTTAGGTCTTATGTCGTGGCACAAAAACAAAACAGTCAGCGTCCTATGGGGAGAAACAGCTGGTTGCTATGGGCAATAATGATGGGAAACTTTATGTGAGTCACTCAACAAAGACAATCTGATTTCTGAGTTTCTGAGACATCCAGTCCAATATGCGCACACGAGCTCTGAGTGATTGGCTAGGTTTTCTGAGCAGGCCGAGCAACCGTGAACAAATGAATGACTTGTTCATTCACAGTTCAGCCTCTTTGCAGGGAGAGAAGGGATGAGTGGAGCGGAAACAGGTGAGATTTATTGAACTAAACTTGGTTCAACAGAGGGAGTCAATCCAAACAACAAGAGGCTGTAGGAGAGACCCTGCCAGTTCTCAGAGTAACTGACCAAGTGGCAGCGGCCAGGTGATCAGACTTAGGTTTAAACACAGGTGTGGGTGAGCGGGAGTCAACCAGGTGGATCAGTGGCAGGTGAGTCGTGGAGGCAGGTGCAGATGGTCCCTCCCAGGGCAGCTGACAGCAGACAACAGAGCAGGGAGGGAGAAGGTATCCAGGTTTGGGCGCGAAGGCCACCGTAGCTGACTGGCAACCTCGGAAGGGGGAGGGAGAGTACTAGAGAACGCTGCAACCTAAGACGCAACCACTTGATGTTGCTGTTTCCTCTTCAAAATCTCCAAACATTATTCCATGCATCCACATGTATCGTACAATCGTGCAAATTATGTCTGGGGGGGGGGCAATGATTCCAATGAAATGTATGAATGATTGTACATTCTTGGACTTGTACAAGCAGCTTTTTATTTATTTATTTTTATTTTTTGCTAAATGTTTCCCATCTTCACTCTGACCTGGCGGTCGGACTGGCTGACTCGTCCTCCTGTTATCCAACATCTGTTTTGGATCGTGGAAGGGAAAAACAGAGAAGTGGGTCATTTGACTCCCATGTGAAAATATTTGACGGCTATGAAGCGGTCGGTCGGGAGTGGTGGGCAGCCCTGCGCACGGATCGGCCGGGTGGAGGAGGGGGTGGGGGCGCGGTGGTCCATTCATGTGCATAATGCCAAGCGATGGAGGCCCCTGCAGATCTGAGGAGGGGCCCCTGGGGTCCCAGATCTGTTCAGACCGCTGACCCCTGAAGAAATGTTAACATCATGTTAGCTTTGCTCATTAACCCCGACTGGCCCCCTCACCACGGGGAGGGAGGCCCTGACCTCACATCCTCCTCTGTCTTCATCCCTCGACCCGTCCTTCACCTCCACGCCTCCACACTCATGACTTCCTCCTTTTTCATCCCTCTGTCTCTCTCTCTCTCTCTCTCTCTCTCTCTCTCTCTCTCGCAGCGATTGACCTGATTAACAACCTGCTGCAGGTCAAGATGAGGAAGAGATACAGCGTCGACAAGACCCTCAGCCACCCCTGGCTGCAAGTGAGTTTTGGGGGCAAAGATGGAAACGTCTCCGGAATTCATTTCCCCTTTTCAATGGTTGGGTTGCTGCAGGAAGGCTCAATGCCTTATTTCAAAATAAAATGCCTTTAAAATGATCAGAATCTCTAAATGTATGTTTGGTTTTATACTTTTATACTTACTTATCCTCTTTGTCCCAGTTGGGACAATAGGCCACAGTTCTATTTTATAGAATTTTGTATTTTATTTTATAAATTTCATTAAAAAAAAAATATATATATATATATATATATATATATATATATATATATATATATATATGTATATATATATATATATATATATACATATACATATATATATATATATATATATATATATATATATATATATATATATACATATATATATATATATATATATATATATATATATACATATATATATATATATATATATATATATATATATACATATATATATACATATATATATATATATATATATATATATATATATACATATATATATATATATATATATATATATATATATACATATATATATATATATATATATATATATATATATATATATATATATATATATATACATATATAATTTATAAATAATTCATAATTATGATTTTTAAACAGTATCAAATATTCTATTTTATACATTTTTTATATTTTTGGAAAACCAAACACTCTGACTGAAAAGACTTTATTTGCCTCTTGTTGTTCTGCTCCGCCAGGACTATCAGATGTGGCTCGACCTCAGGAACCTGGAGTCCCGGATGAACGAGCGCTACATCACCCATGAAAGCGATGACCTGCGCTGGCATCATCACGCCCAGCTCAGCGGCCTCGACTACCCGCTGCACCTCGCCAACGGCCCCCGCTGCGACGGCGGGAAGGGGGCGGAGTCCTACCAGGGGCAGGAGACGGAGCTGGAGACCCTCAGCGAGAGAGTCAGTGACCTCTGAGGACGGCGGCGGCGGCGGCGGCGGCCGGGGGAAGGGCGTTAACGCCGCCATGTGTGGGGAAAAAAAGAAAACACGCTAAAGAAATCGCGGTAGAACGCCGAGGCCAAAATCAAACTAAATTTGACCGAGTTGGCTTAACTGACTGCAGAATAAACAACCGGTTAACCACACGATCGGCTATGAAAATGCACTGCATTCATGAAAGGAAGAAAAAGTATTCAGGACATATATTCTTTTTTTCAAAAATGTGATTTTCTGTGGGAGTTTCTCAGTAGATTCCTGAAGTTCAGCTATCAGAAAGACTTTTGGAATGATTCTAAATTATAATGCCAAGGCATCATCAACCATCTCTCTGAAAAGAATCCAGTAATTCACACGTAATTTAGACTTTGGCATTATACTAAAAAAAAAAAAACGAGTGTTAGTCATTTATTTTAATAACAAATTTAAAATAAGACAATAATAACACTTTCAAATTGTTTGGCCATTCAAAAATACTTGGTTTTAAAATAAGTGTCACATTACGGACATCATTTTAATCTGTCTAATATGTACGTTTCCAACTTTCCTTTTTCTTCCTTCAGCAATTGCAGTCCGTCCACACAGAGACAAATACATTTATTGAGGCTGCAGTTATTTATATATTGACTTGGCTTTTGCATTCAACCCTAACCCAAACCAGATTTATTTTGAGTGTAGAGAACAAGAAGCTGTTCCTAGCTTGTGCCTCTCCAGTATTAATCACTAAAAAAAAATCTACGTCCAAGGATTAATAAATACACTAAAGATTAGTCTTGCGTTAATTCAATTGAATGATACTGAATGAGCAGATTGTGTACTTGAAACTTATAAAAAAAAAAAAACATGCTGCTCTTCAATGGCAGGATTTTAGTTGTTTTCATAGGTTGTCTTGGATAATAAGACTTTGTTCTGTTTGACCTTATGATAAATTAATCATTTAGAATTCAAAATAATTGTATTCATAAACAGTCAAAACTGTTTGTTTGTTTTCTTCAGTGTTTTGAATTAGTGCCAGAGCTGTGAAGCACACAGAGCTTTTTTCTGAAAACCATGAGGTTGTTTTCTTCTCGCCGCTGGTGACTTTCACAGAGGCAGAGCAGAAATGTTAATGTTAGCTGGCAATGAATTGTCAGGGGTTTCATTCCAAAAGAAGGTATCCAGAATAATACAATGCAAAAAAAAAAAAAAGAGAGAGAAAACATTCTAGTATATTGACACTTAACACTGGGATCGGTTTGCGTTGTGAAAATGGATATGTAGCATTTTGGAATGAAAATCCTCAAATCGCTCAGTTTCAACAAATACCAAAAACACTTGCTTTTCCTCGTCTTTATCTAGTCGTTTATCTCGTCAGGTCTTTTTTGTTAGCAGGCTAGCTAATAGTGAAAGGAGTGGTTCAGTGTCACTGCAGTGTTTTTCTTAACTTTTATCACATTGTTAATGTAGAATATGATCTGGACCGCAGGGGTGACGAAAGTAGCATTTTTCTTTTTTTCTTTTTTTTTCTTTTTTTTAATGTCAGCGCTGCGTAACCTTTCCAGGAAGCAACATGGATGTTATGTTTTGCTCAGTAGAGTCACTGTATGTCCACATGCTAGTCTGCATTTGCGTGAGAAGCTGAAAACACTGAGAAGTATTTGATATGCTTTTGGAAGCATTTGGAAGCACTTGCACACGTTACAGAGTTAGGAAATTCTAGGGGGACATCAAAAGAACTTCTACCTCCTCCGTTATTTGCAGTTTAAATACACCAAGCTAATGACGCATAGACAGCCGGTAGATCATTTCACTTAACTTGTGCTATGCCGAGACCTCTGTTTTAGAAGCCAGCATAAGTAAAAAAAATTATTCTCAGATCAAACCTGGAGCTGTCTTTTGAAGCCATTTTATGTAAAAGCACTTTGTCAAAATACATTTTGTCAAAACAAACAGTATATGATCATATGATTCTACCAGGAAGACACCAATGTATATTTGGTGCATAGTACTATTGTACTTGACATGTCAAAAACAAAATAAATGCCAAGGATACATTTTAAATTAACTTACCTGAGCAAATAAGAAAAAAAAATAAAATAAAATTAAGCTTCAATTTGCCACTATTTATAATTCAGGGACTCTAATGAAGTCCTTGGTATTTCAGGGTTTCTCAGAAACATTCCCTCGCAGTCACTCATTCCACAAGAGAAAGCGAATGTAAAAATCAGAAGGTGTGAGCTTTACCAGGCCTGTTAGCTTCGTAGCACTAGCTGCTAGCGAGCAACTGCGCTAATTATCATTATTATTATTTTTCAAGACGGACCACCAAAGCCTGGCCCAGCATACTTAATCAACGAGAGGCAGTTAGTAGGTGAAGACCACAGTGAAAGAGGACGGGGAGGAGAGGGTGAGATGGAGGCAGACGATTGGCCGTGGTGACCCCTGGAGGGAACAGCCGGAAAGGAAAGAGGAAGTCGTGAGAGCCAGTGCTGTTACACCTGATATCATCATGGATGTGATGCAGTTGTAGGCACGAGATGATCGTCGGTACAATAGTATAGTATGAGCTCCAGTGTGATATTGCCTATGACTTTTGCCAATTTACTCTGGCCGACGTTTGCTACGTTCATGCAAATTGTTCAGAGATTGTACCTTGACCATTATTGCAGACTGGCTGCAGTGGAAACAGTGTTTCCGGTCCATTTTCCAGGCTCCCTGTGGTCATCATTCCACATGGTGTGGAAATTGCAGTGGACTTCTTATTTATATTTGTTCCGTTGAGAGTGTTTCCTGGCCTTTCCAGTGTAAACTCCCCCAGTAACGCAGCTGTACCGCACAACTAACGTCACGTGAGGTGATCACACTCGAAACACAACAAGCTAGTCAGGCAGTTTGTTACTCAGCGGAACTTGTTAGTGTTGAGCACATAGGATCTACTGCTACGTAAATCTGTCAGGTTTGGACGTAGTGCCGGTGTGAAGTGATTAGAACACCCGTCGGGTGGAGTGATACAGGAAGTTACCCGAGAGTCCCGACGCATTTCTAAACTATATCAGCACTAAATATCAGGAATGTTATTTTTTTTCCTTACGAAAATGTTTGGTTGAAACTAGTAACTGGAATCAAGTATGATGTCGCTTTTGAGTTCAGCCAGCCAAAATATTCTGCATGAACATTATCTGATGCCTAGTTTATACAGGAAACACGGAGAATCTGATGTTTAGCAATAATATAAATTGAGATTTTTTTTTTTTTTTAAAAGTAAAATAAAATCACTAAGTTATTACATGAATACATGCTTAATCGTGAGCCACTGTATAACAAACTGAATTTCATTCAAGCTCCTAAATCAGAGCCAAAAAAAAAAACCCAGGAAGGTCCCCTGGTGGCTGGTTGCGGTACATCTCATTGAAGCCTCGTTAGCAGTTGTGATTCAAGTGAAATTGGGAACACATTCGTTCCATTCAGTTTTACTCAAAATGAACGTCATTTAACATCCCGAACCCGCACTTCTTCATTTTCATCCCACTGCTCCGGGAAGCAGAGTGCGCGGTGGGCGGTCGTGACCATCGCTCCAAATTATTTTGAAAAGTTTAGAGTTTACTGCCGACTGTGCGGCTCAGCGTACGGTAATGGCTCGGGGAAGGCCTCCCGTGGTCGCACTGCGGGGACGTCTGTTTGGCCATAAGCAAATCAGAGTCTGCTATTTCCAGTGCTCCTCCTGCACCGAGCACAAGGTGAACTGCGGGTAGGACATTTGTTGCCATAGATGTGAAACATTAAGGGCTTTTTCTCGGACGCCTCCATGGCCTTTGTCTTCTACTTTTGTGCCTCTCGTGCCGTCGTCTTTGGCTCTGGCCTGGAACATAAAGGTCACCCGTCGTCCATGTGACGCGTCAAACGTTTCTTGAAAAAAAAATTGTTTGGTATCGGACAGCGATGCACAAATACCACTTTTTTTTTTTTTACAGAATGGGTATAGTTCACCCTGGGTGACACCCTGGGTGTCACCCTGCCTTCGCCCCTTGACAGCTGGGAGAGGCTCCAGCAGACCCCCGCAAACCTGAGTGCAGGAACAGGCGGGTATTGAAAATGGAGTACTTGCTTCTCAGTACTCAACTTTACCGATACGGAGTACTTAACACACGGTACACAACTACTCTCATTTCTTTTGGTTTTTGCCACAGATGTTCTGTTATTTGAACAACACTCCTCAGCATATTTTTCTAGGACACGGGTGACTGTCACAAGTTTCACTCCGGCGCAAACATAAAAATAACAAAACTGTCACGTGGTTGCGCGTACAAGTGTGATCGGTGTTGTGGTATGTTACGAGTATGAGTAGAGTACCTAACCCCGATATCGGCACTGATACCAGTGTCGGGTGCGGCGGTGCATCTCTAGGCAACACCGGGTCGAGGGTGGCGCGTGCGTGACAGCGACGTGAATGAAAGCACAAGCAAGAGCCCTGCGAGTTCCTTCGAGCTGCCACCGCTCGCTGTAGAAAGTGCGGGATACTGAAGGACAGGGCGGGTCTCGTGTCATCATGTAGAAGCATTAATGGGAGGGACTCCTCACCCACAGTCACAGCCAAAGCCTTATAAAGACACCACGGGAATGAACCTCAAAATTAACTTTGAACAGATAACTTTTAAAAGGTGAAATGTGCCTTGTGTTTCAACACTGACCACTAGGGAATGACGAGCGTCGATAGATAATAGACAACTCAGCTCTCAGATCAGATCTTAAATATCTGCATCTGAGCTTTATTTCTTTGCCACCAATTATCTAGACCTGCTTTACTATTTACTATAGTTTTTTTGCGATCGCCAGGCGCAATTAACACCTTTGCCGGCAGTCGCTGGCCACCAACCTGCTGGGTCTTTGCAAGAACGCATGAGGCTTTTCTGATGAGGACAATACCCTCAAGACACAAAGATCTCGGCGCTAATCGCTGTTAGCTTGCCCTCTTAGCGCTGCTCCGTGCAGAAAGACTTCTGTCAAACGGTACGACAAGCAGAAGAGTACAACTTTTGAATCAGTATTTGCCGAGGGGACTGGCGTTTAGTTTCAGGCAGTGAGCCTCCAGGTGTTTGTCGTGCGTGTCTGTGCGCCGAGCAGTCAACTGTTTTCTCATGTTGCTCTTTGCTCTTGTGTTCCTCAGCTGCCGCTGTGTGTTTTTGCTACTTGCCGCGACTTCAACAGCAACTTTCATTTTCTGGATCGTGTTGAAATAAATATATTTTAAATCAGCTTGTTGTTGTTGTTCATAACTTAAATGTGTCTTTCAAAGTAGAACACGCTCCCAGAGAACTGTCATGGAACATAAATAAATTGTGTATCCACTGTTGAGTGACTGTGATGTTTGTGTACTTTGACTCCTCTGTTGTTGTCAGATTTTTTTTTTTGTAACTGTGGGTTTTAAGTTTCTTCATTTGTAAGACTGTTGAGACACTATAGTAACCACCACAAGGCAGTGTCTCCATGTGGAAACTCAAACACGACACACTGGTTCAAAACGCTCAGAATTACACATTCAACATCTTTTTTTAAAAAAAAAGATTGCATTAAAATATCGAAATAAACGTTCATTTCCTCCAATTAAAACGAGAGCATTTTGAATAAAGTAATAATCTTAAACGACAGACTGCACGTTGAAGCTCACTGCAGAACATGCAGCCGATACAACCGACACCATTGTTTCACCACTTGGAGGACACTTTGAGAGTAGAGTGACCTACTTCATCTCAAAGTGTCCCACACAAAGAACTGCAGAGTGCACAGCATTGTATCTGCTGAGCTGTCCTGTGCTGTGACAGGTCTGTATGATAAACTTCCCCCCCAAAAAAGTAAGCTTAGTAGTAGCAGTTTGGTGAAATAAATTAAAAAAAATAATAATAATAAATGACTTAATCCTGTTGAAGTAAATCAAAAATCATAAATTTAGCTAGCTTGTGTCTCCTTTCAGTAAACCGCATCCACTTTCTCCGCGCGAGTTAGGAGTACTAGAACTACACTGCAGTGGTAACAGCAGAGCAAAGCAGCCTCACGTGTTCAGTGACGATTGAGTCCACGCACAGCTGCTTTTCACCGCAGCACTTTGATCGCTGGAAAAAGACGCGAGGACCTGCTGCTCTCATCACGGCGGCGGGACAGACGCTCCGTGTCAGTGCAGGTTTGAACCGGATCCTTGTGTTTTCTCTCCGTGTGTGTGTGTGTGTGTGTGTTCGCGTCTGACGTTAATAGACAGCGACAGAGCAAAGGCCTCTGGGAAAGCGGGGGAATGAGGCGGAAGTGGCTCTTTAGAGAAACAAGCGGAAGGGTCAATGACACTGTCCGACCACTTCCAAGCTAGGTCACCACGCTTCCGGCTTTCACGGCTGTATCTATAGAGCGAGAGAGAGAGAGAGAGAGAGAGAGAGAGAGAGAGAGAGAGAGAGAGAGAGAGAGGAAAATGAGTGTATTTAAAACATTACTCTCTGCCTTACAGTCATTCAGCGAGCTGATTTCACACATTTCCAGTTGTTTGTGGAGGACAAAATGCTAAAGGGGAAAGCGCTTCAAAACTATTCTACCAAATTGCGGCACTGTTAGTGTTTAAGTAACCTGTTGGTGACTTGCTAACCAAATCCTCGGGGAAACAAAAAAAGTAGCAAGTGTAGTTACTGTAGTGTAATCTAGTAATGAGTGAAGGGAGCCCCGGTTTAAGAGTGTTATTCATTATTCAAACAAATGTGCATATTTGAAAACTACTCTGGAATCCAGTCCAGTACCAGTTTTGTACCAGTTCAGTCATTATTATTATTATTATTATTATTATTATTATTATTATTATTATTATTAATAATTTTATATATTTTTTCTGTTGTGGTGATAATAAAAAATATGTTTTACTTTTTACTGAAGTACATTTCAGAACCTCCATGTTCTTTTTTTTATTATTTTTATTCAGCATCAACAATATGGAACATATATATACATGTACAGGTGTTACAATGCTTATTTTTGTATTATTATTATTATTATTATTATTATTATTATTATTATTATTATTATTATTATTATTTCTTTTTGCATGTTCATGTATAAGAGTAAGTCGACTGCATCCCATCGCAGCACGTCGGCGCTCATGATCCATCTGGCCACTAGATGGCGCCCCACGAGAGGATGTCTGAGCGAGCATCTCTGTGAAGACGTGTCTTGGTCTTTGTGTGTGTGTGTGTGTGTGTGTGTGTGTGTGTGTGTGTGTGTGTGTGTGTGTGTTGATATTTGCTGTGTGCGATTTCCCAGGGTAGGAGTCTTTGTGGATTTGTTGTCTTTGTGTGTGTGTGTGTGTGTGTGTGTGTGTGTGTGTGTGTGTGTGTGTGTGTGTTTCTGTCTTTGTCATTTTTTTGTCGTGAGTATTTCTGCGAGTGCGTGCGCGCTCGCGTTGTGTGTCCTGTGTCGTGTGTGTGTGTGTGTGTGTGTGTGTGTGTGTGTGTTTGCACCACCGAAAGCGCCTCCCAACACCTACCGCGGTGCTTGTTGGGACACCGGGGGCCACATGAGCACGAACACACACATTTAAGGAACAGCAGACAACAAAAACAAACAAGCCTCCCTATATGCCAATTAAAAAACACAGACAGGCAGGGAGAGGGAGGGAGGCTGCGCACAAGACAAAAAGAAACAACGCAATTATTTTAGAGCGTCGGTGCGAGCGACTAAAGACAAAAAAAAAAAACAGAACAACTATGAGAGCAAACCAAGCGTCTCCATGCTGCACATCGAAAGCAGAAAAGACCGAGAGTCTGACCGAGGTGGGAAACTGGACGCACAGCACCAACGAAGAAGACTTGTGGCGGGTAAAAAGGGAAAAAACATTTGAATTGCAAGTTTTTCCACATGCAGAGCCACCTCACAACGAGGAGTGTGTATGTGTGTGTTTGCAACCGGCGACCATTCACGCACAATCACGCACACTGACGCAGTGATTGTCTTCTGGGAAAGTTCAAGTAAATTATTATTATTATTATTATTATTATTATTATTATTATTATTATTATTATTATTATTATTATCACCACAACAGAAAAAAACCCTATATTGACTGGAGAAATGTATGGGCCCACTGACAACTCAACATGTTTATTTTCTTTTTAGAAAGTTTTTAAATATTTTGTTGAATTTTTTTACATTGACGATTGAAGATATTTTTTTTACCATACGAAATAACAAACAAACATTTATTATTATCAAGGCGTTTAAAGTCACGCTTAACTGGATTAAAAATTAATCATCTTACAATTGAAATACACTTTTTTTTTTTAACAATATCGCGAAATTTGCAGTTGTATTGAGGAAACACAATAACGTGGGAATGCGGGGGGAAAATGTGATTCTAGTCAATAAATATTCATGCACAAAACAACACGCCACTCTTATTTTTGCAACAGAAACGAGCTTTAACTTTGACAAATATACGACATTTTATTTCATGTCATGACAGACACACATTCAGTTCATGGTAAAGATAAAAGATCGTTTTGTTTTGTTGTTTTTTAAAAACAAATAAATAAATACACTTGTGTTTTAAATATGCAGCTTTGCGCGGCTTATTTCCCATAATTACAGTAGAAAATGAACCATGCTGGACGTTGAAGGGTCACTGGGAATATTTTACATTCATCTCGTCGAAATATGGCCAAAGAAATTTATATATATATATGTATATTTACAAATCTATATATTTTTCCGTGACTCTGAAATAAGGGGCAAATTAAATAAATAAATTAAACCGAGTTTATATTTTAGACGGGATAGAATCCAGTTATAACAAATAAATTAATATATATATATAATAAATTAAATATTTCGTTTAGAGAACTTCAATTTTAAGCAGCAAGAATCGTTTAATTGGGGGGGGGGGGGGGGAATCCTGCTTTTATATTTCAAGAAAACATTTCTTGTCTTACGTGCCCTCGCCCAGTTGTCTGACTGGAGTTTTCGGTCTGTGTTGTTTTTTGCTGGTTGAGATTCATCCAGTTGGGTCGTTTGTTGTGTCATTCTGCTCAGTCGAAGAGCAAAAGAAGGAACGGAAGAAAGAAAAACAGCGATTCTTTGTGTTGGGCTTCTCGTTAAGTGTCCGCCTGCTGTGGCAGGAGCAAACTGCAGAGGAACCTACATATAGCACCTCATCACTTATTGTATGGCACGTACAATGAAGGCTCCGCGGGGAAATGAAGCGCTGGCATGAGAACCTCCACTCAACACTGATGTGCAGGTGGGGAAAAAAATAAAAAATAAATTAAAAAAAAAACGCCGTCAAGAAAAATATCTCAAACAGAAAAAGGCTGAAGTCTCACCGGGCAAATACACTGATGCCATACTAAAAATAATAATAATAATAATAATAATAATAATAATAATAATAATAATAATAATAATAATAATAATTAGAATTAGAATTAAAAACTGCCATATACATTTTTCACTGTAACCCAGAAATATTAAAGTCCCTCTCGAATGTTGGCTCTGTTTAAAATTTAGTTTTGTGTTTTTTTTTTTCCCACCATTGCTTTGATTTATTTATTGAGTCGTTTAGTGCTCACATCAAACGGACAGAGCAACAGTTTCGTTGCAATTATAATAATTGTCACACTTGAGTGTGTTTTAGACAAACTCCTCTCTCTATTTTAAATAATTTCGCCCCATTTATATATATATATATATATATATATATATATATATATATATATATATATATATATATATATATATATGTATATATATATATATATATATATATATATATATATATATATATATATATGTATATATATATATATATATATATATATATATATATATATATATATATATATATATATATATATATATATGTACATATATATATATATTTATTTATTTATTTATTTTTTTTTGGGGGGGGGGTTCCAAAGGGATTTAAACCCGATAGTGTTGATATCACAAGTTCATCTTTTACTACGCGTCACGAAGTTTTGCTTTCTACAGACGCTCTGTGAAATTTGTTCCATTTATTCCTTCATTCATAAATCCCCCTTTTTTCCCCCCTCAGCTCTGGTGTTTTTCTTAATCCCATTTAATCCACAGATTTAAACACACACCTAGAAATACAAACACGAGCCAATCGGAATCGTCCTTTCAATGAGCAGAATTTTCCTTTTTTTTTAATTTTTTTTTTATTCAGCCTGAATTCTTTTAAATTTTATTATTATTATTTTTGTTGGAGCGTCCCAGTTCTCTTCGATGGCTCTTTTCTTCTTCTTCACCTCCCTCTGGATGTGTTTTGCACCCAGCGCTGCGCTGCGCAGCTTCACCTTCCTCCCTCCTCCTCCTCCTCCTCCTGCTGCTGCTCCCAGACTCTTTTGTCTCTTGCCTTTTCTTTCTATTTTTACATGTTGTGTTGCCGTGTTGCCGTGTTGTCGGAGCGCTGAGACGAGCTGTCAGCTCGCGCCGCGCCGCCATGCAGGCAGGCAGACCAGCAGCCACCATATGTCTCTCGCCCTCTGATTTCTCTCTCTCTCTCTCTCTCGCTTCATTACTCTGCCTCTCTGTTACTTCATCCTTCGCACTGTATTGATTTACCCCCCCCCCCCCCCCAACACACACACACACACACACACACTACCACCTTTATCATTTAATCACTCTCCTATTTGGCTTCCAGGCTCTAAAAAAAAAAAAAGCCTCTGATTCACAACCACAGCAGAAATTAATCTCTCAATTTTTATCTTCCTTTAATATTTCCTTTATCACGCGGACCTACACGCACACACAGACACGGGTGCATCAGGCAACACATTTGTGTGTGTGTGTGTGTGTGTGTGTGTGTGTGTGTGTGTGTGTGTGTGTGTGTGTGTGTGTGTGTGTGTGTGTGTGTGTGTGTGTCGCAAAACACATCGATGTTCTATCATCGCAAACACCTGCACAATGTGATGCCCCAGAACAGAAACTGAATTCTTTTCTGTGATTTGACAGTACAAAAAAAATAAACTATACACTACTGTTTCTTTCAGTGCTGCTGGGATCATTAAAGTACACCCATCCATCTCTCTATCTATCCATCCATATATATCTCTCTATCCGTCTATCTATCCCTCTATCCATCCAAACAATGCGTTCAAGCAGTGTAGCAACAAATTTTTTCCTTTTTTTTTTTATCTGAGAATGAATGCAGTCGATGAAGCCACCAGGTGAAAATGAGGTAATATGAGCAAAAGACACCCCCCCACTGTCACCCCCACTCACACACACACACACACACAGCATTAACACAGAGCTTAGCAGTCAGCCTGTTGGCCTGCCAGAGCCTTCAGACCCTGGTGGCCGAACGCGCTGTGGTGGTTTGAGGGACGTGGTGAACATCCACAGACGTGGTGGCAGAGGGACGGAACACCGACGCCTGGGTTTTGCACATCACACCACATCAGCAGTGACAGCGATCATCAGTAGCAGAGGGGCCTCCGCTGATGCTGCCAGGCCCCTCGGAGGCCCCGCGGCCGAGTCGCTGCAGGTGCTGCGTGCGAGTCCAGTGTGAAAAAGGGCCACAAAAATTAACATTTAGAATTATGAAGAGAATTAAAAAAAATCATATAATAATTAGAGACAAGTGTCAACATGCTGGTAAAAAATTTTTTTCAGGTTAGTTATTCTAAGAAAATAAAGTTACCCACTAAAATAACTTTTTATTAGTTTTGTGCGTTTGTGATTTAATTTTACATCTTAAAGTTGTGCATAGTTTTGCTGCAGTGGACGGCTGGCAGCGCTGCCCCTCTGTCTCCACTTCTTGGTGGATGTGCAAGTTTAGTGACCACGAGGGTGAAGGCAGGGGGGCGGAGCTACGTGTGCCCCCCCCCCTTAAACAGGGGCAGTTTGACAAAAGGCCCTCACGCTTCCACAGGCTGCAGTCTGGTGATGATCAGTGGTGTGGTATACGCAGGTATACGATGTCATATAACCACTTAGGAAAGGTCCTGAATTACCGTGCCACCACTAAAAGGCCTTTTTTTTTTTTTTTTTTGTGTAGGTTTCATTTGTTGATTTGTGCGTCGCTAACTGCGGCAGACACAGACGAGGAACGTTTGACAGTTGCGAGCAGAACCTGAGAGTTTGGATCAGGGTCAGAATATACTTTCTTCCAGAATATACTCCCTCCATCTGCATGGAAACAAAAGGTGCAACACACTTCCCCTTGAACGTTTGCAGGAAAATTCTGCTGCAATTTTTCAGAATCAGGTTTTAAAAAAAAGAGGGTGAGGGTTTTGTTGTTTTTTTTTTTTTTTTTCAAGCAACTGCAAGGAGCGGCAGCTTCTTCTTCGTTCTCTTTGTGCTTCCTCCTTCTTCTTTTTCTTTTTTGTTGCAACAACACCAAAGAGACTGTGGCGGCGGAGAGATGACGGGATTGTTCTCTCTGTTTTCAGCACCTTTCAGCCTCTCTCTCTCTCTCTCTCCTTTGTCTCCATCTCTCCTCTCCCTCCTCTTCATCCTCTCGCTGTCTTTCGCTTCTCCGGCTGGCTGGCAGACGGAGGGATGATGGCTTTGTTGCCGTAGTAACTCCTCCATTCAGCCCGCTCGCTGTTTTTTTTTTTTTTTTTTTTTTTTTTTTGGCGGGCGGGCGGGAAAGGCGGGCGGCTCCGGCCGATGACGACACGCAAGCGTTCAAAAAAAAAACAAAAAAAAACGACAACAGTTTTCCCACCTCGAAATGGTTTCATGAGTCTGTTAGGAAACAAAAACGAGGCTCGACAACATGAGCGAACCCTCCCTCTATCCCTCCTTCCGCCGCTCGCATGTTGATTACGGCGGCAAAGACAACAGACGGGCAAAAACGAACGAAGCGAGCGGCGCAATTATCACCCTGAAGCCGCTCACATGTTGGTTGTTTGCAGCCTCGGTGATGAACATTAGCGACGGAAGGAAGAAAAAACCTCATTCACAAGAAAGACAGACAGACAGACAGACAAGACAGACAGACAGAAAGAAAGAGTCGCCAGTGTTGTGTCCCTACTGCTTTCCTAAAGCAACTGCTGCGCCGCCATTGGCAGATTCGGCACAAATTCACAAAAATGCAGATCTACCGCAAATATTTATATATTATTATTATTATTATTATTATTATTATTATTATTATTATTATTATTATTTTAAATACTTCATTCGTACGTAGTGCTGCTCATTTAAAGGAGCACATTTGCTGTGACTTTAAAATTGCCATTGGAAACCAGTAGGGGGACAGGTGAGCGCTCACCTGTCCTCGCAGGCAACAACAAAAGGAAAGTTTCTTCCTCAAGAAATGTAAAAGTCATCGACACAGACACATTTCAGTAGAAATAGAAAAGAAAATAAGCGACACTGACAGGAAGCAAAATCACGCAGAGAAGCTCGATCGTCTCCACGGTCACCTTGAACTGAAACTAAAGCGTTCTTAACGCGTGATGGAGTGAAGCTTAGCTTCCGCGATTAGCCGTGTTAGCATTCGTAAACAACGCGCGCACTCACTCACTCACACACACCCGACACCCGTGTATATAACGTTTCACCCCACCCACCACCTCGTGATGGTCGTATTGGCCTTATTGTATACCCGCGTGGCTCCGCACCATCCACGACAGCAAGGAAGTCAGGAATACACAGAAGAAGAACGAAAAAAGAACACGAAGAAGTCCTCTGGTGGAACGACAGACTACCACCCGGTGGCAGCCATCCACAACAACACAATAAAACATAACTGAGAACCGAATACATTTACCATCCGGTTACTAAAGAAAGAAAGAAATCTGTTCGCCATTGAGACCGAAGGGCGCGGAAAACCAGCAAGTGTTGCAGTTTATTCTGCTCTCACGTGTAAATGCATTATATATTATATTTCAGAACGTTAGAGAGTCGTATGTCAAGTAATGCAGAGAGGTGCAGGGAGCAGGAGAGCAATTGGATACAACAGGCTGTCACTTTTTTTTTTTTTTGCTTCCTCCAATAATGTGTAATATTTACTTATTAATATGACATTAAAAAAAATCCTGTCCGAAATCAATTTTAATATCTGGTTTTAAAAAAAAAATCTAATCTTCAATTTGGAAGGTATTCTATTCAAAAATGTATTTCATGTTTTTGCAAAAAACATGTTCCTTTTGATTTGACTATAACATGCAAATTACATAAAAAAAAAATACACATTGTTCAGCATTTAATTTGACTATTTATTATGTTTTTGTAATACAAACAACTCCAATCCAAATGTAGACACGACTGGCGTGTATTTCTATAACAACGCTAACCTGAGAGGAACGTTGAACAAAGTTCCGAGCGGACGTTGAGGTGTGATGATGAGTAACTCCCACGAGACTGCGACTCCGAGGTGACTTCTCAGAAACCGATCCAAACATTGATACTTTGACACCCTGGGGCGATTGGTTTCGCTCCGAGAGTGGAGCGGCGGCGGCCTTTAACACGGCGAGGCGTTGGAGGGCCGGAGGAGGAGGAGGAGGAGGAGGAAGAGGAGGAGGAGGACTCATCAGAGTGGGCCCGCTGTGGCCTTTGCCCCCCCCACTCCTCTCCCACTCCCACTGAAACAAAGCCCGAGCCGTGCTGTCAATCACCGGGCTAATAGTCAGCGAGAGGAGGCATCGAGATCCTCATGACTCTGCGAAAAACGCTGCGCTCGCCGCCTGATTGGAGGAATTAGTGACCGTGATCATTAGCGGCCGCGCTTCACGACTCTTAATGTCTCTGTATTAGCACTAATGGAATGTAATTTCAGCTCTAAACCCCCCCACCCCCACCCCCACCCCCACCCAGCCACCATCCTGGGGGCACCGCCGGACCGTCGTCTAGGTAACTGCAATCACGTGCTGACGCCCCGTCCTCCTCCTCCTCCACCTCCTCCTCTGAACTCCTCAGTGAGACAGAGAGAAAATTAGAGGCGGCTCTTAATAGGCGCACGGCTACGGGAAGAAAATGACCAATATTCTTCCTGCGGCAGGGAAATGATTTGAGCTGCAGCCAGTTTTCTGGAGGAGCAGCGGGGGAGATTAGCTCGATTAAGGCCAAATCAGACCTGCTTCCAGTTTGATGAGAGGAGAGAAGATAATAGCGGTGGGATTGGTCTCTCCTGCAGACCCCCGGCCTTCACTGGGGGGAATTAAAGCTCTCTTTGTCTCTGCAGCTCAGGGTGACTCCACGCCTCAGAACCAATCAGACATGCTCGCTGCTAAATTAGGAAGCTAATATAACCTTTCTCCCCGTGAATCACCTCCAATTTGATGTTTTTCTTCCCTCCTTCACACTGGTATTGGCTCACCCTGATTTTTTGGTTATTCTGGGAAAGAAAATGGAATTTGCGTAATGCGACATGTACTATTAAGGTATGTGTAATCAACCTACAGTTTTGCTTTTAATGCCTGGCCTCATACAAATCTACAAAAGTTTATGTCTTTTCCATTAACCCAATCAATCAAACAATTAAACTGTCTTTGATAGCCCAGGTACAAAAAAAAGAAATTGACTCAAAGGGAAGCTGACCTTCTGTCTACGACTAGGTGAGGAAAAATTAATAATAATAATAATAATGATAATAATAAATAAATAAAAACACAATGTGTGCAGTCGGTGGCACATGTATGGATCAGCACAGAGGTGAGTTGTGCATACAGGGTAGAATACTGCCAATGCTTGGAGGAGGTCCACACGTCCCAAAATATGTGTGAGTACAAGAGTGTGTTCCAGGTGTGTTCCAGGTGTGTTCCAGGTGTGGTACAGGTGTGGTCCAGGTGTGTTCCAGGTTTATTCCAGGTGTGGTCCAGGTGTGTGCCAGGTGTGGTCCCAGTGTGTTCCAGGCGTGTTCCTGGTGTGGTCCAGGTTTATTCCAGGTGTGGTCCAGGTGTGTTCCAGGTTTATTCCAGGTGTGTGCCAGGTGTGGTCCAAGTGTGTTCCAGGTGTGTTCCAGGTGTGGTCCAGGTTTATTCCAGGTGTGGTCCAGGTGCGGTCCAAGTGTGTTCCAGGTGTGGTCCAAGTGTGTTCCAGTTGTGTTCCAGGTGTGGTCCAGGAATAAAAATCTCAATCTCCATTGACAGTCCGTAGACATAGTTCAGAAATTATTGTACGTGTATAAATGAGGGATACTCTTGCCACACCTTGGGGTTATTAATACCAATTATTATTATTATTATTTATAGAGAGAATTGAAACAGCAGATTTCAGTGTCTGAGTATTGTTGCTGACCATGTCCATCCCTCAGTGCACCATCTTCTTCTGATTTTACCTCTGAGAGGACTGAGTGTGACACATCACGCCACACAGTTCAAACTTGACAGTGCCTAGACGCTGAATTCCAATTTGTTGTCAATGCCTTTGTTGACTTCAAGGTCCAGTGTGTGGAATGTGGCTTGGTTTACGATTTCTGTATTGGTAAAAGCTTAACGTCCTGCATTAAGAAAAGCATTTACTCGCTAGTACATACATGCCTTAAATGCACCGTGCAAACCCAACTTCAAATTCAAATACACCGCTTGTGTACTTACATGAACTACACTTGCCTTTCTTTTTTCCCACGTTTTGGAGGGTGCTGAGGCAGAGGAATCGCTTCGTCAAAAAGAGTGAAACAAATGGATGCGACCTTTACAGGGAGACGATGAGAAGTTGCCGACGAGGAAATGATCTGAGAGGAGGAGAGTTAACTGTCTCCAGATCAGATCAAACCATCAGCAGCAGCTCATTTTGCTTTGACATTTCAATCATGTCACACACGTTAACCTGCTGCTGCGGCGGCGGCGGCGGCTAAGTGTTTAGAAAATAAAGTTAAAAAAATCATTTGAGCCTCTGGGAAATCTGTTTGATCTAATTACGCTTTTCTTCATCTACTTATTGTGCCTCTGGAGCAAGAATGTACCTGAAATAACTGGTAAACATGTTTTCGACATTACAGCTGATTTGAATATTGCACACTGTATTTCTCTGGTGTACTGCTGCTTTACACGTCTCGTTATCTCGCCTTCCTGATTGACCGTTATCGTCAGTTGGCCACCAGGGGCTACTGTGATGTCACAGAACAGCCTCCAAAGAGCTTCATCAATTTGAAGATAATGTTTGTTCTCAGCAGTAGAATATCACCTTTTGTGCGGCAGCTCTAAAAACTTTTTCGCAAGTGATAAAGAACACTGACTTGATTTTGAACTTGAAAGTAGAATTTGGAGCCGTTGTGAACCTGCAGCCAGTTAGACTCTCTGCAGTAACTGAAGTTCAGGCTGGCTCATCATTTTGGTCACTGCAGTCTGCAGACACGTGTTTCTTCATGAGGCACCAACACATATGCGCCAAACTACACGACTCTGGAAGACAACGTAGAAAATACAATTGACTGCTTCTGCTATTTTTTCCATGGAGACACCATCGCACAACCAGGGATGTTTAGAACACCTGCCAGACCGTCATGCACACATTCAAAGTCCTGGTGCTGATATACTCTGTATCAGAACTCTGATTCACTTCAAATTCTCGATCAGAATAACTCCAATCCATCCATCCATCCATCCATCCATCCATCCATCCATCTTGTATCGTCACCTCTGCTGCAGTCAAGCTCCTGGGGAGGCTGCAGCCTCACCCAACCGTCTTTGGGCGAGGGCAGAGTTCAAGCCAGACCAGTCTGTCAGGGCCACAGAGAGACCAACAACCTTCCACACACACCCACTCCAGAACACACAGACACGGGGAGAAAACTCCACAAAAAAAAGGCCACAAACTTATTTTTGTTACCCCACCAGTGTGGCAGGAGTCAGTTCCCCACAAAAATTGCAATACTTTAAAACATAGGTTGCATTCTGTCACTGAACTGTGTCTGCACGGATACAATCCTCTCATTTGCTATATTTATCGCTCGCTACACTACACAATTTCAACACATTACGCAAAATCAAATTCAGACGTTCAGTGGTGTGAGAAGAAAAACAACACAGTGTTCCAACTGCACCAGCCTACCATTACTTTATTAAGATGATTGGCAGAAATTAGAGCTTAATTACGATCCTGTTTTTTGAATTTAGCGACTAAAACACAATGACGCAACTTTACAATGCATTGTTGTTGTTTTTTTACATCTTTAAGTAGTTCTGATCATCTGAACATTTGAAATGAACACAAAGTCCAACGTCTCCTCTTTGTTGTCACAGTATAGTTTAACATTTTCAGCTTTTTAATTCAGTTCATCCCTGTGTGTCTCACTCCACATCATGACTTTAAACACTTATAAACACCACTGAGGTGGTTTTTAAACTGAGTGTGCATTATTTTTCATAAGAGAAGGATGCTAGGAAAGTCCGAGGCCACACCCCTGTGGAACTCCATGACTTATTTTTCTATTCATGACTGACATTCACAAAATTATTTTGCTTTCATAAGTATGATTTTAAACCACTTTAGTGCAGTTTAGAGTTTAAACTGGTGTAAGAAAGATTCAATGGCCAACAGTAGAAGTTGGAGCCTTCTACTGAAGATAAACTGCACAAGTCCTCTGTGGTCTTTTTCCTTCTCTCGTCGCTCCGTCTCCCAGTTGGTCAGAGTCACCCACAAAGATTAAACAGTCCCGAGACGATTAGACAGGCGGGGCTAAGCACTGTCACATGTTAGCGGCCGGGCCGGCGGCTGATTGGCCGCAGAGGTGAGCGAGGGCAGCTTTGCTGTTGTGTTTCCCCACATCAAACACCTTCCCAACTCACTGCTTTGACATCCATCAGCCGGCAGCTGATTGGAGCTGACTGTGGCTGGCTCAGACAGGGGGGCCTCCCAGAGACCACAGCAGTCCTTGAGCAAATATGAATTGTAGAATTCACAAATGTTCTTTTTCTTTTTATCTGTCTTTGTAAATATGAAAGAAATTTCAGCCTGTAATCTCACAACTGGAAGTTTTATTACAGCAGGAAACACGTGTGAGATTAAGGAAGTGAAGTGAAGAGAAACATGCGGTACGTGAGGAACCTGCAACAGG
Source organism: Nelusetta ayraudi (assembly GCF_046127955.1). Classification (NCBI taxonomy): domain Eukaryota; kingdom Metazoa; phylum Chordata; class Actinopteri; order Tetraodontiformes; family Monacanthidae; genus Nelusetta; species Nelusetta ayraudi. The sequence goes on from NW_027466071.1 coordinate 3,851,754, forward strand.
TGAGCAGGGAATCTGAGGAGTCATGAGGAAAATACACCTGATCCTGGAGCCTGCAGGTGGAGGTGGAGGTGGAGGTGGATGGTGGGGTGGAGGTGCAGGTGGATGGTGGATGGTGGAGGTGGATGGTGGAGGTGGATGATGGAGGTGGAGGTGGATGGTGGAGGTGGATGATGGAGGTGGAGGTGGGTGGTGGATGGTGGATGATGAGGTGGAGGTGGATGGTGGATGGTGGAGATGGATGGTGGTGGTGGATGGTGGATGATGAGGTGGAGGTGGATGGTGGAGGTGGATGGTGGAAGTGGAGGTGTAGGTGGATGGTGGAGGTGGATGATGGAGGTGGAGGTGGGTGGTGGATGGTGGATGATGAGGTGGAGGTGGATGGTGGAGGTGGATGGTGGAAGTGGAGGTGTAGGTGGATGGTGGAGGTGGATGATGGAGGTGGATGATGGAGGTGGAGGTGGAGGTGGGTGGTGGATGGTGGATGATGAGGTGGATGGTGGAGATGGAGGTGGATGGTGTAGATGGAGGTGGATGGTGGTGGATGGTGGATGGTGGAGGTGGATGATGGAGGTGGATGGTGGAGATGGAGGTGGATGGTGGTGGTGGTGGATGGTGGAAGTGGAGGTGGATGGTGGAAGTGGAGGTGTAGGTGGATGGTGGAAGTGGATGGTGGAGGTGGATGGTGGAAGTGGAGGTGTAGGTGGATGGTGGAGGTGGATGATGGAGGTGGATGATGGAGGTGGAGGTGGAGGTGGGTGGTGGATGGTGGATGATGAGGTGGATGGTGGAGATGGAGGTGGATGGTGGTGGATGGTGGATGGTGGAGGTGGATGATGGAGGTGGATGGTGGAGATGGAGGTGGATGGTGGTGGTGGTGGATGGTGGATGGTGGAGGTGGATGATGGAGGTGGATGGTGGAGATGGGGGTGGATGGTGGTGGTGGTGGTGGTGGTGGATGGTGGATGATGAGGTGGAGGTGGATGGTGGATGATGAGGTGGAGGTGGATGGTGGAAGTGGAGGTGTAGGTGGAGGTGAAGGTTGAGCTGCACTCACAGCTTCAGCGCTGATGCAGGGCATCACTGACAGACTGAAAGGGAGTTGAGCGACTGTGCTGTTTAAATAAAGTACCAATGATGAGAGTGCGTGTGACTGGTAGTTGTGCAGAGAGGAGTGTCGCTGCTGCTAGAGTCGGCTGCCTGAACGAGCTCCCCACAGTCGCCTCATAAATGGTTTTGTGCAAAATTTGACTAGTTTCTATTTTCTATTTCATTCTAACTCAGAATATGATGGAGTTATTTCTGTGCTTTGGGAGGACATACAATGACTGTCTGAACTGCCAGAATCACAAGAAAAAAAAAAAATAGTCTGCCGTTATTGAGGAACATATTTAAAATCTTTTGTGCGTTTGTCGCGTACAGCTGCCAAAAACTCCTATAATTCTGTCCTGCAGGGATATTTATAATTGATCTTCCTCCTTTCAAGGAGCCAGCGTGAGTCTCTGCTTCTGAGACTTTGTGCAGTTATTCTCCTCAACACCCTGATCTTCATGTCTGTTCCAGTGTCTCCGCCGCAGACCTTCAGCCCATGTCGGTGCCTCTCGTCTGCAGTTTGCACCAAGCGCCGCATTGCAACAAGGCAGCATTTGGTCTCCGCAGTCAGAAAACGAGGTTTGTGTTCTCCTCATAGCTTGATGACAAAAGTTTGGAACTTGTCGTCGATTTGATAGACCACAGATCCAACCGTACCTCAAACAAATCGACACCCTGAATTCTGTGGTGAACAGTTCTGTTTGATAAGCACCTTGAGTTGCAAGCCACTGTATGAAAAAAATGTTGATTTTATTGATTGATTGATTGATTGCATGAATTGGAATTGCTTGAAGGATGCACTGAGGTGTTCTCACAAACATCATGTGCAGCTTTAGAAGTTTTAGCATCATTTATTTATTTATTTATTTAATTTACTTATTCCAGGAAGACATCAACGTTTGCAGCGATCATTGGAAAAATGAACAAACAGCAACATCACAAAACAGCAAAGATGTTGTGAGCCCGAACAACTGGAATCAGGAATGTTCCGGATTCTTGCCAAAGAGGTCGGATTGATGACAAATCCTCCAACGTTCTGTCTGCTAACCAGCCATTAGCTGATTGGGCGCCATGAATGCATAATGATATTTCAGCAGGGTGGTGGTGGAAGTGGGGGCGGGGTTACTTGGTGCTGGTGATACTGGTGATGATGTTGGGCGTCGTGGGGAGGAGGGACAGGAGGGGAGTCCTTCCGTCCATCCATCCAAATCAGAACTAATCAAGACTGCTCGCTACACAACCCCCCCCGCCCCCTCCCCTTCTCTCTCTCCTTCCCAGCCCCTCCCCCCCCCCCCCCCACCATCAAAATCAGACAAATGATTAGAGGCATTCACCCGAGCGGGGCCGCGGACGGGCCGAGTCGCTGCAATCAGGCCGGCGCTCGCTTCCTGCAGGTCTGGTCTCAGAACCAGCGCCACTCTTTCTTTTCCTCTAATAATCCTTCAATAAAAACGGGGGATGATCGACGTGGAGGAAATTCAACGAGCCGCCAGCTCTCCGGAGGAGGACACCGTCCCCGAAATGGTGCTGTTTTCGTTACTTTACTCTCAATCAAGCTGCAGTTCCAGCAGAGATAATTTGCGGCGCCGGTGTAAACAGCAGCAGGCTGAGCGTTGAACACGACGGCGGAAGAAAGAGGATTTAATCAGGACTGCTGGAAGGAAGGAGGGTCATCTTCACGCACCTCATCAAGATGTTTAGCACACTGTTCAAACAAATATTTGAATGTTTGGGGTTTTTTTTTTTCTCTCCCAGTTGTGGCTGCGTTGTTTTCAGACGTCTCAAACAAACATTTGAATTGTGAAATGTGAAATGTGATTGTGTATTGTTTGCAGTGTTTTTTTGTTTTGTTTTTGCCCTATCTTGTTTACTCAGTAGTTGTGCCCCTTTGCCAAGATGCTGCCCCTCCCCCCCCACACACCCTCTCCCCCCGTCTGTGGCTGATTGATTGATTGATTCCTGATCATGATCTTGACTGCCACCTGTGTTCATTCTCTCGTCTCCTCTTTTAATAAGTCACAAGAGGAGTATTTGTTGTGTGGCTTCTCTGTCAGGGTGGATCTTCAATGTTTTCCACTTTTTCCACTCGGCTTTGGTCCACTCTGAAGTTCCATCAACTCTGTCTTTTATATGTTCTTTCATATTTGTCAATAAAGACATTGTTTGCCGTTCTGACAGCTCGTTTTCCGACGCTGCTTGTGACCTGAGGGAGACGTCGGGGCCTGGTTGGTGTTGTGCCTGAAGAAGCCTGGACTGTCACAACAGGGAAAGGTGACACCAGCCAGATCACCTGAACACACCAGGGATCAGCGGGATTCATTGAGGTAATTCCAGAATCAGAGGAGCGCCGAGCCAGCACTGCTGCTGCTGCTGCTGCTGCTGCTCCTCCTCACTGGAGCTCGAGTTCAACCTGCCATCATAGTTTGAGATGAGGTCCAAGACAGGACTTCCCACCGTGCACCAAAGCACCATGGGAAAAGTCTTTTCTGACCTTTCGCTGATTGTTGTTGCATGTTATACTGGTGGAGCTGAGTTAGTAGCAGGTTAGTGGTTTGAACTCCAGTAGCTGCATTCAGACTGGATGGAGATGAAACACTAAGTAAAACAATAAAAGTAAAATGTCCATCCATCCATCCATCCATTCATCCATCTTCTACTAATTTTTGCAATCATTTACAAAAATTGGTCTTGCAACTTCCGATTGGGCAAGTTTGTTGAGTGGAGGTGTGGCCTGGTTGTTGTTGTTGATTTTCATTAGCGAGGTAGTTTAACACTTCTTTCCTACGTTTGCCATGAGGAGGTCCTGGCAGCTGCCTGACAGGAAGTAAATGACATGAAAGCCGCTTCTCTGTGCCGTCATTTACATCTGATCTGAAACTTCTCATTAGCTCCTCCCGAGTCTTTGTTGAGATTTTGTTCAATAAACAAACATCAAGACTTGATCAAGCGTACGACCCTTGCGTGGCTGCTGTCTTATTGGAGGTAGCAGCTTTGGTTTGTTTCGTATGTTTTTGTTAGAATGAATGAAGAAATAAACAAACAGCACTGAAGGCTTCTCGCAGCGTCCAACTGGTGTTTTCCCACCGTTGGGCTCATGTTGACTCCTGAGTTGACTGAGCAACCTGTCTAACGTGGCAACGTGTCCTCTTGGCCGGTCCCACCAGTGACAAAGTGAAATTAATGTCAAAAGGTGAGGGGAGGAGGGGGGGACGTGAAAGTTGTGAAATAAATCAGAACAGGTGGTTTTCATTAAAACAAGACGTGGGATTGTGTTGTCCCAAATTCCCCAGGCATAGTTTGGTGTAATAGTTTCTTTGGCAGCGGTCTCAAAGTGCTCCCCCTGGGCCTTATTTCTGGTTAGTACAGTTATTCAGGTGTCCTTCCCACGCTACACCTGCCTCCCCCAGGCCTCCAGGGGGCCTCGCCTCTCCTCCCCTGGGACCAGCTGTGGTTTGGGGCCATTCTGTGGCTCTCTGAGTGTTGAGAATGGCCTGGCGAGGCTTCTCCCAGACCGACCAGGCTGTTATTAGATCACTGACCACTCAGCGTGAGAGCAACATTCCACTGAGTGATCCTTCCTGCCTCGCCTGCCTTCTCTCCATTGTTTTTACCCCAAATATTCGATTTGAGGTGGACGACACTGAAGAAAGACAGACAGGCTTTTTTGTGCTAATATTGTGGAATACATTTGAGTTGCAACTTCATTACGAGGGAAATCCTGTCGGTCCTGTGACTCCACCAGTTGAGAAGCACCGCTTTAAAGCACCAGATGACGAACCAGAGACGGGCCAAAGTAGGAGGAGGTCCTCCGGGAGTCCCAACAGTGGGAATGTTTGGTGGTGAGTGGCGGAGGCGGAGCCACAGCGCAGGTGATGGCAGATTGTGTTTCGGGATAATTGATGGATGGTGGGATTAGAATGAGAGCGTGGATCAACAAACAGCCCAGGACTCTGTGCAGCAGCAGCGCAGTCGCACAGATTCTGAATCAGTTAATCAGCGGGTCAGGAGGAGGCGGGGAAACATCTCAGCTCTGTTGTCCCACATGAGGATTTAACTCAATTGTTGGCCATTTGCTCATTGTGAGAACATGGCAGCGCCGTGTGGTGGTAAAACACGGAGGTGGAATCGCAACATTAAAGTCTCTGGAAGCAAGACAACATTTGAACATGAGCGATGGAGACCAATAGTGCAACACCATCAGCCTCAGCCAGTTAATGGACACCTTACTTGGCAGCAGTTCATATTGTACAATGGAGATTCACACCTTGGCCTTCACTGACGTCCCACTTATTCCTGTCTAAATGAACACATCCCATACTGACCAGAATTTGACAGCAAAGAACATGAGTCAAGAAGCAGCATTCAAACTCCATTCAGTTTGGTGGAGACTCAACAATGGACATGGAGAGAAACTGCAAAAAACACCAAAAAAAAAAAAAATACTACTAATACTACTGACTAATATTGCAACACCATCTCCATGAAAATGTTTGGCTACGTTTAATTGGTTTTAGCATGTTAGCGTTAGCACTGTTAGCATTATCATAACTAGCACGTGCACTATAAGCACGCATGTTAGTGCAGCCTTACCTTCATGAAGTCAAGGCCTGGAGGCTCCATGCCACTTGGTTACAGAGACACTGCGGTGCAGCAAAGCTCTGGTGAAAACACACAGTCAATAAAGACTCAGAGTAGCTCACAGCAGTTTGGACAGTGACAGCATGCCAAGGCCTGAGGCCTTCCTATTTATAGCTTCCTGTGGACTGCCTGTTGATACTTCCTCTTGGTATTTGAATTATCCATCAACTGCCAAAGACAAACCCCCAAAAATGCCCAACAAGCAGAACGAACCCCATAATACCAAGATTTAAAACCAAGGCTGAAGAAATCCACTTTGTCGCCATACTATGTCAAAAAAGATACCAACTGTTTTTCGAGAATATGCTTCAGTCAAACTCAGATACAGCTTTTGGCGAAAGGTTGATCTTGAAAATGCCGAGGCAAGCGTATCTGAATCAGTCCGTCTCTCCTCCTCCTTCAGTCGTCGACTGTTAGAAAATACAGTGATAGTGACAGAACTCCAGGTTTAGTTGGGGTATTTGACAAAGTTCATCCTCTCACCCTCTCATGATTGCTTGTCCAATCACAGGACACGTACATGTGAAGACCCTCTAGTTGATTTCACAGACTCGAGATCTGATTGGCTGTCACAACTGACGGTCTGTTGGCTTACAGCACAACCAAAAAGGTTGTGATGTTGATGTTGATGTTGATGATGATGATGATGATGATGATGATGATGATGTTGATGCTGCTGCTGCTGCTGCTGCTGATGATGATGATGATGATGATGATGATGATGATGATGATGATGATGAGAGCAGACTATGGGGACTTTATTTGCATAATTGCAGCAAAAGAAAATGCTTTTCTGAGTATGTTTATGCCAGTGTTGTGTTGACTTCTTCTTGATCTTGCTAAAAGTGAACTGAATAAGTACATCTTTTTTTTTTTTTAAAGATAAATAAAATAGAAGAAACGTTCATGTCTTCAAACCACAGACGCTTGAGGGAACTTTGCGAGTCTTGAACTTGTCACAGCTCGTCTCCAGTCAGCTGCCCACACTGTACAGAGTTATTCAATAGAAAGTTACTGGGACGCACACGTTGGCGCGCCACTGAAGGAGTCCCGACTAAACTCCAGGACTTCCTGGTTTGGGTACTGCGACGCTTTGGACGGCAGCAGGATTGTGAAGACTTTGAGCTAAAACATTGATACGTTCTCTTCCTCTTCATGGAGAAAGAAGTGTTGGCTGTGAGCTGCCTGGGCTGCCAGCAGCAAGGATGGCACTCTCCACCCATCCCACAATCTGTTTTCACTACTGCCATCAGGCAAGAGATAACAGAGCATTGCTGAAGAGCTCCTGCCCACCGCCAGTCCAAGAATGTGTCACTGGAAAGTTGCTCTTTTCAAACCTGTTTTTATGTATTGTGACTTGATACATGATTGGCTGCCCAATTGAGAAAATTGGTATGTCGGAGAACCTTTAAAGATCCAGTGTGTAATATTTGGCTTTATTTTTTATTTTTATTCTGCTAAAATCTTAACATACTGCCCATAAATACATTAATGAAAGTGTATACTTGCAGTACAATAAAAGTAATTTGGTTTTCCAACCCTTGGAATGTTTCTCTAATTGTACCGAGTTAGCTGCCATCCAACCACAATTTGTTTTTACGGAAGCCTGTAGTGGACAATCTAGGTCACCTGACAGCGTGTTGTGTATTCAGGGTGAACACTCATGTCTCCAAATAAACCAACGAAGAAGAAGGTGGCTGAGGTATCCAGGTTTGGGTGCGCAGGCCACCGTAGTTCACTGGCAAGCTTATTAGCGGGAGAAACAGTGAAAGGTTCTGCAATCTGAATTGCAACCACTTGATGTCGCTGTTTCTTCTTCAAAATGTTCAACTATTAAACACTTGACCCCTTGAAGACCTTTTAAGTAACTTTTTGTTGGCTGGATCTTTGCCAAAAATAGGACTCACAGCCTTTGACGTCACTCACGAGTCTCAGACGAGCCAGCAGGTAGAGCTCGTAGAGAAACTCAATTAAAAAAGTTGGCAAACAATCCTGTGTCGGTGTCTGCTGTTGAGGGTCGGGGGACAGAGCTCCAGCGTAAACAATCCCACGACCCAACACGGACCTCTGAGCCATCCTTCTGCAGAGCCGGGCCCTCAGGGGACAGCGGCAGCAGCAGGCAGCAGCACCAGGGCCAGTGATACCTGTTAGCCCCTCCCCTTTCTTCCTGATTGACAGATGGCTGCTCCATTAGTTGAGAATGATAAGTGGCTCTCCTGCAGCAGAAAGGACTTCCTCTTGACCTTTGGCCCCCCACCCTGACTCTTGACCTCTCCCAGGGGTCGCCCACCCCCTCCTCTCCAGGGCAGTGTGATAGATGGTCTCCCCGCCGCCGCTTACAGGTGCAGGCTGCAGGTCAGCACTAAGTGATGTGGAGAGCAGGCTTTGTTCCTCTGAAGGAGAATCTGTCCAGAAGCAGGAAGACGAATGAGAGGATGGCAGAAGAGGTGCGGGGAGAGGACGGCGCGGACACCAGACAGGAGGAGGAACAGCGGGAGAAAGACCAGATTTTCTCTTTGTTTGGTCTGCTTGACGGCTTCTGCCAGTGCAGAGCGACCGGAAGTTGATCAAACTGCCAACTTCCAGCCGGTGCTTGAAACTCTGAGAAACTCAGCGGGTCTTGTAGGTTAATGGCCGCTGTAAATCATCACTACATAAAACATTCATGATAAACATAATTGATTTGGTACTTGTACTGTAATGCAGTACTCATGAACATCGTTTAGTTTGTCATTTTACATTATACTTCCATGACAATCATATATTTAATAGATACATCAATACTTTATGTTGCTACACTGGAAAGGCAGTTTGTTTTATTTATTTAGAGCCATTTGTATTGAAATAAATGATTTAGTGACAACTTACATATGCTGTATGTGCAGCATATTTATGCATGCATGTATGTGGATGAGTGTTTTTTGTTTTTTTTTTCATTTGGTTTCTTCCATTGCTGTCTTTCTGATTGGTCACTCTGAGCTCCAGGCTTCCTGCTTGTGTCTTGTGCACAGTGAAGGAGAATTTGATTTCTTTCTTCTGGAACTTTCACTTCCTGCCTCGCGGTCCAACAACGGAGCTCTTTGCAATTTTCAAAAACATGCTTGTTGTCAAAAGTGTCTCTTACCTGTGTGAACAACATTATTACTGTAATCATTGCTGTGATTATAACTGTTGCATTTGATTTGATTTTGCGGCTGGTGAGAGGCGCCGCTGCCGCTGTTGCTGCCGCTGCCGCTGTCGCCGTCGCTCCTCATCCCGGCGTCCAGTAAACAGGCTCAGGCTCGGCCCGCCGCACTGGACCAGGCCAATAATTATAATAATTTAGCTTTTCGCCGCATTGTTCTGCTTCTCTTTATATTTCAAACTGTTTACACTAATAGCAGCTCTGCCAAGAGTGGACCGGCTCACTCTGGATGTATTAATAAGCAGTGCAGCGCTCGGCACAGCGCGTGGTAAAGCTTCGCCATGATTACAGTACGCCATCAAGGAAATTAGTTGTTTCCCACACGCGGCAAGGCACAGCGAGGGGCTTGCAACATAACAAGTTGCTTTTGTTTACAGCGGCTCGCTGGCTGTTTTCATTATGCTGAGACAAGCCCAAAGACTCGGAGCCAGCTGCCACAAATCACACGTTCAATTATTCTGCTTTGCTTATGAGCATCCAAATATTTAGTCCACTTACCGTGAACAAAAACAGTAGTAAAGTGATTACAGTCGAGTTCTTGAAGAGAGGCGGCAAAGAGGGGAGAGGGATGGAGGAGGAGGAGGAGGAAGTGTTGCTTTTCCTCTTTCATTGTTGTTATTTATTTAGCATTATTATTTTAAAGCTCAGCTCACACAAAGAGGGGAGGTTCCAGAGAGGCGGGAGGAGGAGAGGAAAACACTGGGAAAAAGCAGGGAGAGATGAAGGGCAAGAAACGGAAAGGGGGAAGAGAATTCTGAAGGCACAGAAAATAGAGCAGCGGAGGGCAAACCTTCTGACTGGTGGGCCACAGTGGGGCCGGAGCAGCAGCAAGTGTTCTGGTGAGCCACCTCATGGGAGGAAACAATCTATCCTGGGATATTATGGAGAAAACATGTTGCTGTAATGTCAATGGAAAATGAAGCAAATCAAAGTTGCAACCAAGTCTGTGTCTTTGAAGCCCCACCAGGGTGTTTAGCTCTTAGAACCACCCAGAACCTTCTGGAACCATCCAGAACCACCTCTAGGCCACCAGGGTGTTTCGCTCTTAGAACCACCCCAGAACCATCCAGAACCTTCTAGAACCATCCAGAACCACCTCTAGGCCACGAGGGTGTTTCGCTCTTAGAACCACCCCAGAACCATCCAGAACCTTCTAGAACCATCCAGAACCACCTCTAGACCACCAGGGTGTTACGCTCTTAGAACCAGTGTTAATTTCGTTGACGAAGACTATGACGAAAAATATTCGTCAACGAACCTTTTTCACGGACGAAAACTAAATAAAAACTAGATAAAAAGTTGGATAGACGACGAAGACTTTGACGAAATATGTAACTGACACTTTAGTCAACAAATAAAAACGAGACGAAAATGTTGGGCGGGACGAATGGAAAAGAGATCCAATCAGGACTACTCTTTTGTGGGACAAGTTGGGAAGAAATCCAATCAGAGCGAATCTCATTTTGAGGGTAGGTTGATTTATGCGGAAGCAGCAGAGCCAATTAAAAAACGCAGAGAACATCCAGACGAGAGCGCGAGCGAGCCGTGCTCAGAAACATTATTTGATTGACTTGTTCTGTGTTCGCCCTTTTCTTGTGATATAGAAATGATCAGTATTTCTCCATTTCCTTCTTTGACCGCCAGATCGACTGCCTGTAACTTAGAATCTGCATCACATGCAATTCTTCGTTTGTTTTCCACAATGAGGGTTTGTGCATGAAAACTTCCTTTGCGCAAACTGTCTTGCTCTCGTTCTGTATTTGGTTCCACTTTCGCTTTCGTTGTTCGGGCGAACTGCCTGTCTCACTCTTTCCCGAGCCCACCCAAAAATCCATAGTTGAGAAGCCCCCTAGTGGCCGTTAGCTGTAAAAAACTGGGAAAAAAAGAAGAAAAAAAAAACATAGATTAGCCGCACCGTTGTATAAACCGCAGGGTTCATGGGGAAAAAGTAGCGGTTTATAGTCCGGAAATTACGCTAGACTAAGACTAAAAGACTAAGACTAAAACTCTTATGATATTTAGTCGACTAAAACTAGACTAAGACTAAAAGATTTCAGATGACTAAAATATGACTAAAACTAAATGGTGTGTTATTCAAAAGACTAAGACTAAGACTAAATTAGAATTTACTGTCAAAATTAACACTGCTTAGAACCACCCAGAACCTCCTAGAACCACCAGGGTGTTTAGCTCTTAGAACCATCCAGAACTTCTTAGAACCACCCAGAACCACCTCTAGACCACCAGGGTGTTTAGCTCTTAGAACCACCCAGAACCATCCAGAACCATCCAGGACCTCCTAGAACCATCCAGGGTGTTTAGCTCTTCGAACCATCCAGAACCTCCTAGAACCACCAGGGTGTTTAGCTCTTAGAACCACCCAGAACCACCTCTAGACCACTAGGGTGTTTCACTCTTTTTTGAAACAACTCTGAAAACACTGCAAACATGGAGGAAATACAGCTGTTAATATCCGTTCTTCAAGTTCGGCGGGCCGGATTAAAAAGCTTAACGGGCCGCACATGGCCCCCAGGCCGTAGTTTGCCTACGCCTGAAAGATAGACGGATGTTAAAAGGGGGAGTGAACGATAATAAGTAGAACGGATCGATGTTTCCGTCCAAGTTATTTATAACGTTTGTTTCACTCCCCTGCAAGTTCCAGTCAAGAGTCAGCGAAACGGCCACTGGGCACAAAGAGAGACTTGAGGTGGTTGGAGTGGTGGGGGGGGGTCAGGGGTCAGGGGTCGTGACCTCCGTGCGGCAGCGGCTCTTTGAAGGGAAAGACGAGCCGGTAACGACGGGCAGGGACGGAGGGTCGGTGGAGGAGTGCAGGGTTCCCAGCAGGCCTGTTGACCAGGATTACACGCATCTCTACAAACACTTGTAATAAAGTGCGCGCTAATCCTTTAAAGGCTTTAACTCAGCGCCGGCACTTCCTCCCGCAGCTGCTGTGTGGGCCAGCAGGCCCGACACTCGCCGCCGTCCACCTCCAACTCACTTCTGAAGCTTTCTGCTTCCGTAAGATGACTTTGTAAAATAACCGCTTGAAAAAAGTATTAAACGGCCAATTACAATAAATCTTTACTAAGAGGGGATCCCTTGTATATGACAATACACTAGTTCCAAGTATACAGGTTGTATTTGTGAAAAAAAATCACCGCTGGTAAAAATCTCTTTCTTTAATATTTGGATCTTTCTCGACGATGAGTGGAGCCTCTCAGGAGCCTCTAGAAAGACTTCACAAAGAAACAAAGAAACACTTTGATTTCTCTCTCACTCCTTTATCTTCATCTCTGACCTGCTCAAGCACCAATAAAGACGCTGAATAGATCTCACAGCTCTCTAACAAAACCTCCAGCCTCCTAGTCCAGCACTAATAGAGGACTATTCACCTCCACTACCCCCTTAAAGTACCACCAATACTGCTACTGAAATAGCAGAGTACTGAGTAACAGAACGTTGAATACTGAGATCATACCTGGCTTCATTTCTTCAGTTGTGTTTTTCCTTCTTGATTTGCTGCTGCCTTCCCCTGCAGTGAGAACAGAGGCCGAGCTGAACCAAGATCCACCTGAACACAGTAAATACTGTTTATTGATGTGTTATTAATACAATTTGGAACAAGAAGAGATATATAACATGCATGTGTGTGTGTGTGTGTGTGTGTGTGTGTGTGTGTGTGTGTGTGCGTGTGTGTGTATATACATACATATATATTTATACACAGGTGAAATAAGATAGTAAAAATATATACATTAGAAATAATCATTTTAGTTTTATTTGAGATTATTTAATTTCGATCTTCATTAACTGTGAATATCGCCCCCCACTGTGCTGGGGTAGCACTGACCTACCGTCTCTCTACTATCGAGAGAGCTTCTCATGCTGCTACCAAGGCAGCAGTCTCCATTGAGTGGGTCAGTGTGTGTTCACCTGCGGTGGAATGTCTGGAAGCAACAACAAAGATGAAACAACACACGATGCTTTGAAAAGCATTTTAACACGCAAGGCATACATTTGCTTTCAGTGTAAAGCCTTTCCTCTGCTTCATTCAAGACTCTTTACACTTCTGTGCACTATTTGTAATGTCGCAACCCCAAGATCGAGCGACACTTTGCAAGCCTGCACAACGACTCACAATTCTACCAGCAACTAAAAGCCACACAAAACAGCCGTCTCCTCGCTACTGATGGCATCATTTCAGAGTGCAGGAGAGAGAGACAGAGAGAGAGAGAGAGAGAGAGAGAGAGAGAGAGAGAGAGAGAGAGAGAGAGAGAGAGAGAGAGGTGCAGGTTGACAGATTCTCAATGAGCCAATGATGTGGGAGCCCTCAAGAGGCCGAGCAGGCGAGAGAGACGACGTGGAGCGAGTGAGAGTTAAATTATCATGGTGCTGTCTGTCTGTCTGCCTGACTGTCTGTCTGTCTGTCTGCCTGCCTGACTGTCTGTCTGTCTGCCTGCCTGCCTGTCTGCCTGCCTGTCTGTCTGTCTGTCTGTCTGTCTGTCTGCGGGACTGACAGACGCACTCTCATCCATGTACGTATGCAGTGTGGCGCAAGCTTTGGGTGTTTTTACTCTTCTTTACCCTGTGATTATTACTTTAATTCAGGTGCGTATAATCCATTTGTAATTGTGATGTAGCAAAATGTCCTTTAATTGTACCGACGTGGAAAGAATTCTCTCAGGAAGTTTTCATTTCAAAGCCGGTCAAAGGCTGCAGCTGAGAACTCTGGGAAACATTTTATCTTCAAAATGATCTTTCTATCTCATCTTATCTTACCTCAGTTGCCGCAGGTGGACTTCTGTCCGTTCATCATCCGTCCATCTCAACAGTCCTCATTGTTGCTCCACTACAGCCACGTCTGCATCATTTCCAATGCCATCAAAATGACAAATGAAATTAAATGAAGGGACAAGTTAAAGTTGAAGAACAGTCGCAGCTGTGTTTGCAGTGCTCAGAATCAGGAAACTATTTCATGACTTTTCCACTCAGCCCCTCCACAACATTTTAACCGGGGGGAACATTTTTCTCCCCGTCGCTGCACGGACGCAGTCTTGTGGGAGGGGCTTGATGTTGTGACAAGGCAGTGAAGGCACATCAATAATGAAGTGACTCGGTTGAATCCAGCGTGTTGCTGCTGCTGTAGGAACCAACCGCTAGCTGGAATCCAACAAGCGCCTCTGCTCTCTTGCAGGTCTGTTTGCTCGTCATGAAATAGAAGTCGCTCCCAAACCACTGTCACTCTTCACTGATTACTCCTGCTAGTGCAGTGGAGGACTTTCAGTAAATCTACAGAAAAGCATGTTGAGGCGTTTCAAATTCTGTGTGATCATTTGCAAATATGCAAAAAAAAAAAAAATCATGAATGTTTCGATACATCAATCTTGTAGTTTGTAAAAAAAAAAAAAAAAGCAAAATTTTTTAGAAAACAAAACTTGGCTCAGGAAAAAAATTCCCAACAGTGAACTAATATGATGGCGAGACTTTACATTATAATAAAATTCTCATTCAAAATGTAAAATTCTTTGCAAATTTGCAACTGGTTTCTGCTTATTGTATTTTTAACTTAACTTAAATCACACATATTTGGGGTCAAAACATGTTTCGGAAGAAATTCAGATCCACTCACAAAAAAAAAAAACATCCCACCTTGTTAAACACTAAACGCCATCTCAATGTCTTTTCTTTGCTCCTATTTGTAGAAGTTGTTTTTGGTGCCATCTTAAACTTGGAAGTGAAGGTTGGGGGATTTTCTCAGCATGCTGGAGCCGCTGCGACCGTTATTACCGTCGCTGCTCGTCACTCGCTGCCACTGCAGGCCTGCAGCAGCGGACACAATCACCGTAACGAGCCAGCAGCTCCCCTCTACAGACGCAGCAGCCGCCTGCGGCCGCCTGCGGCCTGCGGCGCAACACGGGTGGCCGGCCGGCCGGCCACGCGTGCGCAGCCACAACAGAAAAGCCCAGAATGGAGGCACTTTGTTACTTTGTGAGAAGCTCCTGACGTTGTTGGTTCACTTCGGCGCAGATTGTGCGTCGCTTCGAGAAGTAAAACTTTCATAAAAACACCACGTGGTGAAGTTGTGAGTCTGAAGAAGCAGCAACCGCACCGGCGCTTCACCGTCCTTTTTTTTTTACCTCCACATTAACAACGGCTTTCTGAAAAAAAAACAAAGAAAATACTTTTTTTTTTTTTAATGACGGAAATCAGCAAAAATAAAACTGAATAAAAAAAAAATGTTCCAAGTTCCTGGTGTCGACGCTGATGCAGCAGCGCCCTGGTAGCACTTCTCACTACCTTTTCTCCTCCTCCTGTCCATCCATCCAGGCTTCCTTCCCCATGACCCCCCCCCTCCCCACAGCCGACCCCCCCCCCTCACCCCTCCCCCATTAGCCGCAGCCATTATGGGCCTGAGAGCGAGGAGTCATTACCGCTGCTGTAATCCGCCATGATGAAGCTCTCAGCTCCAAAACACCGACAGCTTGTAACGGGGCTGCGCTTGATTGGCAGGATGCAGGAGGGGGTGTGGGGGGGGGGGGGTACAGGGGGTTTGTGTGATGGGAACTCCACTCGAGATGGTGAATTGGCTTTGCCACTCCAATCAGGCCGCTGGATGACAAATGAAGTGTGTCCCTTTCACTCCCTCTCTCTCTCTCTCTCTCTCTCTTCTCTCCCTCCCCCCCCCCCCTCCCCCCACACCCCCATCTCTCCCCTTCACACTTCTCCTCTCTGTCCGGGTGGAAAAAAGAAAGAGGGGGAGTTCATGTGGGAGCCGCTTGACAGCAACACAATCACATTTCCATTCAGCTCCCGCCTGCCTGTTTTACCTTCGACGGCGCCGTGCACGCTCGCACACAGGACACCCCCCCAACCCCCCCAACCCCCACCCCATACCCCACCCCCCCCGCCACCGGCCAATTAGAAGGCAGCACGGGAAGAATCTGTGAAAGACACAAAAGGTCTTTAGAGGTTTGGACAGGTGTCTCATTTGGCCGCAGGACATAGTTTAGAACCCCCCCCCCCCCCACATCACCCCCCCTCTCCCCCTCTGCTTTTTTTTTAATGTCTTTGGACAGATTTGTGGGCAGAGAGCGAGGAAGGTTATTTGGCACGCTGTCATTTCTTGCTTTTATTATTTTTTTAAAATGCTCAACTAGTCGTCTGTCCGTCTGTCCGTCTGTCTGTCTGTCCGTCGAAACGCTACGCACCCCACCCTCCCCCCACCCCTCCATGGGAATGATGGGTAAATTTGAACGGCAAAAGCGCAGCAGGGGAAACTAAAGTTTTGCCTCGGCTCGAATAAAATTGAAACCAAAGTTGATGATTTTATACGACTTGTGTTGGTTCACCCTAAAAAAAAACAACACACACACACACACACACACACACACATCGCCCTTCTCTTGCTTGTGTTCAATAATTACAGCCGGCCTGGAAAACAAGAGCAGAGATAATTGGTTTGTTGGTTAGCGGCGGAGTTTGTTTTGCGAGGTTATTATCCGGCAGCTCCATTATGGCTGCGGAGCAGAAATCCCTCATTAGCATTGACAGATATATAGAGAGGGGATGGTGTGGGAAGAGGGGATGAAAAAAACAAAACAAAAAAAAAACAAAAGAATATGCAGCGGTGTTTAGTAGCAATCAGTCGGTCCGGCGCAAATCCACCACCGACGACAACACTGCCCCCTAGCTGTGAGGCCGCCGTTTACACAAAGACGGCATTTTTTTTGAACTGGGTGCTTTTTGGGAAACGCTCTGGAATGAAGGAAGTGTGTTCACATGAAGCCGTCTTCAAAAATGTCCCTGTTTACACGGAAACGCTGGAAACGACTGAAAACTACGCAGTACCTGTGCCAGGCCTGGTGTGGCGCCGCGACTTCACTCCCCGAGAACTGGATACCAAACTTTCTTGGGGCCTTTCAGTGTGAGGCTTGCATGTTCTCCACTATGTTCTCCACCAGTCCAGGGTGTCACCCTGCCTTCACCCAGGCACAGCTGATAGAGGCTCCAGCAGAGCCCTGCAACCTTGGAGTATTGAAGGATGCATGGATGGATGCATGGATGCATGGATGGATGGAGGGATGGATGCATGGATGCATGGATGGATGGAGGGATGGATGGATGCATTGAGGGATGGATGGATGGATTGATGGATGGATTGATGGATGGATGGATGGATGGAGGGATGGATGGATGCATCAATGGATGGAGGGATGGATGGATGCATTAAGGGATGGATGGATGGATTGATGGATGGATGGATGGATGCATGGATGGATGCATCAATGGATGGAGGGATGGATGGATGGATTGATGGATGGATGGATGGATGGATGGATGGATGTAGGGAGGCATGGATGGATGGATGCATGGATGGATGGATGGAGGGATGGATGGATGGAGGGATGCATGGATTGATGATGGATGGATGGATGGATGCATGGATAGATGGATGGATGGATGGATGGATTGATAGATGGATGGATGGATGCATGGACGGATGGATGCATGGATGGATGGAGGGATGCATGGATGGATTGATGGATGGATGGAGGGATGCATGGATGGATGGATGGATGGATGGATTGATTGATATTATTAATACTATCCCGGCAGACTTGCAGCAGGGACTTGATATGGATCCACCCAGGAGCTTGACGTGGTTCCTCTGAGCTCCAACACTAAGTGTCATCATTACCTCTGTCTTCAGTTCCTGGGTCATCAACGAAGACCACAAAAACTCATCATTAGTGACTGTGTGCGCGTGTGTTTTCTGCAGGTATGCAGTCGCCCACACTTGAAATGATATCCAGCTGTTTTTGTTACCAAGTGAAGCTCGCTGACCACTGCCTGAACTTTGGCCGACTCTCCTCTCGCGTGGTCATGAACTTGTCATGGAAGACTGGACCACAGTGACGGCAGCGGTCAGCAGCGAGCCGGAGAGACACAACCCAGTGTTAGCGTTGTGTGGCACCTACAGACCACTGAGACAACGTCCAGTTACACTGGGGTGATACACGACGAGCGCTGCTGAGGATGCTGCTCCTGCTCTCCTGGTGGACGCCCTGCGCTACTACACCCTGTCTGGTGTAGTAGCGCAGGGTGCATCTGCTCCCACCTTCCATCAGAAACCAACGTGGACACGCTACCAGAGGAGCGCACCACAACAAATAAACAAACAACAACTCCCGCCCTTTTTTTAAACAACAACAACAACAGCAGCAGCAACAATCAACCCTGGAGACAAAGGTTGAGGGAGCTGATCCGGGTGAACTCCGCGCTGGCTTGACAGCAGCCATTGTGCCGCCACGACACGTGGCGCTGACACAGACTGATAGCGATTGTTGGTCTGCGTGGGCCGACGACGACAACGACGACGACGACGACAACGACAGTGTTGAGGGTGAAAGTCGCTGTCAGCCTCCACCAGCCTCCACATCCGTCTTCCTGTTTCTCCTGAGCTCTGCTGAACAAACAGTCACTCCCCCCCCTCTCCTCTACACACACACACACACACACACACACACCGCCTTCTCTTTAGCCTCATGAGAACTCATGGACTGTGTGCAAAATGAAAATAAACACACACGAAAGCGATTTGCAAACATTCTGTTATACTTTGGATTTTGATGTCTTTTTCATCGCAGGTCGGCTGACTGGGATCCATGCATCCATCCCTCCATCCATCCCTCCATCCATCCCTCCCTCCATCTTCAACACCTGCTTCTTCCTGCGGTCAGGGTCCCCACTGGGATTTATCTTTACTTCTAAAAATGAAAGATTCATTTCCAGAAGAACAGGATAAAACATTAAAGTTCACTCGCACCTTCAACTCATCGCTCACTCATTGCAACAATCTCAAAGAAAGCTGTGGCTGAACTCTGATTAATAAATGAATTCAAACTCTCGGCGAACCACAGCCAGGTGAGTGATGTGGTCTCAGCCAATCACCTGACCTGGAAGTTCCTCTCTGCCGAAGAGTCAGAAAATGTTTGGAGTTGAGTTATTTTCTGGGTCCAGTCTGTGGAGTGGAGGCCACTAAAGCAGGGAAGGAGGTTCTCAGCTGCCTGGAGATCAGCTCGGCCCAGTGGAGGGGTTTGGGGGGAGGTGGGTGAGGACTGATGGAGGAGGAGGGGGGGGCGAGGGGGAGGGCAAAGGTAATGCGAGAGAGAGCCGGAGGTGACAGGCATTGTGGGAAGGTGTGAACGACGGAGAGGAGGAGGAGGAGGAGGAGGAAGGTCCTCGTCCTCCTTGTCCTGCCTGTGAGGGAACAGGGACCTTTTGAGGAGGACCCCTCGCCTCCTTCTCTGCCCCCCCCCCCCACCCTCCCCACCCCCCCACAACCCCCCCAATTAGACAAACATTAACATCAATTAAGGGCCCTCTCGGGAACACAAGCTCTATATAATTACCTTAATGGGCGGACGCTTTCTCCTCGTCCCGCTCTCTTTCTGTCTCTTTCTTCAGGCCCTCAATCTCTTAAACAAACTCGGAGGGTCTCAGTGGGAGGGGTTGGGGGGTTGGGGGGGGGGGATACACGGGAAGGGGTGAGGGGGTGGGGGGGGGGGTCGCTTCCCGTTTTGCTTTTGTGGCGCGGGACTTTGTAAAAAGGCCCAGGCTGAATTGGACCTATTGGCCGACAAACAGAGGATCTGTTCCCACAGAGAGTCGGGGAGCCGGGACAATGTGGACCCCCGACCGAGAGGGGAGGGGGTTGGTGGGGTGGGAGGAGGTGGGGGGGGGGTAGAAGGACCCCTGAAAAGAGGTGGCGCGGAGCACCGACGAGTGCTAATGAGCTTATTTTATCCAGCCTGCGAGGTCTGGTCATCCACAGCAGAGCAGCAGATCTTCATCCTTGGAACCGAGCGCTAGAACCTCCCCCCCCTCCCTCCCTCTCTGCCTCTCTGCCTCCACTTCCAACTTCGTCTTCCTCTCTCTCGTTCTGACAAGAGCGGGGGGGGCACTTAATATTTCCATGACTCCTAGAATTGCACCAAACCTAAATATGGCAATAAAACGGCAGGACGAGTTTCTAGAGGACTAAGTTGTGGTTCCAAGCGGCTGGATTGGAAGAGTCGTCCTCTGACCCCCCCCCCCCCCCTCATGTTGATGCTCCGTCCCTCAATAACCCCCCCCGCCCCCTCCCACCCCGTCTTCTCTCTCCTCACCTCTTCCAGACCGCCAGCTTTTCTTCTCCTCTCTTCTCTTCTCCACTCTGCTCTCTCAGAATGTTTCACTTTCACTTTCTTCACTTTCTTTTTATAGTTTGATGACCTGGAAAAGAGTCGCCTCCACTCCTGTATTAATTTACCCGTGTACCAAGTCATGACTAATGAGCCTCTCTCTCTCTCTCTCTCTCCTTCTCTCTCTCTCTCTCTCTCTCTATGTCAGACTTAGACAAACTGCAATGTTTGGAGTCGTCGTGTTGATTAAATCCTGAACTGTGCACCTCCATCACGTTCGGCCCTTCGACATCTGAAATGTTCAGAGTGGAGATCAGCTGGGGCAAAGGTCACCGCAGAACCCACAGTCACTACACCTCGCTCTCACTGACTGCAGTTACACAAATAATTCTTCACCATCTGCCTCTAGAGGGCGGTAGCTATTCAGGACCTTATGTCAATGTATGGATGCGTGTGTGCTCCCTTTACATCCTCACTGGACACTGGTATGTGTGTGTGTGTGTGTGTGTGTGTGTGTGTGTGTGTGTGTGTGAGACTGGTCATTCATTCATACAGTTCAGTCTCATTTGATCTCAAGGCCTCGGATCTTCACTGCACTTAGCTTTTAGCACGTGTTAGCATTCCTGCTGCTGATAGTTTACATGTGATCATGTCAACCTTTCTTCCATATGACATGTGGCACATGAAGAGCAAACTCGCACTGATAAAAAAATTCAGTCATTGGCGCTTTTTTTCCCTCTCTTTTTTCTCACTGCCTCAAAATAAAAGAAAAGCGTAAACTGAAAATACAGGATTTTTTTAATTTCCAGTTTTAGCCTGATTTTTTTTTTTTTTTCTTTGGGATTTTCTAAAATGCTAAAATGTGACAATCTAGCATGGAGGCCTCGAGCTTACTTAATTAATGAGCGTGATTTGGCGCAGGAGAAGTACAGTGATTTGAAAAGATTGCTGGTGCCTTGGAGGAGTTTTCAAGGAGTTTCTGATGGTGAAAGTGCAGATTTCCTTTTTAACGACGCCCACCACCATCACCAACCGCCGGCAAATTGAAGTAGCGAGGCGTTGCTACATCAGTGATCACATTTACATTTAACACTTCAATCACCGCCGCTCAGAGTTAGCGATGGGAGGAGGGTCAACAGCGCAGGAATCTGAAAATGTGAAGATCAACATCAATCCCACTGACAAGAGAGGCTAAAGGCTTCGCTCCTCTTCCTCCTGACTAGACGGCCACGAGGAGGAAGTCACCTGAGAGTTGGCAGCCAATGAGACGAAGCTTCAAGGAATCGCTTCAGGTACAGATTCATTCCTCAAAGTTGTCGCCCATTGTTTTATTTTTCATTTTTGTTTTTCTGCACTTTCAATTTATTCAAAGTGAAAAATACATGAAGTTTTTTTTTTTTTTTTTTTGCTCTATCTATTGATATCAAAAGCTCTGCTTTGTCAGTTCTGGAACTTGTTATTACAAAAGTATGATCTTTCAGTTTCCATCACATTTAGGGGAAGAACTCTTCCGATCTTCTCTGTATCCGCCGCCAGTCGTGTTGATGTTCGAAGGCCTGTTTATGAAGTTTTGACGACACTTTGTAGTCCTGTAATAGTTGATAAACTCAGATATTTATTTCTTTTGACAAGGTTGTGAGTAATAAACGCGGGGGCGTATAATTAACTCCTCTCTTCCCCCCCCCCCTCCTTTTCACAGCACACCTGCCGCAGTGCAGTGCAACATCTCAGGTAAGAATCTCTGCCTGTGGTTGGCACGAGGCGCCGCCAGCTGACAAGAGACACCGCTGGAAGCCCGAGAGCGGCGCAAAACCCAAAAAAAAAAAAAAAAAAAAAATCCCGCCGGCTCCCAAAAAGGGCCTCCGCTACACTTCTCCCGACCGACGGCGGCGCAAAAAAAAAAAATCCAACACCAGCGTGTTGCGATGGTATGGAGAACAAAGCTCGCCATTGCTGCATCCTGGCAATAGGGAAACTGCAAAATGACAGTGCGATGCCCCCAGAGGAGAAGGACGGCGAGCGCACCGCCGAAAACAAGGTGACATTTGTTCGTGATTGGTTGATTGACGGCGACGGCCACTTGTGTATTGTTGAGCAGCCAGTTGGACGCGCCGGCCCCCTCAATAGAAACTTGGCTGCCGGTGAGACAGCTGTACGCAGGGAGAGCCGCACGCTGCCAACTGCGGCAATATCGGAGTTCTGTCGCCGACGTGTTGCTGTGAATCTGTGGCCCCTGGTGTCTGCAGACTCACTCTCTGCTCCACGCGAGGATCCAAACTCTGCCGCTGCTGCTGCTGCTGCTGCTGCCGCCGCTGCTGCTGCTGCTGCTGCTGCTGCTGCTGCCGCTGCCGCTGAGGCGCAACACTGGGCAGCTTTGTTCAGAGGGGGAAAAAACAGGAGCAGAATATTCACATCAACTGTTTCCTTTTAGTCAGAGTGTGCAGCTGAAACGTGTGGCAGCGACACAAAATCAAAAAAAAAAGAAAAAAGAAAAATACCCACAACCGCGAGCTCCAACCAAAAGTCCACAGCAGCACCATGAGGCTGCAGAGCTCATTGCACAGCTGACGAGCAAACTGTGAGGCTGAGGGAGAGAGAGAGAGAGAGAGTTTCCTGTCAGGAGCAGGAGAGCAAGGAGGAGCAGGAGGAGGAGGGGGTTGAGGAGGAGCAGGACGAGGAGGAGGAGGAGAAGGAGGAGGAGGATGGTGTGGAGGAGGAGGAGGAGCAGGAAGATGAGGAGGAGGTGGAGGAAGAGGAGGAGCAGGAGGAGGAGGAGCAGGAGGAGGAAGAGGAGGAGGAGGAAGAGGAGGAGCAGGAGGAGCAGGAGGAGGAGCAGCCACGGCGTTCCGAAAGCAACAAATCTCACAATTCAAATGGGTGAAAATTTGAAGATTTGGATTGAAGAAATAAAATACGACTGTCAAAGAAATTTGTTTAAAACGTAACAAAAGGTTTGCAGAGTGAACAAAGCCACTTCCATGGAGCCGACTGCAGTCATTGGCTGGACACTGACTGACTGTGATGGCCTGAAGGCCTTCAGATTGAGGAAGCTCCACCTCAGATTATCATGGTATCAAACACTGCTTCCTCAGTCCAGGTGCATCCAGCTGGATGTGTTCAAAAAAAAAAAAAAGATTTACATCAATAATTCTTTGTATGTGTGGTGTGTGCGGCTTACATTATCGCATTATTTTCTTTTAAAGCTTTTGCATCGTTCACTGAAATTTATAGTGGCAAAATTAATTTGGCGTCTAAATTCTCATCCATATTTTTGGATCCATTTTTCTGAATCGGTTCTGCTGGCTCGGTAAAGAATGAATCCTTTCCCTCTCACCAGAAAAAAAAAAAAAAAAACTGGGAAAAAAAATGTGTTGGCTTGTTGCTGTGGACTGGGAGCTGTTTGCTGATAGATGTGTCATAACAGGGAAGCAGCTAGTTAGCATTAGCCCGGCTAGCCGCAGTCTGTCGGCACGTTCCCCTCCCTCTTCTGCTATTTTTAGCTCCCAGTTTGCCCGAGCGACGGAAACACCTCCCAGCACTCCGTCGCCGTCTGCTCGCTCGCGGGGTTGTCGTGACCTCTGACCTTTTAGCATATTCGACGAGGTGCCGCGATCCTTTTTCCTCGGAGACGATGGCGCTGATTGGGCGTCCGTTGCGCATTGTGCGCTGATGAGACCGAACTCAGAGTAGAGCCCGGCTCTGCCGGGCCACGTCTCGTCTCGCCGTCGACCACCGTCTACTTGAATAAAGTTCCACAATTTGAATCATTACGCAATTACACCGCTATTATTCTGCTCCGCCTTGCCGCCAAGCCAGTCGTCCTCACCGCCAAGTGGAAACACGGCTGCGTCACGTTACACAAGGAAAGTACTTTCCAACAGCCGCTCTTTTCTTTAAGCCAGGGGTGGGCAAACTACGGTCCGGGGGCCATGTGCGGCCCGTTGAGCTTTTTAATCCGGACCACTGAACTTGAAGAAATGATATTAATAGTCAGTCATCAAACAGCTGTATGTTGCAGTGTTTCCAGAGTCATTTCAATAAAGAGCTAAACACCCTGGTGGTCCAGGGCTGGTTCTGTATGGTTCTAGGTGGTTCTAGGAGCTAAACACCCTGGTGGTCCAGTGGTGGTTCTGGATGGTTCTAGGTGGTTCTAGATGGTTCTAAGAGCTAAACACCCTGGTGGTTCTGGATGGTTCTAGGTGGTTCTAGGTGGTTCTAAGAGCTAAACACCCTGGGCTCCAGGGGTGGTTCTGGATGGTTCTGTGTGGTTCTAAGAGCTAAACGCCCTGGTGGGGCTTCAAAGACACTGATTTGGTTTTGCTTCATTTTCCACTGACATTACAGCAACATGTTTTCTCCATATGATATATTTTTCTCCTGTGAGGTGGCTCACCAGAACACTCCATCCATCTGCTGCTGCTCCGGCTCCTCTGGTACATTATAGAACCCAGTGTGGCTCCATCAGTCAACCTGCAATAGACACACAGACTTTGTCACTGCTTATTATCATTAGCAGTGTTTTCACAGTGCATCGTGCCAGGTTGTTTTCAAGTGACTCGACCCTCATGTTTTGAGGGAGACTCTCACTTGGCCTTGGCTGCTTCTCATCCTCTCTTCAGTCATTGCAGAGTAACTCAGTCAAGGCCGAGACTTGCGACTACTGCACAGTGTCAGTTAACTCACTGGTAGCGCAGCCGTGGGGAGTTGAATAGTCAAAAAGTTTGCCAGCGCTGCTTTAAAACTGTTATTTTTATTATTTATGCCGCTGTGCGAGAGACAAGCCGGTGCGTGGACGTTGCATTAAAGTCAGCCAGGTTGGCTTCGCCAGGCTAATGCAGTCGCGCAACCTGCTACCGGTGATTAAAAAAAACTCTAAAATTGCTCCGGTGTTACACTTAAAATCACACGAACATTTGTGCCTTTTATTTTTGCGGCGCTGAAGGTGATGATTTAAGCTGTCACATTGTCAAGCAGTTTAACAATGGTTTTATAATAATATTTCGGGGGGGGGGAAAGGAAAAAGAAAAAATACAGGAAAAAAAAAAGCCATCCCAGACCGGGTCTGTAAAGTGCCTCTGTGTTTGTCCCTTTTGTGTGTGGCTCAGCGAAGGTAACGATTTAATCTGACATATTTCGGAGCAGCGGAATAATAATATTTCAGCGCGGTCCTCTCTTAATGGCGGGCGGCGAACAAAAGGCTGCAGGGCTGCTCGTCAGGCTGAAGGCTTTACTTTGACACCGGCTGCTCTCGACCCTGCGGGGACTCCACGCCGAGGGAGGGCGCGTTCACACCGGCTGCTGTTCAAACACGCTGTCAAGGACTCGTTCTCGAGTCCCACCTCGTACTGCCTGCTCCTGGTAGCACCGGTGGTACCGGTGCTACTGGTGGCACTGTACTGCAGATCATCAGCGGATGAAAGCCTGGCAAACCTGGATCCAAAGGGGGGAATTGCAGTTCCGCCAAGGGATGCACTGATACTGATACCAGTAACAGGTATCGGTACCGATACCAGTCACTGGTATCGGTACCGATACCTGTTACTGGTATCGGTACCGATACCGGGGTTGAGTAGTCTTCTCGTACAAGCAACCAGTTTTCTCCATTTCCCATGATTGACTGTTTCCTCCATCCATCTGCCGCTGCTCCGCTACCCTCCTCTGGCACATCATAGGACCCACTCTGGCCCCGCCCCACCAGTCAAAAACTTTGCGCCCCGCTGGTCAAGAAAAAAAAAAAAACATGCTGTGAGGAATGTTGTTCGAATAACAGAGCATCTGTCAGAATAAGATCATCAGATTTATCAGAATAAAAAGAAATCAAAGTGATTCCATAACGCGCGACGGCCATTAAGACAATGACTGTGCGCTCTCCTCTGACAGTCAGACAATAAACCAAAAATAAAAATAAAACAAGTACGTAAATAGAGGGACCGATGAGATCTTCTAAGGAATTTAAACGGCTAACAGCAGAGGGAATGCAAGATTTCAGTCCGACCAACAGGAGAGAAGATGGCATGCAAATATAGAAATGTGTATTATATTATAAATGTATACAGTATATGAATATACACGTTTTTTTGTTTTTTTTTGTTAACACAAAGTGGAAATGCTGCGGCTTCAAACCAAACTCACAATCAATATTGGCAGTGAGAAAATGATCGCTGGACAATATTGACATCTACTTTGCTCCCTCAAGGATGCAACACTCGCCAGGCTTATTTCACAGAGAAGCTTTGGCTCACTTCTCGTTTAAAGGACGTTGACATTTAAAAAAAAAACAAAAAAAACCAAAAACAATTTAATACCGGAAAGATTCTCAATCTACAGAATCGGCTGTGCCGTCGCAGCTCTCAGACGCCTCCGTGGTCGGCGGGGAAAACAAAGAGCAAAATCATTTTGCTCTTTGTTTTCCGGCAAAAGGTTTGTTTTCCGGCAAAACGAGGTTTCCGGCAAAAGTGACGGCTTTTTTTTTTTTTTTCTTTTATTAAAAGTGTATTTTCGGCTGTGCGAACGGCGTATTCTTTTCTGTTTGCCGAGGGGGGGGGGGGGAGCTAATGATTTAAGCTTGACATGTTGGAGCTTAATAACGGTGGAATAATAATATTTCAGGCCGCTCTTTCATAATAGCGCCGGCGTGGAGAGAAAGAGAACGAGCGAGCCATTCACGCAGCATGATGGGTAGTTTGACACGGGCTGCTTTTCAGCTCAGCACGACATCTTCCACTCTCACACACACACACACACACGCACACGCACACGCACACGCACACGCGCACACGGGGCGCGCTGCGCCACTTACGTCTACCGCAGGAAAGGACTAGCAACAGGCTAACAGATGCTAGCGGGCCCCGTCATTGACGGGTAGCATTTAAAGCTGCTGACACGCGCCCTTCATCTGCGCTGACAGCCAGCACAGCTATTAATAACACACACAGGTATGCACATCAAAGTGACAGGTCAGCTATTAACCCCCACGGAGACCTCGCGTGTGTGCGTGTGTGTGTGTGTGTGTGTGTGTGTTAGCGCGTGTTAGCGTGTGCGCCGACTTGGCGGGCGCTAGGCAGCTCGTGGGAGCGCAGCGCAAAAACAAAGTGGGAAAGTGTTCGGCCAAAGGTAAGCGCAGCTGCGTGGTGAAAATATGAAAACAGTCGCTCGCCTTCTAAAGTGTCACTAAGCTGCGTTTCCATGACCCATAGGATTGTGCAAAACCTAAATGTGGCAATAAAAAAACTTTTAAAAGTTGTTTTTCCCTGCAGAAGGAGCTGAGTTGTTTCACTCTCACACTCTCATCCCAGCATCAAGCCAGGTTTTGCCACGGTCTCGGTAAATTCAGATAACCTGACAGTCAGCAGCTGCAGGCTCACCTCAGCATTCACAACAGGGTATTTCAAGTCAGGCCCTTAACTCATCACGGCTCCGTCGACAGGTCTGAAACAGTGCTTCAAGGCTCTTTAATGTAAAGAATGGGATGTTGGCATAATAATAAATCAAATCACAACAATAATTCCAATAAAACAAAGAATTCAACGCACCATAGCTCAATCTTTGTTAGTTCACTAAAAGTGATCAGCGCTCCTTCTTCTCTTCAGTTACTCAAAGCTAAAGTTCACCGTGGTTTTGACAGCAAAGCGCTTGCAGAGCTAAACTCGTGCAGGTTGACCGAGGAGACGACGCGTCGCTAATGTGACAGGAGGCAGACGCGTCGTGAAGGTGTCCTAGGAGTCAAAACAAGCTCCGGTTTTAATGCCGGCGCTGCCGTCGAGGACTTCAATCAACTCCCTGGCTCTCTGTGTGAAGGAGGAGGAGACAAACATGTTGGAGCTCCAAACTGACAGACAGAGGCATGAAATCCACGTCGCAGCATCCAAACACAAACTGTTCAGACGAGGTTGCAGCGAGACACGGTTAATAAACCTGCTCCGTCTCAGACTCCCTTCAGGAAGGAGACATGCTTAACCTTGTGCAACTTGCAGCACGGCCCATTATTAGTTGTCACAGGGCCGTTCCTGAAACAACTCATCGTCAATCAGAAATTATAAGAACTTCAAGTTTGATGTTTTTTCACTATTTTTTTCCCCCCACTAGACCACCTGGCAGCTACCTGAGTTCTTCATAAAGCAACAGAGACACTGCACTTAAGATTCATGTCATAGTGGCAGCATGTAATATATTTGCATCTGTAGTAAATTTGACTTTGATTTGATCTGATTTTATTTGATTTGATCTGATTTGATTTATTTCGAACACGAAAGAAAATGAGAAAGTAAAAGGGATACAAAAACCAAAACATACGAAAGAAAAAAAAAAAAATAATAAAAATAGGATAAGTAAACAAACAGCAGTGAAATATACATCAAAATAATGTTATTCATGTCCGAAAAGGGGTAGGAGGAAGTATAAACTTATATATACCTGCCCCTAAACTCAAATAAATATACAAACTTATGAACTAAACTAAGTTTCTACAGATGACAGACAACAGAAAACAACTAAACAGAAAACAACAAAGGACAACTCCATTTATAATTGGAATTCAACTGTAAGAATAAATTTTATAAGTCTATATGTATATATATATATATATATGTATATATATGTATACATATTCATGTATATTCATGTATAGACTGATTGTAATAATAATTATAATAATAAAACAACAAAATAATAATAATAATAATGATAATAATAATAATAATAATAATTTTAACATCTGCTAGTAAATGCATAGCATTTTTATTTGTCATTAAATTTAACGAGTAACTAAATTCAAATTAAATATGATCAGCGTCACTCGTTTTGCTCACTATTATGAAATATAACGACGTGAAATTCAAGATCGTCACGCTTAATTTCCTCGACACTGCGATTTTGTGTGGTCGCACTCGACTGTGGCCAAATGAGCTTTCCTGTTGAATATGAAAGCGTCGCCTAGTTTAGGGACAAATGACTGCTGGCTGTGGCAAAAGTCAGCGGTGACGGCACTCCAGCAGCAAAGACCCCTAAAGTAAGAACTGCACTGAACCGCCAAGGGATGCACTGGTACCGATACCAGTGACTGGTATCGGTACCGACACCGGGGTTGAGTAGTCTTCTCATACAAGCAACACGTTTTCTCCATATCCCATGATAGACTGTTTCCTCCTAGGAGGTGGCTCCCCAAGACACTCCATCCATCTGCTGCTGCTCCGCTACACCCCCCCCCCCCCACCCCCTCCCTCCCCCCCGGCCGCCCCCCTCTGGCACACTGTAGGACCCACTGTGGCCCCGCCACCAGTCAAAAACTAAACTAAACCAACCAGTTGCAAAACGCTGTGTCGCCTCTGCTTCCACTGACGCACCGCCACCGGCCCGGTCCCTGCGGTGGTTCTGATCCCAGTCACTCCCTGCTCCTGCCAGAACAGCGTTTTGATGCGGATCTCAGCATTCGTCAGCATCTGTTCGCCCCGCCGAGCTTCAGTGACAAAACACGTCGTCCTCCTCTTCCTCCTCGTCATCGTCCGTCTCTCCCCAGAGAGGAGTTCGGGGAGGCAGAGGGCACGGAAAATATTTCCACCTCCTCTTCATTCCTCCACCCTCTTCCTCATCGTCTATCAATAAAAGGTGTGGATGGCAGCGTGCGGATGAAAAGACGGAGACGGAAACATATCAAACACAAGCTGTCGCTCCCCTAAATAGACCTCCAGCACTCATCCACCCCTCCACCCATCCATTCCCCTCCCATCTCCCTCTCACCATGCCCATCATTTTTGGTGCATTCTATTTTGTTGTTGTTTTAATGCCTTATTTATAATCTTCCTTGGCCTTCGCTCCTACCAGAGCAGTAGTTTTGGGAAGTTTTTGGATTGAGTGTCGCCTTCGCTGAGCAGCTTCACCCGTCGCTGCGCAGAGCTTCCGCTCTCCTGATCGCGACGTGACAAACACAACTCGTCACTTTCAGTTCAGGGCAACGTTAATGGTAATATTTTAGAGCATTTGTTGCGTTTAAAATGCAACTTGACCGTTGAGACGGCCGAGAGGGAGGCATCACTCTGTTCATTTCGAGGAGACGCGACGTCGAAATGAGGCAAAGCTTCGGTCTCAGTTTCAACCTCTTTTGTTACCCTGAAGAAAGAAGGGGAAGATTTTGAGGGCCAAAGTGCAGGGAGAATTTTCCTTAATTCTGAATATCAACCAACGTGTGTCAGTTACACTTTGTGGAATTTGTAAAACAGGAGTTAATTAATCAATCAGTCGTGTTCATCTTCTTTTAATCTTCCTCTCGTTCGTTCTTTTTCCCAGGAAAAACCCGTCTGGTTAAAAGATAAATACAAATCCAGGAGTTAATAAAGTTCGTGTATTACGGCAAAATCATGTCTATTGAACGGCCAACTGTATCCGGTTCATGTAGTTTGATCACACTTTGCTCTTTTGGACTCTCTGACGCTCCCCCACCCTCCACCCCCCCCCCCCACCCCCCCACCTTCTCATCTCCACCTGAGGTTGGCTGTCAATCAAAGATGGCTCGGGGTTGAAGAGAAGGAGGAGGAGACAGATGGAGGTGAAGGAGGAGGCCTTGGTGCTGCTGGCACTCGTCTCATGTGCGTCTATACATGTCTATATATACTGTTGTGGCTGTACGAGACCAAACATGGAGGACGACTGCAGATGGAGCTGACGGGGTCACGTCTGCCTGCTGATCCGTCTGTCTGTCTGTCTGTCTGTCTGTCTGTCTGTCTGACGTGCAACTCTGAACGCTATGGAATACAGGCAATCCATGTTGTGTAGGGAGCTCCTGGAGACGGAGGGGGTGGGGGGGGTGGGGGGGGTTAGCGACGAGGCTTTGTGAAATCCTCCTTGCAAAACATCTTACATTTTCCAAAATATTAATAAACTTGGCAGACTTGGCAGGCGGTTCTGACGAATGTTCAGACTGGGTCACGGTGGAGGGGTTTAGCGTATCTCTGGGAACCTCAGAGCTGGTGGGGGTTGAAAGCCCTGCGAGGTTCAACCTGTCCACTGTTTATAGGTGGACAGTAGTGTTGGGAGTGCTGGATGGCTGGCGTGGCAACCGCAGCCACAAATTTAGAGCCATTTTCACTCAAAAGTAGGGAAAATTAGACAAAATGGACACAAGAGGCCCTTTATGAAACCAACAGAACTTTTCGTCACCAGTTTGTAACGCTACGGATTTCAGAGAGGCTCCTTTCTGTCCCTGCTGGTGACAGAAGGCAGGTGTTTGGCATTTACGCCTTGGCCCTCCTCTTCAACCAATCACTCCATCAATCAACTTATTTGTAAAGCACTAAATCACATCCGTAGGCGTCTCAAAGTGCTTTGCACAATTAAAGCAAACCAAGTGCTCCTCCAGAGCAAGCAAGAGCGTCCAGGAATAACTCACTTGTGAATCAGACCAATGCCATCCCCAGTTCTCCAGGCTAGGTGGCTGGGTGATGGACCATCTACTCCACCCGGTCACAAAAAGAAGTGAGTTACGGAAACTTTGAAGAGATTCTCAGGGAGAAATGACAGAGGGTGGACTCAGCTGGAGCGGTCAAGAGAAAATCAAGAGAGATGGAGGCCAGTCGATGGCTGATGGACCCTGGAGGAGCAGAGGGCTTAACGGGAGCATTTGGACCCAGTACCAGACAGAAACAGCGGGTAAGGGCGAATATCTGCAGCACATGGCAACAGGAGCGAAATCCAAGCGGGAAACTAACGAGTGAACTCAGTATATGGTTTTAATGTGCCGGGAACTTGATCAAAAACTGCGGCTGAATAGCGGAGACAACCTGATGACGAGTGCTCTGAGGATCACTCCAAGCTCTCCTGATTGTGATGAGCTCTAGCTGTGCAGCCAGCAGTTCGCTGCCACCTGGAGAGCCGCACCTAGCCTCTGCCAAAAAAAAAGAAAAAAAAAAGAAAGAAAATGGAAAAACAACCTCACACTTCTGCACCGCTCGAAAGAAAATGACATCTTCACCAAACCTCCTCAGACTCAGAAAAATAAAGTCAGAACCAGGTGGTTTCTCTGGGTGCAAGTGACCACGGCAACACTGCAGGGGTACGTCACAAGTTGTAGCATCTCTTTGTAGGCAATAAACTGTCGATTCACGATCCATCCATGGCCTGTTGGACCGCACAGGTTCTCATAATCAGCGATTCTCACCAGGGCATGACGGCAAGCGTGGGGTTTTGTCTTGGAAAAGTGCAGACAAAAGGTTTTCCTTGTAGTTTTGAGGAGCTGGTATTCCCAGCTTTGGGACGTTCCCTTGGCTGTTCAGTCTGGATCATGTCCAAGTAGAAAATCAATAAACAGAAGAAATGGCTAACAAACATCTCAGATGGCCGGAAACGGCTTAATAAATGAGCTCACGCTAGAGTGAAATAGCTGTTGTTGAGGACTCGTGCTAACTCAGTTAGCATTACCAGAAAACACACACAGAACAGAGTCAAATAAAGCAGATGAAGCCAACATCCTCTATCGCTGCCTGCATTTCCAGCAGGGTGTTTGAGGAGTCAGCAGTTTCCCTCTGGAGCGAACACAGCCAAAACGAAACCACATGGAAGCACGAGGAGCGACTCCCACTTCCAACAATGTAAATAAACTGCTTACCCAAACTCATCCAAACTTGAGTTGACACAAACACACAACAGTGAGCTGCGGAGTGACCCCCGCAGGTGCTCAGGAGAACAACAAGAGCAGCTTCCCGGAGAGGAACGCACACGTGAACACACAACGTGCGACTTTCCTTCCTTTGTGCAATTTTTAATTTTAACGTGTTGATGTGACAGCGTGCAGCTGTGCATCACCGCTCTGCTCCCCCCCCCCTCCCCTGCCACCTCCCCCACGTGTCACCAGCTGTTTCTGTGTGTGTACGTTACCTTTTGAGTGTGTGTTTATGCTACGGGGATACAGATTTCAACACACACGCGCGCGCAGGTCATGTGGATGTTCGTCCAAATCTTCCTTCAGCTCCGATCGCTGTGAAAATAAACTCTGAGTGCGTTTATTATTCCTGACCCACAGCTGCGCGCATGTGTGCGTGTGTGTGTGTGTGTGTGTGTGTGTGTGTGTGTGTGTGTGTGGTTGAACTTGGCTCACCTTCACAAATCAATTTGTCCTCCTCTCTGACCTTGTACTTTTCCATCTTCGCCCTCCTCACCGTTATCACTCTCTCACGCGTCTCCTCCTCCTCCTCCTCCTCCTCCTTCTGCTCTCTTCACTTTCTCTCCCTCTGACTCTTACTTGAACTTTTTTTTATTTTCCTTTGCCGCTTTACAGTAATGTTTAGACAGCGCAGACATGTCTACAATTAAAACACTTCACTGTGTGTGTGTGGACACGACGAGCCAAGCGCGAAGCTTTTCAGGAAAACTTTTCTCTCTGTGATTCGACGCTTGCGGAGGAAACTGCAACCCTGTGCGGTCTGTCACTGCATCACTGAGTTCTGTGGTACTTTCAGCGTCCTACTTGTGCAGTGATACTCTTCTCTCTTTGAGTTCTCCGTGCACAGAGTTGTCGCTCCGAGGCTCTCGGACAGGTGCTGCTGTGAACTTGCTACTTTCTGTTTCTCATGTACATAAAGTTCTCTGTCCTCCCTACAGCTTTTCTTGGTCCGTATGCAACTGCTCTGCTCCTGGCTGGACTAAGGCCACATTCAAACTTCAACAAATAATAAATGAATATTTATTTATTTTATTTATGGGATTTTTGAATCTCAATGTAAATTGTCTGGATGTTCTTCTTCGGTAGCTGGTGTGTTGTTTATTGCCACCTGGTGCTGCAGTACTGGTCTGAGTTCTTTACACAATGTGCACACAATACATTGGGTATTGGGTCAAATTTCCATTAAATGCAGATCTGTGTATGTGTGTATAGTTTACTAGAGGCTACACCAGTTCATCATCAGCGTACACTACAAGTCAAAAGTTTGGACTCAACCTATGACTTTAACGCCTTTTCTTTCATTATCATGACTATTAACATTATAGTTTCTCACTGAAGGCATCAAAACTACATATGAACACACATGGAATTATGGAGGAAGTATAAAATAACTCAAACATGTTTTATATTTAAATTCTTCAAAGTAGTCACTTTTCACAAAAAGCATATTTAGAGTTATTGAACATGTTTTTCTTTGCTGCGTTAAAGTTGTAAAAAATAGTTGAAAAAGTTGTAAAGATAAAAAAAAAAAAAAAAAAAAAAATGCATGTGAAGTTGTGTTCAAGCATTGACTGGTGGTGCAATCGTTACATTTTATAAAAGAAACTGGGGATGTTGTGCGCTGTCACAATGGAAATTGTGAAGCGAACAATCTGGATGTGGCGTCAGTGAGTTCCACCTTTAGTTCATGTGGTGGGAGGTTTCCAGTGACACCACCCGAGTTAGTGCTTCCTGAATTGTGTGTGCAGGTGTGTCGCAAACACGAAATACACAACATCCTATTGCACCTTGTTGGTGTTGGGGGAGGAGTGGGCATGAACTGTCAAAGACAGGAACACGTATAGACGTTGCATGTTACATTTAGCTTTGCATGTTAATATGATGCTAACGCACACTGACACACACACACACACACACACACACACACACACACTCACACACACTCACACACTGACCTGCATAATTAGTGACTGTGTGTGGAACAACGTTGTAGTTCTCAGTTCTCATCCAAGACAAGGTGGGATCTGCGTGTGTGTGTGTGTGTGTGTGTGGGTGTGTGTGTGTGTGTGTGTGTGTGTGTGTGTGTGTGTGTGTGTGACTGTATGCTCTTATCACCTCTGCTTCTTACACAATGCACCTCAGGGCCAACACACACACACACACACACACACACACACACACACAAATACACACATGCAGAGCACAGATGGCCTCACATTCATGTCTCCTGCCAAACAGATGGACCTGGCTGGATTCATTCAACGACGGACACACACACACACTCGCGCGCACGCACACACACACACACACACACACACACACACACACAGTGGCAAAAATGTACACACAGATTTATTTACACACACACACACACACACAACACACGGCCGCAGCGAGAAGCCTTCCTCGTCGCAGTGTGTGAGGGATTTCATGCACAAACACAAACACGTTCACACTTACAAACACACAGCTTCACGTACACACACGCACGCACATACACACACACACACATATAGTGGCTGTGGTCCAATGCTCGGTGCCCTCAGTCTGTCCCCGCACACACACAAACACACACCCTGAGGCGGTGGCGGCACTCCAATCACACTGCCCTCAGTGTGTTTCTGTGAGTCGGAGATGTGAAGTCTAATTAACAGAACAGCATCAATATTGATGAGGGCCATTTTATTCCATCTATTCCCAGTCCTGCTATTTAATTCACTTAAGTTTCACTTCCTGTTCGGAAATGTCGAGCGGCAGATCGACGAGCTCACCGGTGGTTTTAACGCCCGATTCCGCACGACTCCTTCTTCTCCTTCTGCCACCTCCAGAGTCTGAAAGACCTCCTGCCCTTCCAGGAGTTAGTGGCTATGAGACACAGCCTGGCTTCATATTAATAACAACTGCTAGTATTATACTAACTAAACCTTTTCCATGCACTTTGGGCTGTGTGTTTATCACCACGGTGGCTGTGATGTTTTTCTTAATGTTAACAGGCACGTTCATTTTTATATGTTTTGACAAACACGGTGTAAAAGCACGACTATAAATAGCAGCATCCATGTGATTTTGGTGCCTTCAACCTGCTCATTGCCATAGCAATGATCTCTTAGAAGAGATTTGGGGGAGAAACGATCCGAGGTTCAGACATTGTATTGACTTTGTGACAGTGGTGGACCTTCAGGGTCAGCCAGGCCTCCTGTATTGATGCTATTATGAGGTGAGGTCTATTTAGGTTGGAGGAAATAGGACATCACTGAAGGGCGAGGCATGAAATCCATGGCCCACCACTGCTTCCTGACAGCCCACATTCCAGGTTTAGGTTGTGCTGTCAGTTCCACAATTTCCCCACTCAATCAAAACTGCACATTGGCCCTTGAACATCCTATTGTTACAGCGGTAACATGTTCAAGGGGCAATGTGCAGTTTTAATCATTGTCAGATACAAGGTGATGAAAAAAGTTGGTATGTGGGGCGAGGTACTGAACTTCCATACATTTGTAGCACTGACCAAAATGCTCCAGTCGTACCCAATATGGAAAAATGAATCGTCAGTTCCAAGAAAGGAAACCTCAGCGTCTGCAAGCCAATGATCACTGGGCATCGACATCTAAAGTTGGTGGTGATTGGTGGCTTTTACGTCACAGAAGTGTGAACTAAAGATACTCGCAAACTTTTGTGAACAGTTCAGGTGAAATCAGCGTTCTGCCAAAGAAGTCTAGATAGAGTGTGGCTTCAATTCGCTAAAGTTGAAAATAGAATAGAATTTATAGTATTTGAATGAACATACAAATAGCATGAGACACGGTCCAAGCGAATGACAACGTTGGCTAAAAATTCTGCCGGATGGAAATCCAATCCACCCATGCATTCACGGGCAGCATGTCAAGCTTTTACCAATATAAAATCCATAAATCAAGACAAATTTTACACACTGGACTTTTGAAGAGCCAAATGTCTGCGAAAACAAAACGTATGAAACTTACATTACAAAAGTCATCAAAAGTGCCTAAATAAAACATGCATCCATTCATCTTATAGCATGTTAATCACATTTTTACACGTGTGGCTGCAGTTTTCAGTTGTCAGTTATTGATTCACCAGTCACTGATGGACGGCAGTTGGTTGGTTGGTTGGTTGGTTGGTTGGGGAGAGTTGAAGGAGGAAATCCCAGGACTGCAGTTTGGCACTGGCCAACACTGAGCAGCGACCCACTGGCCGAGGCGTCCACAGATGCAGTTGCTCCAGACGCTGGACTCCCTCTGTTTGGGCTGTCGAGGTGTTGAGCTGTTGTTGAGTCTTTGGTTTGATACCATCCAGAGGGTCTCCAATAATCCATCAGCACTTAACACACTCCACTTTAACACAAACACACAGACTCAGAGAGAGTTTTAGACACACACACACACACACACACACACACACACACACACACACACACACACACTCCAGGGCCGTCCTTCAGTGTTGCCCGTCTCCAGGGACACATCTGAGGTAATAGAGAGCCACCAGGAATTAGCAGCGTTTGCTTTCTTAACAGATTGGCTGAGGCCCAACCGCATGCTCACACACACACACACTCACACACACACACACACACACACACACGCTCGCACACGTTTGCACGCTGGTGCACAATTTGTTCACAAATGGTATGATTTATGGCCGCTGATGAAGACAACATGGGGGAGCTGTTGAAACATATGAAGTCACAACTCAAACTTTGAGTGTGTTTGTGTCGCCGTGGCAACAACTGACAATTACACAATGGCAGACACAGTTCAGGGGGGTTTGTTTGGTTTTCACAGGTGGAAAACAAAGGAAAGTACAAGCAGCCAAATACTGCAGCAGCAGTGAGCATGACAGCCTCGCTGACATGAGGTCCTCAAAGGAACCGCGGCCAGCATCCAAAGAACCACATCTGACCCACAAGTAACCGGACGCAACAATTATATGATTATTTCACACTTTTAAAGAACTCACTGCCTCTTATTTATTCATTGTGGCCGTGAACATTAACCTGATTGGCTGATGGGGCAAACTGCACAGAACCCGACTACTGGCCACAACAAGTTACTTAAAAAAATGAATGTAAAAAAAAAAAAAAATGACCGCCATTTGAAATTTTCTGAAAACTGTTGTAGATGTAAAATGGCAGCATTTTTTGTGAATATACTTCAGTTTGAAGTTCCGTGAATACTTTGTGCTGTTCTATGTTTTGTATTATTTTTTTTTTTTTCATTTCTTGTAGTGTTTAATGAACGCCTTTGGTTAAAGTTTTAAATGCTGCCGCACAAAAAAACAAACTCAAAGTGAAAACTGAATCGGCTGGCATTTTTACAGGTGTTGCAGTAAAAAAAAAAGAAATGAATCCTGAGTCAGTCAGGTAGTAAACTTCCTCTGAGCAAAGTTCAGCCCATTTTTAAAAAAAAAAATTCTGTTTGATTTTGTTTCCAAAAAAAAAACCAAACGAACAAAAAGCCGAGTGAAGTCAGCCTGCTGCTACCACCTGTGGATTCACCGGTGAGATGATCTGGAGTGGAGCATCAGTGGCGACGCCGCCGCCAGAGACTCAACTCTGATGTTTCACTCCTTCCAAACTTTACAATTTCAGCTGGGAACTCCCCCTGCAGGATTTATGATGAACTCTGACCCCCAGGATACGCGGCGGCGGCGGCGCTCCAACACACACACACACACACACACACACACACACACACACACACACACACACGGAGATCCAATAACAGCCGACACGCATCCACCCGAGCTGAAAGTGAATACTGCAGGTTGCTCTCAGCTTTCCTCCAGTCTCAACGCATCAGTCAACACACTGCAATTAGCTCCACACCCTGAAAACACACACACACACACACACACACACACACACACACACACACACACACATCAGCAACCAGCAACAACACAACCAACCCAAAGTGGAATCAAAACAAACACTTCAAACAACAGAAGAAACCGTGTCAGGAAGTTTAACAACCCAAATTAAACCATTAGAAGAGCATATATATATAAACAGTATATATAATATATACAGTATACATATTTTACAGAGAGACGAGGAGGCAGAGGTGGCCAATGTACACACACTCTGTGTAAAAAGTAAAGGTATGGATTTAGAGGGATGCGGATGAGTACCGATGGTTGACCCAGTCTTGGTGAACCCAGCCACCAACTCTCTCAGCCGGTCCTTCCCACATTCATTCTTTCTAAACTGAGTATTAATCCTCCAAAAAGAACTTTTTTTTACAGAGAGTTTTACATAGAATTTTTTTTTTTTTTTTTTTTACTAGTTTTACAATTCTTGTATTTAAAGGTTCACACACAACACTTGATCAGCGTTTTCCAACAACAATATACAAAAACTTTCCAACCTGTATTTTACCTTTTTTTTTTTTTTTTTCCTGTTTCCCAACACACACTAAGTACACACCCATTGGTGTGTGAGTGTGTGTGTGAATGAGGCACTTTGGGGGAGCGTGAAGGTGCTTTATAAGTGCCCTGCATTTAACATTTAAGTGGAAATAAGTCATTAGTGATGCATTGAAAAGTACTTGCTGTGTTGAAAAGTGTTGCTGATTTCCTCCTGGATGAATAACATCACTCTGTGAGCACTCGGCCTCAGGTTTGAGTCATACAAGGTACAACAAAGGATCACTTCCAGCTCAAAGTTAAAACCTTGATTTCACCTTCTCGCTTCTTTTTGAGCTGCACTCTGATCCAGAGATGCGGCGACCTTCTACTGCATCGAGGCTCTTACATTTATCAGTCAGAGGGTGTTATTGGTTATGGAATACATGCAAATTAAGAGAGGCTAGTAACTTTTTTTTCAGTGAACAAGATAGATGAGCAAGATTTCAGGGCTGAAAAAGAATTCATGCAGCTGCAGTGCAAGATCACGGGATAGTATAATATATTGTATTGTCATATTGGAGCTGTTTGAAATGAAGGCAACGTCCAGAAGACAAAATAAATAAATAATAGCCAAGTTAGCAAGCTGCAAATAAATAGTCTGCAGATTATGTAAAAAAAAAAATTTAATGAATATTGAACGAAAACAGTGAAGTGTTCCGAACTTTGTTCATTTTTATTTCGCTTTTATTTATTTTCTTATCATCTAATTGTGTTATGATTTACTTGTACTACACTGTTGCTACATTTCCTATGTTGCTCTGTGTTAACACAGACGTATTCCATCTCTTCAACTGGTGGACTGAATCAATGTCCAGCGCAGATTTGGGAATGTGAAATCTGTTTTTCCACAGGAGCGTCCTCGGTGTTGGTGTCGCTGTCTGGGAAGCTGCAAATCCTCACATTTCCTATTTTTTAATTTCCCCTTCTTTTTTTTGTCTCCCTTTGGTGGTCTTTCCAATCTTTCCTTCATATAACTTTTCTTTATTTTTGTAATAAAAAAAAAAATGACAACATTTTGCCTCCCACGTGTTGCTTTTACACAAAGTTTTTAAAAGTCAGACATTCAAAGAGTAAAAACTTTTCCGAGCTGAGTCCAGCAAATATCCAGCGTCCACCCTCCTGGTTGTCCGGGGAAGTGGCGGCTCAGACCTTCTTCCTCCAGCGAGCGTGAGAAAGTTCCCCCAGCCGAGCGCTTCCCCGGACCGCTTCCTCTTCTTCTCCCAGGGATGAAGGTGAGGAGGATGATGATGGTCTTGGTATTTGGACTCATGTCAGACCGAGTGTTTTTCCCCCCGCGTCTGAAAAGACGACCTTGTCAAACGCTGACAGCTCGCCCCAGGGTCGCCGCCTCGCTCCGCTGTCCCTGTGAGGAGGCCGAGAGGGACCACAGGACGCAGCTTTGTCCTCGGCCAACAAAGGACGACAAGACACCCAGCGGGGCTGTGGACTTAACCCCCGAAGACCCACTTCAGGAGGAAGGAGCTACAGGTGGAGCTGCACTAAAGAGAAACAAATAATGAGGCGGCAGGAGGCCTCGCAGCCGCCGCCGGGACTCTCAGCTGATCAGTCAGCTGTGGGATCAGGGTGGGGGAGGGGCTGAGAGTGGGGGAGGGGCCTGAATGTACCAGTCCATTCCTGGTTGCAGTCATCGCATTCTTCCCCCGAACTGAATTTAAAGGTTATAATTGTTCGTTCGGTGCTTGAGATGTTGAAAGAAAAACAGTTTTTCACGAGCGGAGTTTCCACGACAGCTTTTCACAAAAAAAAAAAAGTGACATTTGCAGGTGTTTCCATTGAATGGTGTGAAGCTCATAAGCCGGGCTTCTCGGCAAAATTCAGTTTGCTCTGGTTTCTTAACGTTTGTTTGCTGTCCAGAATGGTTGTTCTGTTCTTCTTCTCTTTGATGATAAAATGTTTAGGCTTCGTGCGATTCTAGAGGTCACGGAATCGCAGCTATTTCCTTTAAAGGAAGTCGGAGGTTCAGCTGGGCGCAACTGGACGTGTTCCCGTGATCTTGAAGACGTTTGGCTTCTCATCCGAGAGGCTTCCTCAGGTCTGGGAAAGCCTGGGAAAATAAAGAAAACCCGTCTTCATCCTCCGCAGCACAACCAGCACGACTCATTTCCTCACCCACAGCCTCATTATGCACGTGTGTGTGCGCGTGTGTGTGTGTGCGTGTGCGTGTGTTTACTTCCTCCTCACAGTCAATCGGGGGCGGAGCTGAGCCGCCAGCCGTGAGTGACAAAGTGCTAATTAGTGTTGCGGACGATCAGCAGGTCAGTGACATTGCAGGACACAACAAATACGCAGACAACACACACACACACACAAACACACACACGCTCTAAACAGATGCACCTTCCTGCTGAGTCTTTCGCTGTGTTTCCTGTCTGTCTGTGTGTGTGTGTGTGTGTGTGTGTGTGTGTGTGTGTGAGACTGTGCATGTTTGTGCGGCCGAGGGTCACAGCGCTGGTGGGTTAGCCGCAGGTGGACAGGAAAACGGTGGACTCCTCCTTTAATCAGAGTCAGCAGGTCAGCCGAGGTTAACCAGCTTTGTCCTGCAGGACTTTAAGCTACTTTGTCCCAGTGTCTTTCTTCTTCGGCCACATTAGAGATTTGGAAGCTCCTTCAAGGAAGCGGCAGGGGGTCCGTTCAGGAAGCGGAAGCGCTGAAAACACGGCGTTTATCCATCTGAGTGCAAGACTGTCCAATTCAGAGAGGGAGGACAGGAAAACTCCAAGACGAGGGCTCAAGCTCGGCACTGTGGGTGTTTGACTGTGTGTATTTTAGAACGGGCTTAATGCTGAATGTGTGTGGAAGCGAAATGCAAAGGCACCTGGCTGCTAAAACTAAATGTGGCAACTCTACAAAGCTGTTTGTGCAAAGTGTAAAGTTTGTGAGGGTGAGTGGGATCAGTGAGACGCTTTAGACCATAGGCGTCAAACTCTGGCCCGCGGGCCGAATTTTGCCCGCAATGTGATTTCATTTGGGCCGCGAGGCACAGCACATGTATTGCTAATACTACATATCCCAGAATGCTCTGCTGGTATTTAGGCACCTCAATCGGGACAGGATGTTCATTGAAGGATATTATGAAGACTTAACTGGTTTATTGTTGATTTATATTTTTGAATTTATTATTAGCCAATGGGAAAAAGTTACTGTTGAAATTTAAATCAGAAGGCAGTTTTTTTTTATTTACATTTTATTTTTTGGGATGATTTTTTATTTTGTTTTAAATTGGGTTTTGCATGTGTGCAACATTAAGTTATTTATTGTCTAGTATGAAGCTTTGCTTGCTCCATATTCAGGTTGAGGCAAAGCTAGCTCGGGTCCGTATGAAAAGGTTCACTGTTCTATCTAGAGGAAGTTTTTTTTTTTTTCCCTTTAAATATCAATGTTGCCCCTCGGCTTTCTCCAAGTTTTACATTTTGGCCCTCTGTGTATTTGAGTTTGACACCCCTGCACTACTGACACTCGGTCAATGACAAATATTGAAAGAAAATCTACCACTGGACTGCTTTTGATTTTAGTTTGTTGCAGTTTCTACAGTCAACAGACAGACAGACCGACCAGGTTATGTCTTTAGCCCTGTTATTAAGTCATGATTTTCTCGCCATGTCTGGAATTAGAAATTCCAGACATGGCGTATTGGCCGAGGATGAAGATCACAGACGTCCTCCGTGATTATTACAAACTACCAGAGGTCCCCAGGTAATACCAGTCCCGTGCCAATAGGACTTTTGAGGGCTTTCAGGAACACTTATGTTGCGTACACATCCATTTCCAATACAACCTTGAACAAAATACAGTTGAATTATTAATGGAGGTTTTGGATATATTTATATAAAAATCCCAA
The DNA here is from genome assembly GCF_046127955.1 of Nelusetta ayraudi. Taxonomy (NCBI): domain Eukaryota; kingdom Metazoa; phylum Chordata; class Actinopteri; order Tetraodontiformes; family Monacanthidae; genus Nelusetta; species Nelusetta ayraudi. Next base: position 3,894,785 of record NW_027466071.1, read on the forward strand.
ATCAAGCCAAATTCTACACACTGGACCTTCAACGCTGATTTTGACTCTTTTGTATTAGGATGGCGAAGCCGCGCGGCAGCACTCTGGATGACATCATCGCCATCTCACAGACCCTCGCGACGTGACTCGACGAGTCGGCCCGGAGTCGGTGCTGCTCTGCGGTTATGGATTTCATGGCATTAACAAGGTGTTTCTCCGCGGAAAAAGCGCCGCGTCTACGTCCGCTCTCAGACTCCTGTGATTGGATCAGACGGATCGAGTGTCGCTGCCGAGGAACCAATTAGCCGCCGGCTCTGACCTCTTCCCCTGCCGGGCCGCTGCCCCGCACGGACCCAAAATCAGCGTCTTGGCCCCTTGGCAGCTGTCGGCGTATTAGCCTTCCGCCGCCGCCGCCGCCGACCGCGCAACCTGCTCCCGGCCTGCACCGCCGCAGCAGCCCCATTAAAAATGGATGTACGAGGGGCTTTTAAAGAGGGGGGCGGGGGGCGGCTGTCTACGAAGGGGAAGAGGCTGTTTTCCAGGGAAAATATTGTTATTGATCCCATCAAGTCGTTTTAGAAGTAAACCGATCCCGCCTCAGATTTTTCTTGTTGTAATGTCCATCACGGCAGAATCTGATACGGCATAAAGGAGAAGAAAACCGCAGCTTTAATGCAGCAGGATGGAGGGTGGTCGAGTGTGTGGGGGGGGGTAAACAGCCCCGGTCCCCCGAGAGGGGGGGCGGAGAGGGTGGGGGGGGTAAGGGAGGGGGGGGGCAGGTCCTCATCATCGGGCTGTTGTCGCTGCAACAAAGACGATGGAGTCGAGTTATGAAAATGAAGTGCTCGTAATTGATTGGCCGGTAAAGTTTTTATTCCTGCTTATTGATTCGCAGGCAGTGAACAATATTGATACCAGCGGAGGAACAACTCAATATGAATAGACACATAAACACAGCGAGAGGGGGCAGGGGGAGAGGGGGAGAGGAGGAGGGGAGGAAGCCAAAGGCGGGAGGGAGAGAGAGGAAGACAATGAGGCAGATTTTTAATTGGTCCGGAAGAGCGAAGCTGAGCAGATCAGAAGGCAGAGCGTCATCGCCGAGGTGGAGAGTTAAACTTTGGAATATTCAGGCCGTTATGTTAGAAAAGTTTTGAAAAGGAACCACAAAGGTCAAATCCAGTTTAACGTCTTCCATCGCGTCCTCGCAAATCCATTTTGATTGGCCCTCAAACCGTTCTCTTTTAAGGAGACGTTGTGAATGTGAACATGAAAACTGACAGGCAACAACAACGGAGAGCTCATTAGTTTTGGTATTTGCAGATAAAATGAATCAAACCAAAATGATCAGAGCGTCAAACTCTTTTGCCAGTTTTCCACTAGCTGCCACCGAGTGCTGGGTCAGCTGCCAGTTGACGGGCCAAAAGTGTTGAAGGTTCAGCTCCACTGATCTGCCAGAAAGTCAACAAACGATGCACGAAGTCGAGATTTTTTTCTTTCCGTCAGTTCATGGCTTCGCTTTCAATGCCTTTAAGATGGGAATACAGAATACAACAAGGAAACAAAAGCTTTCTAAAGTCATTTAAGAGTGAAAAGTTTTGAGGGGCAAAAAAATGAAAAAAAATGAGTGAGTCATCAGCATAGAGCCTGAGCCTTACAGGGAATATGTCCATTCACTGGTGCTGTTATTAGGAAACATGTGGAGCCAGTTGACGGAGCAGTCCTTTCAAACTGTCCGGTGGACGTCCTAAAGTACTGGCCAAACTCCACTGGGTAAAATTCGAGCTCTTGAGTGTCATCGACACGCCAACATCATTTTGATTGGTCAACGGTCCGGCCGTTCGACGCGAGAGCAAAAGAAAAGCAGCTGCTTTTCCGCTTTGCGGAAGTTCACTGCCAGTGTTGAAGGCTGCATCGACTTCAAGAGGTTTTTAAATAAAGGAATTATTTCCCTCGCAAATTCGCTCCCGGTGTGTAAGGACCATTAGACAACAGACGGAACCAGGGTGCAGTTTAAAGTTAGCGGTTAGCACCACGAGCAGCGTCTCGCTGTCTACCTGTAACTGGCCTGCTTGTTGTGACAAATCCTATTGTTTTTCTGAAATAAGAAATGCGGCCATGCTACGGTACTGAGCTAACCGGCAGCTTGTAAGAACAATACTGATGCACCAATCACAGGCCAGTTCATTGGAAGCTTGACAAAACAATCCCTCCACCGACTGCGTATAATTGAAAAACAAATGTTTGTTTTGTTGCACTGTATTACATTATGCTAGACTGGAATTTTCCTTTTCGCTCACAAGCACACCCTCTTGCACACACACACAAACACACACACACACACATTGCATTAGCACACACGCGAAAACCGCACACACAGACAGCGAGTGCAGTGCGGTGTGTTTAAAGTGTGCTAACCGCATTAAAGTAGCTGTGTAATGTGCAGCAGCAGCCTCCAGGAAACCCAAGCTGCTCTGAAAGTCACATTATAAATTTTTGATCAAATTGAGGATATTTTCCAAACGGCTGAAACCCGACGCCATATTTTCGGCCTCTGGTTTCCTTTTTCGTTTCTTGAAGGAGCCGCGGCGGCGGCGCTAATGCGGCCTCTGCTCCGGTTTCTGTTTGTCGCTTCCCAGCGTTCGTGTCTGAAAAGTGGTGATGAGATTTGCATCGAGCGGAGAGGCACTAAAACCATCAAACCCACCGCCGTTTGGGCAGCCAGGAGGGCAGCATGAGCAGAGAGGGCCGGTGTAACCAAAGCTTCCAGATCTGTAATCACCTCTCTCACACACACAAACACACACACACACACACACACACACTCTCTCTCTCTCTCTGGATAAATAGACTGCGCTCGCTCTCAGAGAGATGCACATTAACTCACACCTCTTTCTCTCTCACGTTACTTCTCACTTTACATCCTGGCTTTTCCTCTCTGTCTCCTTTTCTTGATCTCTGCCTCCGCACCCGGAAGTTCTCATTTATTATTTATTTATTTTTTTACATTCCTAAACTGTGGTGCGCTGCTGTGTGACTGCATACCGCAGGAGGTTAAGTGTAAAACCTGCTGTATGGAGGCGAGAGGTCAGAGGTCAACGTCCTAACAATGAAGTTGACCTCTGGTTGCCAGGTTTGGTCAGTTCAGTTGAAAAAGCATATGCAAAGTGCAACTGTAGGCTCTTCTGATGCACTCAAGCGACGCTCGAGTGTCCTCTGATGCACCTGTGCAGTCAAAGGATGTGGAAGTGATGAGAGGCAGCAAAAGTTTTCACATTGGACATTCAAAACTTTCCCTGGAAAAAAGCTTCTAGTCCTACCAGGAGTCCTACCACAAGCCCTCGTGCACCGTGTGTCTGCACCGTGTTTTACACTCGACTTCGCCGCAGTCCGCTGCCTTTCTCGTGTTGTTGGGAGTTCCAAGATCCATATTTTGGTGTTTCCAGGCAGATCCTCGGCGTCGTGACAGCGGGTCAAGAAAGAACAGCAGCAGCAGCAGCAGTCATGACATGACATCGCCAAACTCTGGAGCTCCAGTCGCCTTTGAACAGCAGCTCGATATTTGCATAAAATATGAAATTGCAATTCGAAATTTGCGTCAGAATGGAGGGACGTGCTTGGTTTCATTCCAGTTACACTGTACGCAGATGACGACACACTAGAAACGACCTCAGCCTATAACACACACTCACTCTCCCTCCCCCTCCCAAATCACTCTTGAGAGTACACACACACACACACACACACACACACACACACACACACACACACACACACACGCACGGCCAACATCTGCAGGATGTTGCTGGGATCATGAAGAGGATGACGGTAAACCATCAATTAATCAATAGACGTATTTGCCTGAACGAGATCCACTTTGTGTTGACAGTGAGGAGAGTTGAGCTCTGCTGCAGGACCTTGCTGCCACCACTCAGCTGCTAGTGCCTTCCCCTGACCGCACACACACACACACACACACACACACACACCCTCCCTCATGAAGTGTGTGTGTGTGTGTTTGTGTTTGTATGTGCTGCAACAGTGTGTGTTCAACAAGCCCTTCTGGATGGAAGCAGCTCGGTGAGGTGATGGATCCTCAGACCTGCTGACCAGCTTCATGTTTTACCAGGGATGTGGTTGGACGGGAAGCAACGGGCCTGAAACAACCAGTGTGTAAAATTTGGCTTGAGTTAAGATCAGGCAAAAAGCCGAACGTACCGCCCATAAATACATGAATAAAATGATCTACTCGCAGTAAATAGTTTGTAAACAGTTTGCTGTAAATAGATTGATTGGATTATTTTTTTTAATTCATTTTTTTTTTATTGCATATCTTGTAACTACTGTATAGTTTTCACCAGCCTTTAACTGTAACTGTAACCACTCGTATAGTTTATGTATAGTTTTTTTTATTTTATTATTATTATTCTATTTTCACTTTTTGTATTGCTTTTTGACTGCTGCAACAGTCTAGTTTCACAATTTGGGATCAATAAAGTTCAATCTAATCTAATCTACAGCAAAAGCCATTTGGTTTTCCTACCCTTAGAACGGTTCTCATGTATATAAGAATATACATAGAGCAACGGACGGACGGACAGACAGACAGACAGACAGACAGACAGACAGACAGAGACATTGCCATTTGTACAACTTGTACAAATTGTACTGACTCGAGTCTGTAGGTTTTTTTCACTGCACTTGCAACATTGACACAATCCTACAAATGCCTTCGTATATCCTCTCCTTTTCATATATCATCGCAAAATGAATGGGAAAATACTGTTTTTCTGACAAAGCGTCCAGCAGCCCCTCCGTCCTGAGGTGGTCGGCCAGCCAACGCGATGCTTCTGCTCCTTTAACGACTCCGGCAGACATTTATTAAAGCGAGCGGCGGGCAGTAAATCGATCCTAACTGGACTCCGACCACATTACTACCTCACCGAGTGTGTGTGTGTGTGTGTGTGTGTGTGTGGTGTGTGTGGCTTCATCGACCCGCACAGTTCATCACACACAATGTTCACTATTTAGTCCAAACTGGTGGTGGAGAGTCTATTACAGGCAGCGGATGCAGGCAGGAGAAATGCAGCTGCGCTCCTGTTTGTTTTTCCCTCCACAATTTGTGACTTTTACAAAAATCCACCTCAACCTTTCAAACTAAACCACTGTTTTTTGTTTTTTTTTACAGCGGTGGAATCGGCAACAGCACCAGACGTGTGGTTGTTGGCGACTCCGGCCCTGCAGGGGGCACCACTCGCTCTTCCAAGCTACCAGGCCGGTCACTTTTTTTCTTTTTTTTTTTAAACGCGCTCCTGGGCAAATTTCAGAGCACTTAGCAGACTTATAAAGCACCTGATGAATGGGCTGAAAGTGAAGTCTGTCGGCACTCGATGGTACAAATAAAGTTTGGGTGGAAAAAAAAACATTATGCTGAGCAGAGAGGAGCCATCTGGAGGACGAGAGGTCCCGACTCCAGCTAGCAGCAGCAGCTAAAGGAATGTGTGTGTATGTGTGTGTGTGTGTGTGTGTGTGTGTGTGTTGACAGCTTCAGTCTTCATCAGGAGGAAGTGTGTGTGTGCACGTGTGTGTGTGCGTCAAGTGTAAGTGTGAGAGCAAGTTGTCCAGTGATCCCTAAAAATCCCTCTCATGTAAATTGATAGTACACCATCCATATAGTGCGTGCGTGCGCGTGTGTGTGTGTGTGTGTGTGTGTGTGTGTGTGTGGCCTGTGTAAGTTAAGAAGCAGCCTCTCTGACCTTTGACCTCTCTCTCCAGCTTCAGCCTAACCAGATGCTCCACTTCTCCGAGCTTCTGTGTTAATAACTCATTCAGTTCTCACTAAATCACAGTTTGCACTGAATCATAATTCATAGGTTTAATGAGAAACTGTCACAGACGGTCAAAGAGCCTCATTCACCGAGTGGCGAGCAAACGACTTTTCACGTCAAAAATCGAGTTTTGGGATCTTAAAATGTCAAAATCAAGAGTTCCAAATGTTGACGAGATAATAATAATAATAACAATAACAATAATAATGAGGCTTTGTTTTGAGGACAGGTTCTCCAGCCAAATGCAAGCTCTTCAGTACGTTCTTCAATAAGCTGACCGTGTCCAAGGCCAGGAGAGGGTTCAAGATGCTGGTTCAAACGGCCCGGGGGCCAGATCCGGCCCGTTAAGCTTTCTCATCCGGAAGAAATGATATGAAGTCAGTAAGTCAGGAAATAGCTGCATTTCATCTGTTTTTCAATAAAGAGCGAAACACCCACAATACCTATTATGTTGAATGCTTTGCTTCATTTTCCATTGACATAACTACATAGCTACATATCCCATGATATATCTGGTCCTCCTATGAGGTGGCTCACCAGAACACTCCATCCATCTGCTGCTGCTCCGCTACCCCCCCTCTGGCACACTGCAGACCCCCCCCAGCAGGCAAACTGTTGGCCCAGCCCTGTACTACAACATTTGTCTCTTCGTTGTTTCTTAGTTTGCTTTCTTCTTCGGCGGGGTGATCATCAGACGCGCACACACACACACACACCCACACACATACATACAGTGAGTCTGCCGGCGTCATTGTTGCTCTCGTAATTGTCGCCTAGCAACAGGTTGGTGCCCTCTGTTATTATGTTTACTGGAAATGTTTGTTGTAAATAAAGATGAAGGAGGAACACAGAGGGAGGGATGATGGAGGGAGGAGATGGAGAGAGTGGTGAGAGGTGAATGAAGGAAGCTTGAAGGAAGAGGTGGAGGAAATGAGCGGAGCTAAGAGAGTACGAAGAGGTTAGAAAGTGCTAACGTGACCCGCGGCTAAAATCTATCATTATCCAAAACAAAACTCTCGGCGGATGAACGGCCACGCCCCCACCTGACTCTCAGGACTCATTTTCCCATAATTCCCCTCACCCCTGACCAGAGCTAAGTAGCATTTGCCAACCAGTTTGTGATAATTACCACTTTGAAATGCCAGTGTGCCACAGGGCCAGCTCAGTACCATGCTAGGGCAGCGCGTTAGCATATGCTAATGGCTAAACAACATGATAAGTTCTTCAGGGTGCACCTGAGGGCGCTGTTCGTAATTACTGGTTAGCTGTTAACTGTTAGCTTGTAGCTGTACTTTCACCTGAAGATGTAGTTGGACATTAGCCTACAGGGGGCAGTATTAAAAGGCCCTGCAAGTCAGCAATTAGTGACTAGCAGTTAGCATTTTACACACTTAAGGCTGCCGACTGCCGAGTCGTGAAATATCAGCCGTGTAGGGGAGGCAAAGACTTTCTGAATCCTGTCAATAAACAACAGAGGCGTCTTGAAAGAGTCTGCATATTATTTTAGTTGGACGGTTGTTTCGAGAGACCATTAAGCATCACTTTGCAGTGACTAACAACTTATTTTCCAGCTGTTCTTCTGCCATTAAACAGTACAAACTGCTTCTCTGTTAACTCAGAGCCCAATGTTTGGCAAAATGAGTGAAGAATTCTTTTTTGCAATAAAGTGCTTGGCGTGCCCTTGGCCTGTGTGGGACTCAATTACCGTTATTATTCCTAAACAACAGCGAGGGCCGACTTAAAGCAGCTCGAGGTAACTTTGGGTGGAAGTGGCGAAGTCAACACGCTGCAGCGCCAGTTTACTGATGTGGGAAAATACAAACAGTGGCCTCGCTGGAGCGCTCGTATGCGTTCAGGAAAAACACCAACATGAAACAGACATTGACAATAACGGCGTAGCAAACGTTCAACACTTTCATTACTTTGTCTTTCATCGTGGTTATTTATTGGCTTCCATTCCATCAATTGTCATCATTATTATTATTGGTAGTAGTAGTAGTAGTAGTTGTAGTAGCAGTATTGTTGATTATAATCGCAATAATAATAATGTGAAGTTGAGAATCTGCCTCGGAGCATAATTTCGTTCCATTGATCATTTTGGTGACGGGAACGGGAATGAACTGCTGAATGTTCGGCGGCCCTCTTGGTCCTTTGCACCTCTGCAGCTACTCAACTCAAGCAGGTCCTTCTAAAAGAGTGAAATGTGGCAGCTGCCGGTGCGATGTGGGGCAAACAGGTGAGGGAAGAGCAAAGGCAGCCAAACACGTCACCTCCAGCCAAACAGGTGTCGCTGTGCCTTCACTCAAACTGCGGCTGCCATGGCAACCAGGCGAGTGAGGACGGGGGAGGGCGGGGGAGGACGAGGGAGGACGAGGACGAGGGAGGACGAGGACGAGGGAGGACGGGGACGAGGGAGGGCGAGGGAGGACGAGGACGAGGGAGGATGAGGGAGGACGAGGGAGGACGAGGACGAGGGAGGACGGGGAGGGCGAGGGAGGACGAGTACGAGGGAGGACGAGGGAGGACGAGGGAGGACGAGGACGAGGGAGGACGGGGACGAGGGAGGGCAAGGGAGGGCAAGGGAGGACGAGGACGAGGGAGGACGAGGACGAGGGAGGACGGGGACGAGGGAGGGCGAGGGAGGGCGAGGGAGGACGAGGGAGGACGGGGGAGGGCGAGGGAGGACGAGGGCAAGGGAGGACGAGGGAGGACGAGAACGAGGGAGGACAAGGACGAGGGAGGGCAAGGGAGGACGAGGGAGGACGGGGGAGGGCGAGGGAGGACGAGGACGAGGGAGGGCGAGGGAGGACAAGGACGAGGGAGGGCGAGGGAGGACGAGGGCGAGGGAGGGCAAGGACGAGGGAGGACGGGGGAGGGCAAGGGAGGACGAGGGCGAGGGAGGGCGGGGACGAGGGAGGACGAGGACGAGGGAGGGCGAGGGAGGGCGTGGACGAGGGAGGGCGAGGACGAGGGAGGACGAGGGAGGGCGAGGACGAGGGAGGACGAGGGAGGGCGAGGGAGGGCGAGGGAGGACGAGGGAGGATGAGGGAGGGCGAGGGAGGACGAGCCTCAGCCTGCTGGCGGCACGGCTGCCATGCGCACCGCATCCTGGCCTCCAATTCGTCTTCATTCCCTTTCTGACCGGAAATAGCAGGGAGAGTTTGCAGATTCCATAGACAGGTCTGCAGAATCAGAACAATATGTTTTCAGTCCATCAGGGTTTTCACATTGAGGCTTCCATCACCACTTTCTCATGGCCATAATTGGGTTTGGTGCGATGGAAACGCAGCTTGCGTGTCCCACACAATCCTTGATGTGTTGAAAAAGTCTGTTGTTCCTGTTCTGACTGGAGGCTGCGCTCGTCTTAGCGCCGCAGGTCCTGAATGTTGATACCTTTTAAATGTCAAATTCCTGCCCGAAATCATAACTGGAGTTGTCTTTTGTTTAGATTTGTTTTTGGTTGTTGTCTTTTCTTGTTTTGTGTTTTGTTGTTTTGTGTTTTCTGTCATCTAGTTGTGTAAACTTCATTTAGTTCCTAAGTTTGTATATTGATTTGAGTTTAGGGGGAGGTACATATAAGTTTATACTTCCTCCTACACCTTTTCAGACATGAACAACATTATTTTAATGTATATTTCACTGCTGTTTGCTTACTTATCCTATTTTTATTTTTATTTTTTTTTACTTTTCTTTCGTATGTTTTGGTTTTGTATCCCTTTTATTTTCTCATTTTCCTTCATGTTCGAAATAAATAAATAAATCAAATCAAATCAAATCAAATCAAATACACTTTTTTCTGCTCCGCCAACAAACCCATTTTTATTTTATATAAAGAAAAAAATCAAATGTCAAACTTTTGGTCTTGAGTTGCTCCCGCTTGCGTACTAGCTAAGCACACAGGCTAACTTGTGTTGGAGTTGTGTTGTCATGGGATCCGTGACGACGAGCCTCGGCTACCGCAAGGCCGCTGGGCAGCCTGCTGGTGGAACAGCAACACCACAAGAAGAAAGAAAGCAGGTCAGCGAATGAGAAACCAGGAGGAGGAGCTTCAGCATCGACCGCACAACCTCGAGAAAAGTCGCACATCTGCTCGTCGCCGTGTGTTCCAACCTGCACAAGGTGACCACTCACTAGGTGTGTGTGTGTGTGTGTGTGTGTGTCTAGTGCGTGCGTCCTCTCCGTATTTGTTTGACGCTGCTCCATAGTTGCGTGTGCAAATTCTCATGTCTCTCAACGTGTGCGCGCGCGTGTGTGTGTGTGTCAATTGGTTGTGTGTTTTTTCCTTCCTTTTTTTTTCTCTGTTTCTTCCTTATCATTGCGCGCATGTGCGTGTGTGCGCCAGTGAGTGCGTGCGTGCGTGCGTGTGCGAGCAAAGTGCGAATTGAAGGGAGCTGCGACCAGATGGGCTCCGCAGATCAGGTTACCTGCTTGTAGAGCAGCATCTGTCCAAGCTGTCAATCACTCCCAGAGGAAGAGACGCAGGATTCCAGGAAGAAGACGCTGCTCTGCTCTGGAGGGCTCCTTCATCAGCTGGGAAGCAGTGTGTGTGTGTTTATGCGTGTGTGTGTGTGTGTGTGACCTTGTGCCCCTCCTTCCATGTTAAGCCCATGCAGGGTCCATGTTGCTTCCGTCTACGTACGTACGTACGTACGTGAACTACAGTCATTGTCTCTTTGAGAAAATGCTGTATTTTAATTCAACGAGGTTGAGAGCTCGATTTGTTGATTTGATTTGATTTGATTTTTTTTTTTTTTAGAATGTGCTTTGCAGCTACTGCAGCGAGGGTGCATCCAGCGTTGGCCAGATGTTGGACAATGTGTTGCCGCTGAAAATAATTAGTTCTAACTATCACCTCCGGGCTAATTATTTTTGATATGCCAAAGCTCCCTGTCCACTGACTGTGCACTGTATCAATGATAGTGTATTTGATCTAGGATGCTTTTATTCTGAAAAGCACTTTGAACAACAGGGAAACCTCACCTCTCTCTGTTCCCATCGCAGCAAGTTAATTGTGTCGTTACCTCAAAGCCAATTCTGGGTCATGTGACAGAATCCATCTGATATCTCCTCCTCCTCCTCCTCCTCCTCCTCTCCTCTTCCTCCTCCTCCATCTCCTCCTCCTCCTCCTCCTCCACCTCTTCCATCTCCTCCTCATCATCTTCTTCCATCCCCTCCATCTCCTCCTCCTCCTCTCCTTCTCCTGCTCCTCCACCTCATCTTCCATCTCCTCCTCTCCTCCTCCTCCTCCTCCTCTCCTCTTCCTCCTCCATCTCCTCCTCCTGCTCCTCCACCTCATCTTCCATCTCCTCCTCCTCCTCTTCCTCCTCCTCAGCAGCTCAGTAGTTGGCTAATGTGGCTTTGAGGAGCAGCTGAACGTCTCTGTAGAGATTCTCACTTTGCACATGGAGTTTTTCAATGTGACGCTGAATCCCTGATTTGATGCCGAAGGATAAAAAGCTTCGGTAGAGAAAAGTAGCAGGGACATTTTTTTGCTGTACGTCCTCTTTTCATACAGGTTTGACTTTTTAAGGAAACTCCTCACTTTTTCTATATTCACACTTTTCCACCCAACTTTTCTCTGCATCTGTTTGGTTTTTTGCTTTTTTGCCCCACCCCCCTTTTTTACTCATCCTCTGTTATTTCTCCATCCTCCGTCTTTCTCTCTACTGATGGCTCTGCGGGACTTTTTTTTCCCTCCCTTCTCCCTCTGATGTTCTCATGAGTTTTAATTAGGGAAGCACCAAGACCACTTTTTACAGAAAATACTAAGAACTATTATTAAACCACTGCACATTCTAGGATGACTTTGATTTCTTGCTTTTTCCTAAATTGTAACTCGAGGAGTAAGTATCTCTCCTCTACCTCCTCCATCCCTCCTCCACCTCCTGGCCCTCCATCCCTCCTCCCCCTCCTGGCCCTACATCCCTCCTCTAACCCTCCTCCATCCCTCCTCCATCCCTCCTCCACCTCCTGGCCCTCCATCCCTCCTCCATCTATCCTCCACCCCCTGGCCCTCCATCCCTCCTCCATCTATCCTCCACCCCCTGGCCCTCCATCCCTCCTCCATCTATCCTCCACCCCCTGGCCCTCCATCCCTCCTCCCCCTCCTGGCCCTACATCCCTCCTCTAACCCTCCTCCATCCCTCCTCCACCTCCTGGCCCTCCATCCCTCCTCCATCTCTCCTCCATCCCTCCTCCACCTCCTGGCCCTCCATCCCTCCTCCATCTCTCCTCCACCCCCTGGCCCTCCATCCCTCCTCCATCTCTCCTCCATCCCTCCTCCCCCTCCTGGCCCTACATCCCTCCTCTAACCCTCCTCCATCCCTCCTCCACCTCCTGGCCCTCCATCCCTCCTCCATCTCTCCTTCATCCCTCCTCCACCTCCTGGCCCTCCATCCCTCCTCCATCTCTCCTCCACCCCCTGGCCCTCCATCCCTCCTCCATCTCTCCTCCATCCCTCCTCCACCTCCTGGCCCTCCATCCCTCCTCCACCTCCTGGCCCTCCATCCCTCCTCCATCTCTCCTCCACCCCCTGGTCCTCCATCCCTCCTCCATCTCTCCTCCATCTCTCCTCCATCCCTCCTCCACCTCCTGGCCCTCCATCCCTCCTCCATCTCTCCTCCATCTCTCCTCCACCCCCTGGCCCTCCATCCCTCCTCCATCTCTCCACCATCCCTCCTCCACCTTCTGGCCCTCCATCCCTCCTCCATCTCTCCTCCACCTCCTGGCCCTCTATCCCTCCTCCATCCCTCCTCCACCCCCTGGCCCTCCATCCCTCCTCCATCTCTCCTCCACCTCCTGGCCCTCTATCCCTCCTCCATCCCTCCTCCACCTCCTGGCCCTCTTTCGCTCCTCTAAGCCTCCTCCATCTCTCCTCCATCCCTCCTCCACCTCCTGGCCCTCCATCCCTCCTCTAACCCTCCTCCATCTCTCCTCCATCCCTCCTCCACCTCTTGGCCCTCCATCCCTCCTCTAACCCTCCTCCATCCCTCCTCCACCTCCTGCCCCTCCATCCCTCCTCCACCTCCTGGCCCTAGCTCCTCCTCTCCTCTGTGTTGACCCTTGTTTGCAGAAGTCCTCCTTCAGAAACACAGCTCCCCTCCTGCAGGAATCGATGCAAATATTTTCCTCTTCTCTCTTTCTATTTGAGTCAATCTCTCGCTCCTTCCCGCTCTCGCCTTTTCTTTGGCCCCGTTTGTCTCCCGTGCGTACTAGTATTTCTCTCTCTCTCTCTCTCTCTCTCTCTCTCTCTCTCTCTCTCTCTCTCTCTCTCTCTCTCTCTCGGCCCTCAGTGGTGCTTGTATTCCCACCAAGAAATCAATGCAAATGCGTCCATTGATTTCCGCTCTCTGTTCTGCACTCTTCTCTCCCCCTGCTGGCAGAGCCGCTCTTTTTGTGTGTGTGTGTCTCCCAAATCGATACAAATATTTCAGTCTTGTTGTCTTGTTTTTGTGTCCCTCGCTCCCTCCGTCCCTCATCCGTCCCTCCTTCTCTCCCTCCGCCGTGTGTTTTCCCTTTGTCTCCGTCCCCACTCATGTATTTTCCTCTGAGAACAAATGCAAATATTTCCCTCCTTCTCTCCTTCCTTCCTTCCCTCGTTCCCTCCTTCCCTCCTACTCTCCTTCCCTCCTTCCTTCCTTCCCTCCTTCCCTCCTGCCCTCCTTCCCTCCTACTCTCCTTCCCTCCTTCCCTCCTTCTCTCCTTCCCTCCTTCCACTAGTGACGGGTGGCTTGCGAAAGAACCGGTTCTAAGAGCCGGCGGCTCTTTGAAGTGAACCAAGAGAGCCGGATCCTGATTGGCTGGGATCTGGTTTTTTTGGTTGTTGTTTTTTTTTCCGGCAGCCGAACCGGAAATTGGGTCGATGACGCACATCCAGTCGCTGTCGGAGTTGCCATTTAATAATATTGTTGATATCATGAATGTTAGTCATTCATTTTTGCATCATTTGCTCATAAAATAATACAAGCAACAAAAAACTCTAAGGAGTCGCTTGGGAGCCAAAAGAGCCAGCGACTCTTTTTAGTGATCCGAGCCAAAAGAACCGGTTCTCTGACAAGAGCCGGAATTCCCATCATCCACTTCTCCTGCTGCATCCTCTGCACTCTCTCTCTCTCTCTCTGTCTCTGTCTCTCTACCTCCCTCTCTCCCTGCCTCTCTCTCTCTCTCTCTCTCTCTCTCTCTCTCTCTCTCTCTCTCTCTCTCTCTATGTGTCTCCCTGCCTCTCTCGCCCTCCTCGCGCCCAGCGGCCGTCATTAACGCGGCTGATTGCTGCGTTTAGCCTGGTAATTGAAATAATGAGGGAAGATTACCTCACCGCTTTTAGTCACCTCGGTCTAATCCACCTATCAGGGGGAGACGCAGAGGTGTGTGCGCGCGTACACGTGTGTGTGTGTGTGTGTGTGTGTGTGTGTGTGTGTGTGTGTGTGTGTGTGTGTGTGTACATGGCGTGTTTGTGTAGACGCAGCCGCTAGTTGCCTATAGAAACATGTTTATGTTGTGCGTTACATCCTCTGGCCACAGCGGGGAGGTGGGAGACACGGATGACGCTGAGCTCCACGTGGCCTCGTCATGTTTGTCCCTCTCGGGCTCCCGTTGGACTTCTTTTTCATCTTCGTCTTCTGTTTCACCTGCGCTCCGCTCCAGATTGTTGTACATGTATGTGAGAACAAATGTATTGTTACATTAATTTAAAAAAAAAATGGAAGTTGTTCAGAGAGAGAGATAATAAAACAGTAAATAGCATCATTATTTATTGGCAAATTTCTAACGAAAAATCCTCTTAGAGCTTCATTAATATTTGACAGCCAGCGGTGTTTCAGTGTCAGCATTTAAAGTGTGAACGTCTTCATGACTACAAAACACCTCAGGCAGAATTTAAGAAAAGCTCCATGTAAATCATCATCAGCAGCGCTTCCATGACATGTTTTTCTACAAAATAAAAGCCAGATTTCTAAAAATTTCAACAAAGTACAATTGCGATTTGCAGGCGTTTCCATTGAATCTCTCGTCCTCTGTGCGTCATGGTCAGTCGACTGGTCACACGACACCGTACGTCACGCCCGCTGACGCAAAGGTCTGTCCATGACGCTTTAGCGATATTCCTCCACATGGATCCGTGTGAGAAACCCCCTCATGAGAGCGTCGAAACCTTTCAGCTATATCGGAGAGGTTTTTCACAGTGGAGCTGCTTCCATCACCAGGTTTGATGGCCATGTTTAGGTTTCGTGTGATTCTGGGGGTCACGGAATCGCAGCTGTTATCTTTAAAGGAAGTCGGAGGTTCAGCTGGGGGCAACTGGACGTGCTCCCGTGATCTTGAAGACGTTTGGCTTCTCATCCGAGAGGCTTCCTCAGGTCTGGGAAAGCCTGGGAAAATAAAGGAAACCCGTCTTCATCCTCCGCAGTACGACCAGCGCGACTCATTTCAATGGTGCAGTTCTAGGGGTGACGGAAACGCAGGCAGTGAGACAAAAAGACAGAACTCATCTCGCACGTCACAATATTTTAGAAGCGTCACATCGCTTTGACTTCAAATCTCTGTTCAGCCATCGCTGTCACCTCCTCCTCCTGCTCCTCCTCCTCCTCCTACTCCTCCTCCCCCCCCTCCTCCTCCTCACAGGAGCGCAGAGGTGGCGGCGGCGTCGAAGCGTATTTGCCATTAAATTTGGCATTAATTCCCTCTCTGGCCGGCTCACAGACAAAGGGTTTGTTCTCAGAATGTGCCGCGAGTGGGCCAACTCTGCTCCTCCCCCTTCCTCCCCCCGCGCTCCCCCCACCCTCCCCCACCGCGATAAGCTTTTAGCCGCTCAGTAGCAGCGGCGGCTAACCGCGACGCTTTCACCGGGCTCCTCGCTGTTCCAGCCAAATGCCGCCACACAACACCATATAATTAAGAGGCTGTGAATGCTAGCAGGAAAATGCAAAGCAATTTAGGACGAGGCGAGAGGCTGGAGGAGGTGGGGGGGGAGCTGGAGGGGGGGGGGGTTGCAGCCGTTCCAATCTAATTGGGCCATATCAATTATTTCACATCTCTCAAATGTCACCTCGATGTGAAGCTAGAACTGAATTTGCATTCGCCGCCGCCGCCGCCGTGTGTTTTTACTTCCGCAGCGCCGTGTGGCGAAATAAATGCACAGACACGCATAAATAGACAGGAGGGAAAATTTGCCGGCGCCGCCAACTGGTCGGAGGTTTTGCTTGACATTCTGCAACGTGGGGGAAATAAAGAGTTTTAAACGTCAGCGTGCAACAACTAACAACAACACTCAGGAGGGGGGGGGAAAAAAAGGAAGAAATCATGTTGTTGAGCATGTATTTATCCACTTGCTGATGTCTTTCCAACGTAATGAGTGCAAAGTACTGTTATTTGTATACACGTGTAAGTACAGTAACGGAGCGTTTGTACTTTGTGACTTGTGACACCTCTGATAAAGAAGGGATGAAAGAAAGAAAAAACAAAAGGTGGAGGATGGAGGGACAAGACGGTGAATAATGATCACAATTAAGAAGAGTCTGCAAGTGCAGCAGCATGATGGGATGGAGGTGTGGTTGGGACAGTGGCAGTCAAGACGGCACCAACCAGCCGAGACCAAAACATCAAGACCAGAGAGCAGAGAAAAGAACAAATTTGCTTCATAAAAGTTAAAAAAAAAAAATACATGAATTAGGAACAAGGGGGTAGGGTGTCACTCTGGGTGTCACTCTGGGTGTCACTCTGGGTGTCACCAACAGAGTGTAAAACAGCAGCAGCTGGATTCTTTTCTGTTATTATCGTGTTATTACAGTGTTGGCTGAGTCTCTGAGGCCGAGACCACACCCAGAGTGCTGCAGCAGCAGGTAGTGAAAGGTAAGGAAGGAAAGGATGGAGGGATGAGAGTTCTGAGACGAGCTGCTGCTGCTGCTGCTGCTGGAGGACCATGACTCTGAGGTATCTGAGGGCGTGGCTCTGCGAACTAACGAAGCTAAGCTAACTTGTTAACTGCCTGACCGGGCACAGTGTGTTAAAGGAACTCTTCAAAAGTCTGAATCAACTGCATCGCACCAGCTCAGCCTGCATGATGGCAGTGGCCATGGTCTTCATGATCACTTTAGTCTCTCACTTCTTTCCTTCTCCACCGCTGATTTCCTCTTTCCTCTCCTCCGTCTCGGTCGTCTCTCCACCTTGTACTCTTTTGTTCTCTCTCTTGGACTTTCCTCCCTGCACTCATTTGTCTCTCCACTCTCTCCTCACTCTCTCACTCACTCACTCACTCCACCCTTGCACCCTCTCTGTTGATGCTTTTCAATTCCGACCAATTAGAAGTACTTATTTCTCAAGAGCTTAAAGTTCATCGCTCTGTCGCTTTTCTTCCCTCTTTTCTGCCCAATTGCTCTCCCTCTCTCTCTCTCCCTCTCTCTCTCTCTCTCTCTCTCTGTCTCTCTCATACACACACACACGTGCGCGCGCACACACACACACAGAGGACATGTTTTGCTATGCTATTTGAAGTCATTACCACAGGAGTGTTTAGCAAACAGGAGCTAAGAGCAGTTTGACATTTGACTCTGACGGTTCAGGTTCTTCTGTCTTTGTCCCCAAAAAATGTGTGTGTGTGTGTGTGTGTGTGTGTGTGTGTGTGTGTGTGTGTGTGTGTGTGTGTGTGTGTGTGTGTGTGCATGGACTTGACCGTTGAAAAAGAAAGTAATCCACGTGCAGGTCCTGCTGGTGTGCATCCATGACAGACACGAAGTGCAAGCAAGACACAGCGTGTGTGTGCGTGTGCGTGTGTGTGTGTGTGTGTGTGCGTGTGTGTGTGTGTGTGTGTGTGTGTGTGTGTGAGAGAGAGAGAGAGAGAGTTTGGTTGTATCATGTATCGAGCTCTCAGGGCAAATCTTGGCTCAGCGACACAAAAGAGCGAGCGAGGTTGACAGGAGGGCTCTCTCTCTTTCTTTCTTTACATTCCTGTGTGTGTGTGTGTGTGTGTGTGTGTGTGTGTGTGTGTGTGTGTGTGTGTGTGTGTAGGTGAGCGCTGGCACGCCCATAACCACACATCCATCCTGCAGGCGGATATATTGACAGGCGTCTTTTCAAGGGAAACATTGAAAACTCAGATCGACAAAAAAAAAAAAAAGTAAAAACCTGGAAATGCTCAACACAACTTCAGCTTTATAGAAAATAGTTGTTGTTTTTTTTAACGTAACTTTATCAGTCATCTATATTCAGTTTGGAAAGATATTTGTGAATGCAGTTGAACTGCACTCCAACCGTTACAGGTGAACTTAGTTTGACCTCTGGCCGCTCCCGCCGTTGGTGTCGCACAACAGGTGCTTTTACACACACATGCAACACACACCTGCATGCATGCTGACAGTAACAACCGACTGAGGGGGATGAATACCAAAAAAAAAAAACACAGACGCATAGGAGTGAGATTATAGCAGCGCAGCTGAAGCATCAGTACATTTAAAATGTAGATCTCGAATGATGCCTGACTGCTCAGGAATGTCACTGAGTACCGTTGGGTTTGGCGGCCTGACACGTTGGTTTCTGCATATTAATGTACAATGTCAACTAAATGCCAGACTGATGCTGAAACTTTCCGACTGATTTCGAACGGAGCGGGGAAAAGTGATCACATTGTCTTGGCTGTCTGTCTTCGATCCACTTCCTGTTTGTCCAGCAACACAGCGGCTAATGCATCTCCATTCAAGCTAGCAAAAGCAGCTCCATCACAAGTGTGTGAGTCATATTTCCAGTCGCACTAATGTGATGTTCCCATGTTTCTGCCATGGGCCGCTTCCATCAAAAATAATGCGCAGGCTGAGTGTTGTGTTCCTGGGCCGCTTGCTTCATCTCTGGAAAGCTCCATTCAGTTCATCTCTAGAAGCCATTTAATGGGAAAAACATCCACTACACTCACGGCTGTTTGTACAGTAGGATCCATGGCCATTAAGGTGGCCACTGAACACCATTATGGCCATTATGCTGCACAGTGTACAATCATAATAGTAATAATGGGGTGAGATACGGCATGTAGAGCCGCACACACATAGTCATAGTTATATATAAAGTACTTGGAGAGAAAAAAAAGCTTCAAATGAAACATTACAGTGGAATCACGGACTGACTGACTGACTGACTGACTGACGGACTGACTGACGGACTTACGGACTGACTGACTGACGGACTTACGGACTGACTAACTGACTGACGGACAGACGGACGGACGGACGGACTGACTGACTGACTGACTGACGGATAGATTAAAGGATTGATGGATTGATGGATTGATGGATTGACTGACTGACAGACTGACTGACTGACTGACAGACTTACGGACGGACGGACGGACGGACTGACTGACTGACGGACGGACGGACTGACAGACTTACGGACTGACTGACTGACTGACGGACGGACTTACGGACTGACTGACAGACTTACGGACTGACTGACTGACTGACGGACGGACTTACGGACTGACTGACTGACTTACGGACTGACTGACGGACGGACGGACGGACTGACAGACTTACGGACTGACTGACTGACGGACGGACGGACTTACGGACTGACTGACTGACTTACGGACTGACTGACGGACGGACGGACGGACGGACTGACTGACGGCCAATAGCGAGTCAGCTCACAGCAGACCTGGTGCAGACACATAAGCGGCGCTACAGAGGATGAGACATGAAAGCTTTTGAAAAATATGCGACCATGCAAAACATCTGAGCGCGCTCTCACTGCCCTCGCTCTGCTTTGGCAAAAAATAAATAAATGAAAGTAAATTCCAGCCGTTCGTCAAACAAAGGACTGAAGCACAACGCCAAAAAGTCTCCATTAAGCAATCACAATAAATACAGCGGAGCCGGGGCCGAGCAGGAGGAATGCAGAGAGTGTGATTCAGCCCCATACACCTGCTGCCTATGGCGTCTGCGTGTCACATGACCTTCTCATTAGAAGTGTTATTTGTAGCAGAGTGGAGTGCGTGCTCTGGCTGTGCGCGCTAAGAGATCTCCTTCAGGTCGAGTGTTGCGCTCAATGTTTCCTCATTGGGGGAAAATGTCGCACAATGGCAGTGATTAAATAAACACATATGCATATAAGCACATGTGTGCTAATGCTAATATACACACACACACACACACACACACACACACACACACACACACACACACACACGACATGGTGTTCATTATGCGCTTCTGAGAGGCAGCAGGCCTCGCTGGCAACATGTGAGTTTACCGCAAGAGCTTTATTGTTCTAATTTTTTAATGGTCAATTGTGCGCAAGGTCACAGATTTTAATGCAGCAATGAATTCCCTGAATGTTGATCTAAGTTCCTATTGGTTCCATTGTTACTTTGAAGGTCTTAGAGTGGTGTTTATTTGCGAAAAATGTCTTTCTCAGGTGGCGGCTCTAAAATAAACTGTACTGAGCTGCACTTAGATTCTTAGCGAGAAACAGCACATCACCAACACATCAGGTGTCCAAAACCTCTTCTATCACCGTACAGACATCAGCTGCGTTTCCATGACCGCAAGAACTGCACAAAAAACTAAAACACGGCAATAAAAACCTGGTGATGGAAACAGCTCAACTTGGAAAAACCTCTCAAATACGACTAGTAGGTTTTGACTCTCATGGGGGGGTTTTCACACGGATCCATATTGACAAACGGAATTCTCATAGAATCTGATATTTTTTGAATTTCGGTTTATGAGCTTCACACCATTCAACGGAAACACCTACAAATCACAAATGTACTTTGTCGAAACTTTAGAAATATGGCTTTTATTTTGTAGGAAAACTGTCATGGAAACGCAGCCCAGTAATCCATCTTCCCTCCATCTCCCCTCCATCTTCCTTCCATCTCCCCTCTATCTTCCTTCCATCTCCCCTCCATCTTCCTTCCATCTCCCCTCCATCTTTCCTCCATCTTCCCTCCATCTTCCTTCCATCTTCCTTCCATCTCCCCTCCATCTTCCTTCCATCTCCCCTCCATCTTTCCTCCATCTCCCTCCATCTTCCTTCCATCTCCCCTCCATCTTCCTTCCATCTCCCCTCCATCTTCCCTCCATGTGAGTTTGTGTGTGTCTTGTGTGTGTGTGTGTGTGTGTGTGTGTGTGTGTGTGTGGTTCCGGTGTTAATGTCTCTATTAGTTAACCACAGTGTGGCCGTGTGTTATCATCCCTGCAACTCTTCCTCTTTGAAGTGGTGGTGGAAAGCTGAGCCTGGCATTAGCCTGGCCGCCGCCCTCAGGCCCCACGCTAATATGTGAAACGCGGCTAAAATGAACAATACGGCCTTTACATTCATCACACAGAGCCATCAGTCAATGTTTGAACTAAAGGCAAAGAAGAAACCCCCCTGTCCCCGAGTGTGGGGGTGTGTAGGTGTGTGTGTGTGTGTGTGAGACGCATGTTTTATGCATTGTGCTTATTGTTCCTTACATTCATGTAACTCAGACACACACTGGTTTTCTTCTTTATTAACCAGCAGGTGCTCAGTTAGTTCCAGCACTGCAGTGCTTCTGCAGCGCTGGTCTGTTATTGTGTTCTCATCCAGTGAGACCCCACTGTGAGGAGGATGGAGGTACAGAATCCCTTGTATAAATCTGCATTTCCATGATGTTTGCTGTCCAGAGTGGTTGTTATATGTTGGGGGGGAAACAGTTCAGTGCAGCAGGATTCAGATTTAACTAATCTGGTTTAATTTCAAAAAGTTGAAAAGACTTTTCAGTGTGTGCGTGTGTCGCTGTACTTGAACTCCCAAACTACACCAACCGAGGAGACAGGTTTAAACAACAACCGCATAAAGTTTGTGTAATAATACACACTGGATTGAATTTCTAGGGAGTCAAATGAATGACTGCAGTCCTTTTAATTATTCTCCTGCTTCTTTGTCACGTCACTTGCATTCTGTCCTCCATCGAAGCACCCGATGGAAAAACCTGTTTGATCCCGTCCATGGAAGTCTTGGACAGATGTGTTTTGTGCAGACAGTCCTTGACGGTGTGAAAGGAGGATATCTGATCGCACAACTGCTGGTAACAAGTGTACCTGGAGAAGCCGGATGGAGAGCTGAGTACGGGGAAAGTGACACCAACCTGTGATGGGCTGTCACCGTCACCGCACCATTCTCACACCTGGCTGTACTTTAAACAATGTGTTTTGATGTGTTTTGCGCACGCTTGTGTCTTATGTTTGGGCGTAAAAGTGTTTCATCCCAGACACACACAGGAGCGCCCGATGGAAACACAGCGGCAGGACACAAAGCTACTTATCGGATACCTTTGAATGAAGGCGCATGAAAGTCTACGAGATGATGAGTTGTCTTGGCAAGCTTTAAGTTGAACTTTGAACTGCTTGTAGCTGGTAGCTGAGACCAATGAGACGCGAGCTGCTCAGCAGTGTTTTGGTCCGTCGCACAGTATCGTGGGATATGTAGAAAACACGTTGCTTTAATGTCACTGGAAAAATGAAGCAAAGCAAAATCACAAGCAGATCAGTGTCTTTGAAGCCCCACCGGGGCGTTTAGCTCTGAAAACACCGGGGAAATGGAGGAAATGCTGCTATTTTGTGACTGACTGTTAGTGTCACTTCTTCAAGTTCGGCGGACCGGATTAAAAAGCTTAACGGGCCGCCTATGGCCCCCCGGGACGTAGTTTGATCACCCTTGGACTGGAGGGATTATGGCAATAGACGGATTTGCTAAATGTTGAACTATCCCTTTAAAAACTTGCAGCAGTTTTAGGTTATTCTAAAAAGAAGAAGAAGAGTCATCACCTACAGTGCAGTAGTTACTTTCCGACTGAATTGGACCACGTGTTAAAAGCTAAGCACAGACATTAACCTAGAGAAATTCACACCTGAACACACACACACACCTACAAGCCCCTGCTCATCTAGTAAATTCCATCTCATGA
>NW_027466071.1:3920000-3935000 GCF_046127955.1 Nelusetta ayraudi
CTCACAGGGACCAACGGTGTCTCACTACTCACAGGGACCAACGGTGTCTCACTACTCACAGGACCAACGGTGTCTCACAGGGGCCAACGGTGTCTCACTACTCACAGGGACCAACGGTGTCTCACTACTCACAGGACCAACGGTGTCTCACAGGGACCAACAGTGTCTCACTACTCACAGAGACCAACAGTGTCTCAATACTCACAGGACCATCAGTGTCTCACTACTCACAGGGACCAACGGTGTCTCACAGGGACCAACGGTGTCTCACAGGGACCATCAGTGTCTCACTACTCACAGGGACCAACGGTGTCTCACTACTCACAGGGACCATCAGTGTCTCACTACTCACAGGGACCATCAGTGTCTCACTACTCACAGGGACCAATGGTGTCTCACTACTCACAGGGACCATCAGTGTCTCACTACTCACAGGGACCAACGGTGTCTCACTACTCACAGGGACCATCAGTGTCTCACTACTCACAGGGACCAACGGTGTCTCACTACTCACAGGACCAACGGTGTCTCACTACTCACAGGGACCAACGGTGTCTCACTACTCACAGGGACCATCAGTGTCTCACTACTCACAGGGACCAACGGTGTCTCACTACTCACAGGGACCATCAGTGTCTCACTACTCACAGGGACCAACAGTGTCTCAATACTCACAGGACCAACGGTGTCTCACTACTCACAGGGACCAAAAGTGTCTCACTACTCACAGGACCAACAGTGTCTCAATACTCACAGGGGCCAACAGTGTCTCACTACTCACAGGGACCATCGGTGTCTCACTACTCACAGGGACCAACAGTGTCTCAATACTCACAGGGGCCAACGGTGTCTCACTACTCACAGGGACCAACGGTGTCTCACTACTCACAGGACCAACGGTGTCTCACTACTCACAGGGACCAACGGTGTCTCACTACTCACAGGACCAACAGTGTCTCACTACTCACAGGGACCAACGGTGTCTCACTACTCACAGGACCAACGGTGTCTCACAGGGACCAACAGTGTCTCACTACTCACAGGGACCAACAGTGTCTCAATACTCACAGGACCAACGGTGTCTCACTACTCACAGGACCAACGGTGTCTCACAGGGACCAACAGTGTCTCACTACTCACAGGGACCAACAGTGTCTCAATACTCACAGGACCAACGGTGTCTCACTACTCACAGGGACCAACAGTGTCTCACTACTCACAGGACCAACGGTGTCTCACTACTCACAGGGACCAACGTCTTCCACAGACTGTGTTCCACTGCTTCACTCCACTGTCCTCCACCTCTGAAGCAGCGGCCCGGCTCAGCGGACCTGGAAGATTCTTGCTTCCTCTTCCTAAACTCTCGGGATCCAGTTTCCTGCAGGACAAGAAGCCGTCTGTGTTATTTGGGGGTTTGTTTGATTTGCTGTTTGACTTTGCACCAGTGATTCCAGTCAAAGGGTTCTGATTCACTAAAGACCCCAAAGACGAGGCGTTCATCTGCTTGTGCACGCTGAGAAGCTGCGTTTCCATGACAGTTGTTTGCAAAATAAAAGCAATATTTCTAAAAGGTCGACAAAGTACATTTTCTTTTCTGTCTATTTTTTTCATTGCCTCAATTTGGGTACTCCCATTTTTTTTATTTTCTCGCCTCTTCTGACCTCTAGCCCCCCTCCCCCCTGACAGTTGACCTTTGGCCTCCGTCTCGCAGATCGGGGTTTGTTTGTTTCGCTGGCTGGCGTTGCCGTGTTTGTTTCGCAACAGTGCCGTCGCGTCTCTTTATCACTATTACGCCTCCAACGCTTCGGTCATGAAATCTGAGAAATTAATCAGAGCCATTGTTCTTTGACTGAGTGTATGTGTGTGTGTGTGTGTGTGTGTGTGTGTGTGTGTATGTGTGTGTGTGTGTGTGTGTGTACGCGCGCGCAACTGTGTGTGTGTCTCCTGCTATCAGTTTCTCTCTGTTTGCTTTTGTTTGCACTGTGTTTTTCATATCCCTCAGGATAACAAAAACAAGCAGCCTTTGTGTGTCTGTGTGTGTGTGCGGGTGTGTATTTTCATACTTTGATCCTCATGTTTTCCCTTCTGTAAACAATGACAAAACAATTGCTGCTTGTGCACGTTCTCCTCCAGGAAAACAATGTCACATTGCGAGATGCAGCCGAGGTCTCGATTTCTGAACGTCCTGCTGCTGCTGTTACTGCTGCTGCTGCTGCTGTTGCTGCTGCTGCTCCTGTTACAGAATTCAGACTTATGCGCTTCACACCATTCAATGGAAACACCTCCAAATTGCAATTGTACTTTGTTGAAATTTTAGAAATATTGCTTTTATTTTGCGAAAAACTGTCATGGAAACGCAGCTAATACATTTTATTTTGTAGAGTGATTTTTAAAGTCCTCAAAGACACTTTACGAAAGAAGGTTAAAACATAATTTGAATAAAATTTGCAGTTGAAAAAATACAAACAAATAAATCAAATGCAGATTCGAGTAAAATTAAGTAAAAACAAGAAAGTTTTAAATCAATTTTAGTCAAACAACAAATAAGTAAGTGAGTCATAAAGCTGAGTCACATTAAAACAGTCAGTAAACATTGCAAGCCGAGCTGAATCCCTCCTGAGTGCAGTTTCTACTGGTCCAGTCGGTCACAACCCACTGGCCTCCTCCTGCACCAGCACCGTCTCTCTGTCCAAGATCTCAAAACGACGTTTCACCTCCGACACGGAAACGAGCGCTCCTTCCCTGCGAGTCCCACCCGGGCACGGCGGCGGCGGCAGCGGCGGCGGCACCGACCCTACCTGTCAGCCCCGGCTGGCTTGTTTACATACTTTGCGGCTCTAAGTACATGTGTATGTTTTCACAGTGTTTCCTTTCTTTGGGTACAACAAAACAAGCGCTCCTCTCTTGAACATGACAGCTCACTCTAAAAGCTAATGTCACCCTCGGGCTGTGTGTGTGTGTGTGTGTGTGTGTGTGTGCGCGAGTGTGTGTGTATGAGGGTCGGGGGGATGATTCATAAGGATCCTGCCATCCTGTCAACACACACACACACACACACACACACACACACACACACACTGCCTGCAGGGACAATAGGTGGTGTTGCTTTTAAGGGTGAGTCCAACCTGGATCGTCTTACGTTCCCTCTCTCTCTCTCTCTCTCTCTCTCTCTCTCTCTCTCTCTCTCTCTCTTCCACCTCGAGTCATTTGTACCCCGCCGCCCTCCACCCCCCCATCATTAACAGCTAAAGTTACTAACTCCTCCCCTCCCCCCATTCACCTCCTCCCCTCGACCTGCAGCTCCACCTCCCTGCAAGCAAAACACACTCATCACTGTCTTGTATGTATGTGACCGTGTGTGTGTGTGTGTGTGTGTGTGTGTGTGCCTAAAGGTATGTGTGCGACCCCCCTGTTCTTGATGGCCTGCAGGTGAAAAGATGTCGAGGTGACGCTAAGATCTGATAGGACTGAACTGTGGAGCTCATTGTGTTGCAAATATCATCTCAACTAATCCCTGCAAAAGCAGCAATGCTAATCATGATAATAATATTGATAATAATAATAATAATAATGATGATGATGTAATAATGTTTGATCAATTGAGCTGCATTTATTGCGCAGCCATGAAAAACCTGTTGCGTTCTCTGTCGCTCCTCCGTCAGATGTGCTCTGCTGTTACTACTGTTACTATTCTTCTTGCTTGCTCTTCTTTGCTCTATTGGTGCACTTTGATCGAGTCGTTTGTTCGGCCACCAAACGTGCGCACGACTGAACAGCTTTCCTCAAAAGAAGGGGGGGAAAAAAGAAAGTGGCGGCGCTGGCGAGAGGAGGAGGAGGAGCTTCCAACGGCCGCACTGCTCACAGAAATCACAAACACACACACACACACACACACACACACACACAGAGAGTTTGCATGACGACAGTGGTAATGCAACATTTCAATGATACAATGTAGTAATTATAATAATCAGCTGAAATCAGGTGAGAGTTTGTTGGCTTGTTGGAACTCGAGAAGAAAACTGGATTTGAATAAAAAGTGAACACTGTGTGTTCCATCACAGCAAGACGTCGCCGAGCCGGCGAGAAATTTGAAGAAAAGAGAAAAAGTGAGAATAAAGGAGAGAAGCTGGACGCAGCTTCACCAGCCTGCTCCTCTCAGCTGCCTCCTCGGCTTTATTGATGAGCCCCACCTTCACACGGTGGTGACCTGCCGCTCTCTCTAACCTTTTTTCCCCCCACCCTCACCCATCAGCTGCCCCCCCCACCTCCCTCACCCTCACCCTGAGGAACCCCCCCCCCCCGGCCTCTCCCCCCTCCCACTCTGTAAACAGCCGCTCGGTGGGAAAGTTTTGCTCCCATCCGTCTCTCTTCCTGCCAGGTAAGACGAGACGAGGCGGCTGCAGTCTGCTGATCGATCGCTGCTGCGGCTGCTGCTGCTGCTGCTGCTGCTGCCTGCACCTGTAGGCCCTGTGTGTGTGTGTGTGTGTGTGTGTGTGTGTTCTGTTTGATCACTGACTGACTATTAACATCAGTTCTTAAAGTTTGACGGGCCGTATTAAAAAGCTGAACGGGCCGCACAGGGCCCCCGGACCGTAGTTTGGCCACACCTGGTCTTGCTGCAGCTTAAAGCCAGGTTATTCTGTGGCTGCAATTGGCCTTTACTAATCCCACACTGGGGCACACTTGCATAAATACAGCAACTGCATAAAGCAAAGAGAAGGAAAAATATATTAATTAAAAAGAAATAAAGAAATAAAATAAAATATTTATATCTCATCATTAAGAAAGGAAAAAACACCTTATGAACAGATGGATTATTGACAGTGATCTAAATATTATATTACATCATGTTCTATATTATCATGTGACCACATCATGAGGTGTGTGTGCTAGCAGTTGTGGAGCACTGTTGCCCTCTGTGTCAAAGAGTCCCATCAAAACTCAGCCGCTGTCTTTGTGTTTGTCGGGCTCAGCTTCCTTCACAATGTGTGCGTGCGTGCGTGCGTGTGTGTTTGTGTTTGTGTCGTCGTCGTTGTGGTCGTTGTCAGGACATATCATCATATCAAACAGGGGCCTTCAGAGGCTCAGGGTTTAATCGCCTGCTTTTCTCGCTCTGCTGTTTTGCCGATAAGCTCTTCAGGGAACAGAGAGCCTGGCGACACTAATCCTCAGCACCTGGCTCATCTGACACCCACCTGACCACTGACACACACACACACACACACACACACCTGGAGCCCAGCCAAGCCAGGCCCAACCAGGCCGAGCCAGGCCCAACCAGGCCAAAGGCGGAGCAGTTTTCATTAGATCTGACATCAAGTTCACTCGTTCATCTCTGACGTCCAATCACAGTTTCCAAAATCAAAACAGACGTCAGAGGCTTTGAGTTTTCTTCCTTGGGAATTCTAACAAGGCGTCGCCGTCCCACTGAATGACGGCTGAATTAGCACAGCGCCTCCTCTGGCAGGTGGAGGCTGCACACTAAGAGTTGGAGTTAAACTCCATCAGCCAACAGTTTGGACAGAGATAAAACACTGTGGGCAAACACACACACACACACATAGCTGATCATCCAAAGACATACACACAACAGAGACAGTGACCGGTACGGATTAACTGTTTTTGTTGAAAGTAGAAACTTTGCTGAGTGTGTGTTTAGTGTTCTTCTGCTCCAGGACTGCAGCCCTGGCGCTGCACTGCACTGTGACCACAGCCACTCCTCTTTCAGTCGTCATTGTGGAATCAGCGAGACACGACGCAATACCTGAAATGTATTTCCTTCGCTCTCGATTCGTAACCATCATCCAATCATCTTCCATACCTGCTCCATCCGATAACTCTAGAGATGCTTTTTATGAAAAGCGGCTATTTTGAAGAATTTAAATATCAAACCTGTTTGACTTATTTGACACGTTTATTTTTTCCAACATAATGTGTGCAAACATACATACATTAAACATTTGAACCTTTTCGAAAATCCAAAAAGAATATTTAAAAAAAAATCAACTTCAATGAAAATCTGGGCTCATGTTCATGACGTCGTTCCATAAACGCCAGCGAGAGGCCTGGTGGGAGTGGCCTGGTGGGAGCGGCCTGGCGGGAGCGGCTGCGTCCAGATGTTGCCCGGCCGTCTCCAGATATTTTCTCCACATGCTTCCAGTGACTTTGCCGTCATTTGGCTCCGTCATTACTCTGGAATGTCTCCTTTTCTCCGCGGCGCGGCCGCTTTCTTCAGGCCTCTCAGCGCCAAACAACGCAGACAAAACAGGCGCTGGCGCTGCTCGCCGAGCGGCCAACGAGGTGGCGGAGGGACATTCAGTGGGAGAGAAGAAAGAAAGCAGCAAGGAGGAGGGAGGGGGGGGACTTTTAGCCAGCAGGGTCAAGGGTCAGGGGCCCTTAAAACAACACTTTGGTCGTCTAAAGCTCACAGCAATTACCTCTCGTACACACTCACACACACTGAGACTCACTCAAAGGCAGAATGGGCTGGATTCAAGCAGCAGCACTAATTAATGGTGGCTGAAAGAGAGAGGAGAGGCCACGGACACATTGACGGTCACTCAGCGAGGGGCCTCCCAGCCGCTGCCGCACAAGACAAGAGCCAGGGCTGGAATTAAGAGTGTAAATTAACTCTCTTTTTCCCCCGCTTCGCTCTCCGCTCGTCGTCTCTTTCAGTCGCACAATGCAACCGCCGATCGGCCGCACAATGACGCACATCCAGCTGAAGGTGCGACGCGGCCCGCCGCACCTTCAGCGCGCTGACCGGCCGCTAATTGGTTGCTTTGCATACAGCCGCCGGCTTTTAGCGCTGTTTATCAAACAGGAAGCCACGTCGCGTTCCCAACCGCTTTGATTTAACACACACGGCCAAAAATAAACCTTCATTTATAATTTTTTTTTTTCTTTTCTTTTTTTCTTTACAAAAAAAAAAAAAAAAAAATCCTAAACGAGCAACTCAATGTTTAGGCCAGGCATGGGCAAACTACGGCTCGAGGGGCCATATGTGGATTTTTAATCCGGACCGCCGAACTTGAAAACAAAATGATAATAATGCGACGACATCACATATTTAACCTGCTGCACGCGATGACGTTGAGCGTTAAGTGCGATAAGTGCGCGAAGTCATAGTATCGCGCCAGTCGCGGCGGAAATCACGCACCGAAGCAAAGGTTCTCTCTTCATCGTCGCCGAAACGATCGCTGAACGGCGCGAGCGCGAGCCCCCCCGCCGGCCTCGGAAGCGCGCGCTGCTCGCGGACGGAACGATTCCACGGTCACAAGTGGAGACAAACAAAGCCGCCGCTGCTCACCGCCGCACTCGCTTCCACGCTGCTCTCCGTTGTTTACTTCCCGGAATTCTGTCGCACTTCATCGACGCGAACTCAGCGCGGTGACGTCAGCAGACGCGCAGCGGTGAAAGTGGAGGCTGTGCAGCTTTCCAGCAGGTGTCAGACCAGTGGGATATTAATAGTCTGGCGGTCACCAATCAGCTGCATCTCCTCCGTGTTTGCAGTGTTTCCAGAATCATTTCAATAAAGAGCTCAACACCCTGGTGGTTCTGGGTGGTTCTTGGTGGTTCTGGGTGGTTCTAAGAGCCAAACACCCTGGTGGTTCTGGGTGGTTCTGGATGGTTCTAAGCACTAAACACCCTGGTGGTCATAGATGGTTCTGGATAATTCTAAGAGCTAAACACCCTGGTGGTTCTGGGTGGTTCTGGGTGGTTCTAAGAGCCAAACACCCTGGTGGGACTTTAAAGACACTGACTTGGTTGCAACTGTGCTTTGCTTCATTTTCCATTGACACTACAGCAACATGTTTCCTCCATGATATCCCAGAATAGATTGTTTCCTCCTATGAGGTGGCTCACCAGAACACTCCATCCATCTGCTGCTGCTCCACTACCCCCCCCCCCCCCCCCCTCTGGCACACTGTAGAACCCAGTGTGACCCACCAGTCAAACCCAGTTGGCCCTCCACTGTACTAAGGCTGATGTCCGTCTCTCTGAGCAGCACAAATGAGAGGATTCTTCCAACTCTCACTGACTTGAGCCTCTGTTCCACTAAAATTAGCGGGATGTCACCATGTTTTTGGACGCGGGACGTCGCGGAAGCAGTCGGCATTGAGTTCCGTGTCCACGCACCAAACCCAGCGGGGTGTGACCCCCGCCGGCAAGCTGCGCCCCCTCCGCTTTCACCGCTGCGTGTCTGCCGACGTCATCGCGCTGAGATCGCGTGGTGAAGTTCTACAGAATTCAAGAGTCCGGCGGTGGCCAGTGTTCTTAGTTGTTGGTGACTTTTGGCAGTGGTATCAACCTCTGTATGGGTACCAATACTCAATACTGGTGTGGGATATTGGTGCACCTCATGTTGAATGTGTTCACCCTTTCCGATCTCTCCCTTCGAGGCCTTACGAGCACAGCGGAGCGAACGTAAAGCGTGAAAGTTCTGCTTCTTCTTCTTCATGGCTGCAACCTTGACTCACTTGGAGCTCCGCAACAGCTTGTGGCCACAACGTGTATGACGTGTGTGTGTGTGTGTGTGTGTGTGTGTGTGTGTGTGTGTGTGTGATACGCAACAAGGATTTAAAGCCAGAAGTTCATAGCCCATGTGTTCATTTCTATGAACATACATGTATGTATATGCATGGCTTTGCACCTTCGCACTCTAACTTCATGTTTCATGCACAGGCAGAAAAAACAGGAGTTGCACAGGCTGTGTGTGTGCGTGTGTGTGTGTGTGCGCGCGCGTGCTTGTGTGTGTGTGAGTCGGCTCAGTATTAAAATGTGGGTAAATATAAGAGGGAAACATTCGGCTTCCATTACGCACAATAACCCACACCCTGCGGGTGTCACAGTGTGCGCGCCAGCAGTGCAAATGTATTCATGTGTCTTCCGTCTGTGTTCACATTGACACTCTGACACAACACACACTTTATTCCACCACAGGCCTTGAGGCTGTTGGTAGGAAAACAGAGTTTTGCTTCAGCAGATGACCAACTTCCTGTCGAGTGGTTTGGAATGTTGCTGGGTTTCTGCCGCTTCTGACTGCGTGCGTTGTGTAAATTTGGGGTGCTAAGATGTTAGCATTCACAGTGACGAGCGATAATCGTGTCAGCAGAGCTGTTAGAAGCAAAGCCAGCAGGTGATTATTGGAACTTTTTTTTTAAGGTACCACAGAGACACGGCTCCATTTAATTGGCCAGGATCCCACGTCTGGGTGACACAAGACCTGGAAGCTTCACTTTCTTTTGGTTTGTTTTACTTCCAAATCATTGTGTGGAAAAATTGTTGGTGTCTATTGGGCTCATGTGAACGCCACAGAAGTTTTTCAATTGCTTGCTTTTTAAAAAAAATAAAAACAAAATATATATATATAGAGAGAGAGAGAGTTTATAGAGTATATAATATATATACATATATTAATATGTATATATATATATGTATATATATATATATATATATATATATATAGAGAGAGAGAGAGAGAGAGAGAGAGAGAGAGAGAGATACAGAGAGACGAACATCAGCCTTATATATATATATATATATACATAATTCTAATGTTCACAATTAGAAATAAAGTGCCGATGCTGATATTTAAAAAAAAAAAAAAGTCTGAATTTTAATGGTTCTTTATTTTTAACTATCTAAACAAAAAGGCCAGCAGTTTGGAGCCTGTCATCAGTGTCCACATAAACTCACGAAAAAATGCAGAGTTTTGCCTTCTGTCACTCTGTCTCAAGCTGACCAATGACAGGACGCTCAGTTCATTCAGGTTCAGGCTAATTTATGTGGGGGGTTTTTTTACACAGCAAACTAACTAATGCTGGCTTATACCATGAGGACTATTGACTATTGCAAGCTGACTTCCAATTCCAACCACTGTAAATTTGAGCCCACAAGCATAGAGATGTGTGTGTGTGTGTGTGTGTGTGTGTGTGTGTGTGTGTGTGTGTGTGTGTGTGTGTGTGTGTGTCTTTTAAAAGACATTATGTGGCGCCCCAGAATTCACTCTGGAAAAAAACCAAAACAGATTAACTCAATGAAAAATGCATTATGACCCTTTTGTTTCTCACAAATAACCTTTTATCTACTTCTGTCTCAACAGAATGTTCCAGGCGTGTCAAAGGTCCCGCATGATACATTAGACACTAATGTTTCTCTCCATCCTTCCAATCAACTCCACAGAAAGAAGGGAAAAAAATCTGTGTTTCTTGTGCTTCTGCCATTTTTCATAAAATGCGGCATAAACACACTGTCTTTAGTGATGTCACAAAGGGCACTGACGCCCGTGTTACTCAAAAGCTGTTTGTTCCACCCTGGCAGTCACCTCGTTGTTGCCCATTTCCCAAAACACTTGGAACACAAGAGAGGCGACCACTTTGTGTTTTTGTGGGAGGCTTGAAACAAAAGATCCCAAAAAAAAAATCATTTCTCCAGGCTGCTGCAGCCGATATTAAATTGTGGAACCGACAAAGTCGCCACGCTGTATTGTTGAAAATTACATTTAGACTTATTTAGAAACTGGGTTGTACAGTGTGCCAGAGGGGGGTAGCGGAGCAGCAGCAGATGGATGGAGTGTTCTGGTGAGCCACCTCATAGGAGGAAACCATCTATCCTGGGATATTATGGAGGAAACATGTTGCTGTAATGGCAATGGAAAATGAAGCAAAGCAAAGTTGCAACCAAGTCAGAGTCTCTGAAGCCCCACCAGGGTGTTTAGCTCTTAGAACCATCCAGAACCGCCTAGAACCGCCTAGAACCACCAGGGTGTTTAGCTCTTAAAACCATCCAGAACCATCCAGAACCTCCTAGAACCACCAGGGTGTTTAGCTCTTAGAACCATCCATAACCACCTAGAACCACCAGCGTGTTTAGCTCTTAGAACCATCCAGAACCACCAGGGTGTTTAGCTCTTTATTGAAATACAGCTATTCTATGACTTACTTACTACTAATATACATTTTCAAGTTTGACTAAAAAGCTTAC
The DNA here is from genome assembly GCF_046127955.1 of Nelusetta ayraudi. NCBI lineage: Eukaryota > Metazoa > Chordata > Actinopteri > Tetraodontiformes > Monacanthidae > Nelusetta > Nelusetta ayraudi. Next base: position 3,930,990 of record NW_027466071.1, read on the forward strand.
TGGGCCACATATGGCCCCCGGGCCGTAGTTTGCCCACCCCTGCTGCTCTAAATGCAGAGATGTACTGGGCAGGATTTGGCCCTGCTGATGGATTGATTGGTTCGTCTTACCGCTGAACCACATTTTCAACTCGTTCATCCTGGCAGCTGTGGTCCTAGCAGCCCCGCCGGTTCCAACCCGAGAGCAGTCAAAGTTCTGGAGCGTCTCGACCTCCAGCTGATCCCCCTCCGAGCCCCCAGTGTTTGGAGTCAACCTTCAGGCCTGTCTGATCTATCGGCCGCAGTGTTTGGGAGCTGAACCTTCACAGATTCACTCAGCGCTCACACGATGGACGGCTCACCAGGGACCAGAGCTGTGTGTCCGGCTATGTGTGTGTGTGTGTGTGTGTGTGTGTCTGTGTGTGTTGACCATATTCCTCATGTCCGTCAGCAGCCAATTGGTCGGCTCATTATAGGATCATACATCAGTGCCGGCCTGACCTCCTCCACCCTCACTTTTAATGAGACTCACTTCACAATACTGACTTGAGATCCTCCAAAGTCCACGCTGTCCTCACGCGGCAGCGGCGCCTCGGTTTCAATGCATCATATTTACATGTTCTCGTACAACTGATGATCCGCAGAGATGCTTCATACCTCAAACTGGAGACCAACGATTGGATCACCTAACCTTCATCGCACTGACTAACACCAGAATAGTCCCAATACTACGACTTTGTACTTCTTCAACTGCAGCACAGCCAAACGGTCATCGGTCATAGTTAAGACTAATGAAGCATTATTGGATGTTTATACTTTTAATAACAATCGGCAGTGTTATCTTTTACATTGAGCCTGGGATCGAACGCACAACCTTCTTGTTGTGAGGTCAGTGAGAGTCAAAAGTCCTCAGAAAAAGAAACACCCAAGTACAGGAACTACCCGAACAATTAGACTATCAAGTAAACGTTGTTTTATTTTGTCAATTTAACGTAAAAGATGAAAGCAACACATTTTATTGAGCCATTACACGCAAATTGACACCTCAAGCGGTTCCTTGTTGTAACTTTGCTGATTAAGATTTTCAGCTTATTAAAACCACAAAACCCACAAACTCAGAAAATTATTATAAAATTTGAGGGTTTTATTTGTAAGCTGCAAGACCTGATCAGCAAAATCCAAAGAAATAAAAACTTGAAATATATTGATTTGCATATTGTTCCTTTATATAACATGTCAACATCACCTTTTAAGTTGAATTGCAGAAATACTACAACATTTTCAGCATATTCCAATTTTCTGGGAAGTACTGCAAAGTTGAGACACCGGGAAAACCTGCTTCATCTACGAAGTACAGTCATGAAGTATTTCTACTCCTTTACTTCCTACCTCTGTGTATCCTCTGCGTGTGAGCGCCAGCTGTGCTGACCACCCTGAATCCTAGCAGACCTGAGCTGAGAGCCAGGTTGAGATTCCAGCCCTGGTTTACACTGAGGATTGTACGGAATTATGAATTTTGCGAGTGATTTTTTTTGCCAGGAGTGCAAAGACTAAAATCGGCTCAGGGTGGACGTGAAGGTGTTGCGAAAACAGAGAAAACGCCGACGACTCTCGGGGTGAAGAACTAACAAATGAGAATCAAACACTGATTCTCAGTCCTGATGCCACTCTAGACTGAAGTGAAACCTCAGCACCGACCACTCACACACAGCTACACGTATATTAAAGTACGTGTGTTGCCTGCGCCCCAACACACCCACTTAACTCACTCCTGCGAAAAAAAAAAAAAAAAGAAAAAGAAAAGAAAAAGAAAACCCAGTCAGTTAACAGCCTGGGCCTCGATGGAGCTCAGAGCCCAGCTGACAGACAGACAGACAGACAGACAGATAGACAGGCAGGCAGACAGACAGACAGACAGACAGACAGACAGGCGGGCGGGCAGGCAGGCAGACAGACAGGCGGGCAGGCAGGCAGGCAGACAGACAGACAGACAGACAGGCAGACAGACAGACAGACAGACAGACAGACAGACAGGTAGAAAGGCAGGCAGACAGACAGACAGACAGAGTCTCTGACAAAAGGCGAGCGAGGAAGGAGAAATAAATTCCCCCTCCTCCCTCCTTTGCTCCCTCGCTCCGCCGCCGCTAATATCCACCGTCAGCCTTTCGCATCTAAAATGCCGCTAATGTGTCACCTCTTTGCCCCCCCCCCCTCCCCAACCCACCCCCCACCCCCAACCCACCCCTACCACAGCCCTCCCCCTCCCCCACCCACCAGCAGCAGCCCGACGGAGGAGAAGCGATATGAATACGGATCCCAGCATAACAATGCAGGGTTTGGAAGGGGTGGTGGGTGGGGGTGGGGGTGGGTGGAGTTCCGCTGCTCGCTCTCTAATGGCGCCGGCAAATAGAGAAACATATTTTAGTCTGACAAAAAAGGTTCGTGGGCTGCTGGCGGAGGAGGAGATGTTCAATCTTCCAGGTGTGGGAGCCTTCATTCACACAGGAGGGCCGATGGGTGCCAGACACGAGAGAGAGAGAGAGAGAGAGAGAGAGAGAGAGAGAGAGAGAGAGAGACATCCTACCACCACCAGCCCTCCCCCACCACCAGAGAAGTGCATCATAAGTAGTCTCAATGGTGAAGATGATGATGGTGATGATGGTGATGATGATGATGACAGCGCCGCTATTTGGCCTGGATGATGGGAAAGCGATTTTGCTGCCACACAAACATTCTGCTCTGTTCCCGCCTCTGATCGCTTCTGGAGTGGGAAACAAGCGAAGCTTTGGGAAACAAAGACAGGAGGCGCTCGGGAGCCAAGGAGAAGAGCAGGGATTGGCCAACGCGCTTAAATACGGCCGTTTCGCCGCTGGCAGGACCAGGAAAGAAAATGGAAAATGAAAAGTAGGAGGTCAGAACGTCCCAAACAGCCCGACGACGAAGGAGAAGAAGAACTTCTCAGCGGTGGAGAGGAATGAAGTACAAATACTCTGTTAGATTGTTCAGGTGTCTGTACTTCACTGCAGTCAATCTTTTCTGGACGACTATTTACTGTTACTCGCCGCCTGTTACTTTGGAAGAACGTTTGCTCCTTGATTCCAGTGGTCGTTGCTTCGAGTGGAGCTGTTTGAACTCTGCTGCTACGTCGTCAAATATAAAACTGCATCATATTTCGGAGGGGGGTGAGTGTGTGAGGGGAGATCAGAGTACACACACTGCAATAAACTACACTGGCCGGGCGCGTTGTCTCACTGACCTACTGACCTGCCAGGCAAAAAAAAAAAAAAAAAAAAAAAAAAAAAATCATCTTTAACGCAACATGATAGCTGCTAGGCTAGGCTAGTTCACCAGCTGGTTCCCCTTGCTGGTGTGTGTGTGCGACCCCCTTGGTGTTGATGGTCTGCAGGTGACACAAAGATCTGATCAGACTGAACTGTAGAGCTCACAGTGTTGCAAATATCATCAACTAATCCCTTCAAAAGCAGTAGTAACAATAATAATAATAATAATAATAATAATAATAATAATAATAATAATAATAATGTGATCAATTGAGCTGCTTTTACCGGCAGCGTGGATGTTTTTTGTTTTTTTGTGTGTGGCAGCAAACGCGCGCTTGTGTGTGCGCGCGTCTCACGAGCCGCCAAGCAGGCTTCTCTTTGTTTAGTCGATGTGACAGCAGCAGCTTCTCCCCGTCTGCTGGCGTAGGATGGCAAAGGCAAGGGGAGAAGACACAAACACACGCAGGCAGGCAGGCAGGCAGGCAGGCGCGTGCACGCAGGTAGTTCGTGTCAGACAGCGAGCCGTGTGCGTGCGTGCGTGCGTGCGTGCGCGAGAGGACGTGTTCCGTTCCGTCATGGAATCCATCTCTCTCTCTCTCTCTCTCTCTCTCTCTTTCTCTCTGTGTGTGTGCGTGCGCGCGTGCGTGTAGTTAAATGAGGGTTTTGGCCCCTGCCTGCCAGAGACCCCCTCTGCCGCGTCAGCTGCCTCCCTTCAGCCCGGCGGCGGTTACCACGGAAACCGAGGACCTCGA
>NW_027466071.1:3937500-4172500 GCF_046127955.1 Nelusetta ayraudi
ATGACTTTTGTTGTTGTTGACACTTCAGAAAGTCACTATTTAAAAGATTATTCAGAGAGAGAAAAAAAAAACTGTGTTACATCGCAATAAAAAAGAACAAACCGAATGCTGCCAGTTCGACTCAGGTCAGCTAAAAAAAAGAAAACGATTAGAAAAGGTTTATTTTGGTAATAGTTCCAGCTCTTTAGAAAGACAGGAAATACTTTTGATGCATTGTATCACAAATGCATGTCAGAAGACTTTTTTTCCTCGTCTGCGACACAAAAGGACTTGAATGTTGGCAGACAGCAGAAGACGAGTGAAGTGAAACCAGACCTGGACCTTCACCTCACTGTGGCTGCTGGCAGGGTCATCAAGCCATCAAGTCACTGAGGATTAGTATGATGTGTGTCACTGTCGTGACTGAACTAGTGACCTATGCATTACCTTGGTTTTGATTGGTGCTTTAGCTATAAAATCACCTTTCAAATATTTATCAAAATTTTAATTTCACATTTTAAACACCACGATGTGATAATTAGCGAGTAAACTGGATGCTCAGGTGTCGTGTGTGTATTAGACTATGTCCAAGTTTTGCGTTTTGGCCCCACTGTGAGTTTGACTTTGACTCCCCTGCACTGAACTCGACCATGAAATCACACGGAAGCAAATTTTCCAAAGGAAACAAAGTGGAAGGAAGGAGGATGTAAACAGAGAGACAAAGAGATAAACAGTGACAGACTGTCGCTGAATTCCCCTGATCACTCGCTCTCTCTCACACACACACATGCACACACACGAATATGCGCAGGGGCCAGGACACACAGTTGCGACACACAAAGCAACAGTGATAAGATGTTTAATCTGGAGAGATCAACCTGGGAGCCTCCAGGAGCCGCGGGGATTCACTGCTTCATGTCTGCAAACTCAACCATGCTGTTGGGAAAACACACGGGCCAACAGCCTCACACACACACACACACACACACACACACACACACACAGAGGACAGCCCCATTGTTAAAATGTCCCTTGTCAGAGTTGTACAGCTGATAATTAGAGCTGCAGTTGCAGCCTTTACTGGAAGGACACAGTGGAGACGGAGTAGCAGCAGCAGCAGTAACAGCAGTAACAGCAGTAACCCCTGTTTTACACCAGAAGCGTCTGCAGAGCGTCTGCAGAGCGACCGCGTTGACGCTCTGCTCACGCTCCAGCAGCCTCCCACACAGGACGCGTTTTACGAGCAGAGCGTCTCGATCGGTTCACGCGAGGATTGCAAGATCGCGCGACAACCCGGGTAGTTTTTTAAAGAAAACAACAATGAAACAAAACATCGATACTTTGAGACACTGTTGGGACAGTGTCTCCAAGTATCGATGTGTGTAAAAAAGAAAAATAATAATAAAGCGAACTGCTGGCATCATGCAAAATGCAGGCATTTAAAGTATAGATGCATTTTGTTCATCATAGTTTGAGATTCAAAGTGAAATCTGTTTTTGTTTGACGGCCGACCTGAACAGCGTTGAAGCCGATGCGTCACGTTGATGTTTCACAGTAAAGTACAGCACATGTAAATACAAAATCCAGCATATTGTGTGTTACGATGAAAATCAACCGGATCCACCGTGTTTTTACACTATTGACTGCAGTCAAGCATCTGCAGAGCGTCAGCAGAGCGTCAGCAGAGCAGAGCCACTAAAGTCAATGAGCAGGTTCACACCAGGCGCAGAGCGGCCGCGCTTCAGAAGCGTCCCAGAAGCAGTAAAATGCGGGTCCCTCCTGCGTCAATCGCAGCAGGTGGGATCGTTCAGACAGGAAGTCAATGGTGTAAAAACACGGTGGATCCGGTTGATTTTCATCATAACACACAATGTGCTGGATTTTGTATTTATATGTGCTGTACTTTACTGTGAAACATCAACGTGACGCATCGGCTTCAACGCCGTTCAGGTCGGCCGTCAAACAAAAACAGATTTCACTTTGAATCTCAAACTATGATGAACAAAATGCATCTGTACTTTAAATACCTGCATTTTGTATGATGCCAGCAGTTGGCTTTATTATTATTTTTCTTTTTTTACACACATCGATACTTGGAGACACTGTCCCAACAGTGTCTCCAAGTATCGATGTTTTGTTTCATTGTTGTTTTCTTTAAAAACACGCGAAAACTACCTGGGTTGTCGCGCGATCTTGCAATCGGTGTAAAATAGGGGTAACAGTAACAGCAGTAACAGTAACAGCAGTAACAGTAGCAGCAGTGGCAGCAGCTACAGGCTACATCCTCTTGATTGTGACTCAGTACCAACCTAAATGTCCTGAACATGCAGGATTATAACAACCTCTTTAATAATCTTCCATGGTTGCAACTTTGTCGTTTTTGTAGTTCTTTTTGTTGCACCAGCCAGTTCAGCAGCTGCTTTCCTCTCTGCCAGATAGCGAGCGAAGCTCCGCAGCGCCCCCTGTATTTCACACACTGGTCGACCACGTGGTCCTTGATTGGGTTCATCCTCCGCCTCCCGGTAGTAGCAGCAGCTCCCTGGCTCGCCCGCTCGCTCGCTCGCTCGCTCACTCGCTCGGCCCAACCTTTTCTTTTTTTTCTTTTTCTTTTTTTTTTTTTTCGCTCGAGAAACAAAAGACGGGCGGGAAAAAAAAAAAAGACCAAAAGCAAAAGCAAAACAAAACAATAATATTGATTCGAGGAGAGATGTGGGCTCAGTGCGCGGCGCTGACAGTGATGCCGCTCTTGTTTTTGTTTGCTGGGTGAACAAAGCGGCGAAGCAGCGGCGGCATCAGCTGGCTGATTAACATGCTGAAACAATAGCGCACTCGCTCGCAGCCACCGGCTTTATTAACACGCTGTTGTCTTGTTGTAATGACACCTAGACGCACAAACAGGAGGGACGCTTCGTCACACGGCGGCGCTGACAGACACACAGCAAACACACAGCAACACACAAACAAAGAGGCTGAGCGCTGATTCGGAGGAGGGGTGGAATTTTCTCGCCGCGCCCTTTCTCACCAACACCACCGACACCACCGACACCACCGACGGCCTCCTCCACACTCGCCGTCCTCGGGACGGAGACTCGGGCGCCAAACCCGTGCCACCGTCAGTTGCGCTGATCATTTAAAGCAGCGAGCGGCAAAAAGTTTGCAGTGTCAGAAAGTGAAGGATGACTTCAGAGAAGCAACCTGGCGGGAGACTTGGTTCACTGCATTTTGCACTTCAGTTGAAGATTTTACGGAACAAAGTTTTTGGACACCTTGTGCATTACCAACATGCAAGCACGTGCAACATTTCTCATTGCATTTTGGGCTTAAATTGAAGACTTTAATGGTTTTTACCGCGGTGGAACAAAGTTTTTGGACACCTTGTGCATTACCAACATGCAAGCACGTGCAACATTTCTCATTGCATTTTGGGGCTTAAGTTGTAGATTAAACGTTTCTTTAAAGTGGTGGAACAAAGTTTCAGGACACCTGATTTCCCCACATGCTGCACATGCACCAGTTCCAGCAAGGTGACGTCCCACTGGAACACATCCAGTGGACAAGCCACTGCACACCTTTGTGGGCAGTTCATAAAATTTCACTGTCAAGTTTTTTTTGTGAGAATGTGACAAAGAAAACTCTAGAATCTCAAGCCTCATTTTGTCTCATTAACAATAAGAACCACAAAATAACATCCTACTTGTTTGTGTGTCTTTTGTGTACACAAAAAAAGACTCTCGGGCAAAATAATTGCGACTGAGTGTCCAAATCTTTGTTCCACTGCTATAATATTGTGGTTTTATGTTGTAAATTTAATTTTGAAATTAAGCGTAATGTTTATTTTCCTTTGCACTGAGAGATATGAAAGTGACTTTGACTTTACCCCACTGCAGTGATTAAATACACCTTGTTGTCTCTTCATCTTCTTCTACTTCTACCAAGTTTCTGCATCTGTTTTGAAGCCTCTGGCTGTGTTGCTATGGAAATCCAGTGTGTGTTGGCTTCAGTGACTCCAGCGAGATGGAAATGGGGAAGCAACCAGTGCAGCACTGGAGAGACGGAGCAGGAGCTGATATTGTTGATGTTGTTTGCGACAGTAGACGAGTGTTTCCCTCCAGTCACGTCTTTGCACCGACTTCCCGCTGCGTGTGTGCGTGTGCGTGTGCGTGTGCGTGTGTGTGTGTGTGGTGGGAGTTTGGGTGAGAGTGTAGATGTAAATGACATCGCACTTCCACAAAAGAAAGACACAACACGTGCATGGACTCTGATTACTGAAGTAAATACACAGCATGGGTGAAGCAACTGTGTGTGTGTGTGTGTGTGTGTGTGTGTGTGTGTGTGTGTGTTGAGTGAAAGACAATGACAAACCCCGCTGCAGCCTCTCTGGTTGCGGTGCAGCGGCAGTGGTTTGTGGGTAAACACCACCACGCTGACGAACCTCAAACGCACCACGACGGGTTTGGACCAGCAGCCCCACCAGCACCAGAACCCCTCGGCCTCAAACACCAGCTTGCTTGGAAACTGTTTTCCTTCCTGGTTTCTCAATCGTTTTTTTGTCTGGACGACGACGAGTTTCACTGCAGCACACACACACAAGTTTGCCATATACAATACATACATATACAACTGCTATCGGTGTTGTGGTATCGGCACATATTTTACGAGTACTTGTGGAGTACGCAACCCCAGTATCGGTACCGATACCCATAACTTATTTCGTATCACTGATACTGATTTTCTGTGCGCGACTGAATATGTTTGCACGCTTCATGAAATTACATTTTCCAGTGTGGCAAACGCTGTGGAGCCTCTGCTGGGTCAACGCAGGCCCATCCAGTGCAGTAATGAGACGCTACTTCATTCTTTCCCCACAGATAATGGAATAAATGTCATCGCCTGCCGTCCCATTAGTTTCATTTAGTGGTGAATGTGGAAATGTATGCTGGTTGGAGGTTGCGCAGTCATGTAGGGTGCTAATGAATCCCATCATACAGAGACGGAGGAGCTCCAACTCCTCCAGGGCGCCGCCGCCACTGCTGTGTTATAGTGCGTTCTGGTTTTACAGGAACACAGATGTGAAAATGCCGTCACATCATAATAATGAAGCCGTGTTAATGCGCTTCTCCGCAAAGATGTGATATATTAACAGGCCGCAGACGGTTTCTCACATTGTTCAGAGCTGAAGTAATACAGACACCCTGTCTGTATCTCATACCTCAAAAAATATCATACATATTTTTGTTTTTGAAAAAAAAAACTATAATAATATAATAATAATAAATAAATAAAATAAAAATAAAATAATATAAATGTAACAATTGCATTTTAAAATATAACTCTACTCTTATCTACTTATGATTATATATATATATATATATATATATACATATATATATATATATATATATGTAAATACATACATACACACATATATATATATATATGTCTGTTTTTATGTAGTCAAACATATACATTAAATATCATGTATGAAATATGACAAACATGGTTGATAATCTTGATAACTTAAAAATAATCGTTCAAGCTTTTAAAAAATACAGATTTCCTTGTGAACATACAATTATATTTAGTGGGTATAGTAGTAGCAGTAATACTAGTAGTAGTAGTAGTAGTAGTAGTTTATTTTGAACATGCAAAACAATACTATACTAATATGATATGTGTTATAATAGAGGTAAAAGGTCCTTCACTGTGTGATAATACTACACACACCAGCAGTCAGTCATGTGACCTCCACTGCAACACCGTCCTTGGAGGAATTTTTTCTTCATCTCCTGCTGAGTTCTGAGTTTCCGTCCTGCCTCTGCTTCTCTGCTTCTCACCCAAGCTGGAGTTGGCAATAATGATGGCGGCAAGACAAACACACACACACACACACACACACACACACTGAGCAGTGCATCTCTCAGCTGTGTAACACGATGGTTGCGTGTGTGATACCTGTTTGCAGTGAGATCCAGAGTGCTTTCTGCTGGAAGATGAAAACAGGAATAATTTGCCTGGACAGTTTTTTCCCAGCGCTGTTTGTGTTGGAGGGCGACAGAGCGCTAAATCACCGCCCGGGCGAAGGAAGAAAGGCAACCGCTGACGTTCCCTCTTTTTCCCAAGCTTCACACTTTGCACGTAACGGAGTACAAACACAGAGGATTGAGGGATGGAGCAGAATTACACACTGGTACGCCGAGTTCTCTCCCCAGCTACGCCCAGCCAGGGAGGCAGTGTGAGGACCTGGTGGTGGTGGTGGAGAACGTGCACGTGTGAGAGCTTCTCACTTCCTGTTGGGACGTCCCACTGCGCCACTGCACGAGTCTTCAGCCCGGCCGCAGCAGCGACAGCACGTTCACCAAGGAACCGCTTCAAAGAGCCGACACTGAGGTGAAGGAAGAGACTCCGGCTCCTAATTGGACAACCTGGACCATCCTCTCCACCACCACACTGACCCTTTATACTGGGAGCCCCTCCCCCTCCTCCTCCTCGGCTCGTATGTGACACTAGCTGTGTTTCCATGACAGTTTTTTGCAAAATCGATAATCTTTTTATGGCCATATTTCGGTTTTGCGTGATTCTCGGGGTGATGGAGACGCAGCTACAGGCAGGAAGTCCTCCTAGCAGCCCCCATTGGAATGCTGGGATTTGGGATGACCATGGCTGTGTCTCAATTCAGGGTCTGCATCCCTCAAAGGCTGCATTTGAAAGGAAGTTGCGTCATTGCACTGCGCGAAGGCTCCTCCCAATTCCCCCAAAAAAAGGACGCTCCAAATGCGTACTGGGAATGCACCCTACTGTTAGCACATTCCAAGGCTACACCACTACTATCCTTCACGTCCTTCTGTGTCTCCTGGGAAGTCAGCTGAAATTAGCGCCACCTACTGGCAAAGACACAACGTCTAAATTTAAATATTGAAATTTCACATCAAATATTCCGTTTTTAACTCAGGGTTTTTACTTATTTGAATATCCAACGCCATGGTTGGATGGCGAACCAATGGTTAGCGTGATACTATGAAAATGTCACTTCCTGGGTTAGCGAGCAGGAGGGAACGGCGGTGACGCAACCAGGAAATAAGACCGTCCCGTGTGGTTACTGGGGAGGCGGGGTTTAGTTCGTCCTTCTGGGCCGGGTCCTTGGGAGGACGCTTCCTTCAGACGGAGGACGCTTCCTTCAGACTGAGGACGCTTCCTTCAGATGGAGGATGCTTCCTTCAGACGGAGGACGCTTCCTTCAGACGGAGGACGCTTCCTTCGAAGGATGCGGACCCTGAATTGAGACACAGCCCATGTCTGGGTCCCCAAAGTGATTCCCCATAGATTCAGTTGCTTTTGTTTGGTCAACAGTCTACTTCTACTAAGGTTTTGAACAGTACCTTTGTTTAAAGTGCAACTTGAAGATAATCCCTTGTTTATAAGTTCAATAAGTATAGAAGTTTAAAGAGTCTAATGTTTGATTTCAGTGCTGATGCGCTGAGAGCACCAGGCTGCCGATGCTTCCGTTGATTCTGTTTCCTCACTGCTCCCATTTCTTCAGCCAGGCAGTGACTGTGTGTGTGTGTGGGTGTGTGTGTGTGTGTGTATGGGATCATGTGTGTGTGTGTGTGTGTGTGGTGTTTGCAGACTGAAGTCATCCAACAGGGCTAGTTGAAACTAATCTTGATATGTTGAACAAGCAAATCCGAGTGCCAGCAGCCCCGCCTTCCTCCCCCGGCCCCTCCCACCCCTCCGACCCCTCTGACCCTCCTCCCCCCACCCCCACCCTCACGAGCCCTGATAAATAATAAACGACCTTTGAGTGGCTCCAATTGAAGTGCGGCTGAGAGCAGGGCCAATAATGGACTAATTAGTTGTATCTCACATTAGCTGATATCGGACACTCGGCTCCTCAATGCTAACTTTTATGTCTGGGATCTGCTGCCCCCCGGGGGTGGGGGGCGGGGGTAAGAAGAGGTAATTTTCTGTTCCGGTGAGAGTGGGGGGGCGGGGGGGGAAGGGGGGAGGAATTTGGAGGGGGGGGGGGACAACCGGGTCTTTTGCCGTATCAAAGCTCCAGAAATCCCCCCGCAGGTGGAAACAAAACCAACAGGGGGAAAAAGCACAAACTGACTAAGTGGATTTGAGAGCAGCAGCAGCAGCAGCAATGGTGGAGGTGGAGGTGGAGGCGGAGGAACAAGGTAGCAGGGCGGCGGGGAAACAGGTGAGTCTTTGTCTGGCCCAGTTTCTGAGGTAGATCCATATCAGGAGTCCCTCTCCACCGCCGCTCCGCGCTCTCGCTCTCTCCGAGGCAGATCGGCTTACGGCGAGGAGACTCGCTGTCGCCTCGCCACGGCTTGACAGACAGGAGGGAGGAGGAGGAGTAGGAGGAGGAGGAGGAGGAGGAGGAGGGGGAGGGACCCAAAAGAGAGCATCTCAGTCGGAAGCTGATCGGAAGAGATTGCACCGCAAAAATATGGCTTCAAGTGAGATCAGAAAAGAAGTTCAAGATTTAAAGATGCATTTTTATCTCATGTCACGTTGCATGACAGTGAAATGTTGGTGTGGCTGATTTTTTTTTTTTTAAAGTTGAACGTTCAATACGCTTTACACAATACCAAGTTATATAGATTTTTTTTTTTTTTTTTTGAAGTGTCAAGTTCAGATAAGGGAGTTTGAAGTGTTACTCAATGCCATGCGGAACAAGTTGGACCATCGGCGGGACGATCTAGCAGCAGCAGCAGCAGCAGCAGCAGCAGTGGATACCAGCTGTGTTTCCATGACCACCAGAATCTACAGAAAAAGAAAAAAACTCATCCTGACAGTTTGGTTTTCAGTGGTTCTTCTCCTCAAGGAGACCAAGAATCTCACGTTTGAACACTCACGCTGTTAAAGAGGTTACGCACATGCTCTGTCAATATCAATAATCATCATCATCATCATCATCATCATCATCATCATCATAATGCTGTATTGGGATGTACCTGAGTGGCCTTCCAATCACAAAGCCCTCCTCCTGATGCCTGCGTCCTCCAGCTCCTGCAGCTCCTGCAGCTCCTGCAGATAAGATCTGAGCCCTGCTGCTCACAAAGAGCCACAGAGTGCTATCCCATGCTCCCATCTTCTGTGTTAAGTGCAGGTCGAGCGAGGTTCACCTACAGCTGATCATGTTACAGAGCGAGAGAGAGGGAGGCCCTGGTCTGGCTCGGACGACCACTGTTCTTGACCCACTTTAAGGGGGACAGAGAAGCGACGTGAGAGTCTGCTGGGTTTTGGTGGACCGGTGCAGAGCTGGAGAAGTCGTTCCTCACCGCCGCTACATCTCAGATCCTGTATGACCACGGTGAAACCAAAAGGCAAACTGGATCTGGATGAGATTTGACCAGAATTCACACCATTCAGTGGAAACACCTGCAAATCACAGCACAGATTTTAGAAATATCGCTTTCATTTTGGGAAAAACTGTCATGGATTGGAAGTAACCAAGTCAGTAGAAAAACTATTTTGGGATGTTTTTATTTTTTTATTTAATCTTTATTTTTTTTAGTCTAGTTTCTATATAAGAGTGTAACTGATTTTGGTTGCTGTATTGTTCCACAGCCTTTTCTCCTGGCAGCTACTCTGCCCGCTGCCAGTCTGAAGCCATCACGAGGTGAAGGCTTCTAACCTGACACGTCAGATGGATCTGAATGCTTGGGCCTTTATCTCCTGCATCCACCTGCTGAGGAGCTCACACAGAGCTGCTGGAAGGCGGGAAAAAGAAATACGCACAACAACAAAAAATGCACTTGTTTGTCCGCGAGGGCCGCGTTCCCCTGAGACCGCAGTGGCACCTTTGCTTTGGCAGTTTGCCGCCAGTCGAGGTCTCGCTGAACTGTCGCACCGTCGGCACAAAAGCCGGTGAGGAGAAAACTCTGCGTCGCTCCGCGGCTCCTGGCTCTGTTGGGTTCCCACCGAGTTCAGCAGGAACCCAGCCAGGCTTGCAATGGCCCACAATGACTGCACGTAAAAGCCCGAAGAAGAATCCATCTGTCCATCACACCGGAGGGAGCCAATCAGATTCCGACTCCGTCAGCGAATGAGCCCTCACGTCGCTCCAGCGATGCCCTCCCGTCTTTAACCCTCGTTGCTCTCGTTGCAGTCTCGCCACAGCCAATCAGCATTCGAGTGACTATATATATACATATACATATAAATATATATATATACATATACATATATATTGTTTGTATGAATTAAATTTGGTGGTTTGGCAAGTTTTCCCTGAAAAACTTTTCACGCAAAAAATAGTTGCAGTAAAGTGATAATGAAAGTGGGTCTAATGTAGATATGTTGCAAAGTATACAATGTATTGGTTTACCTGCAGTATCAAATGTTATACCTACATTTTCACAAAGTTTAAATGCTATAAATGACTTTGCAAATATGCATGACTCACAAGGCAGTGATTGTTTTATCATCGTTTCTACTTCCTATGCAGTTCTGCACTGCGCTCGTGTTGCTCAATGAGAAGTGGGGGGAATCTCACGAGTCAGCAGTGATCCAGACTGGTTCTTCTTGAGGTTCAGAGCTCCAGGAGTCACTGCTGCTCTGCTTCTGGCTGCAAACGACGGGTCCAGCACAAGATGGCAGTGCTCAGTCATCGGGGATATTTGGGTCCGCAGAGGCGGCGCCGGTTCTGACCCAGCAGGACCTCAACACCACCAAGGCTCATTTAAACAGTAAAAAAGAAAAGCTTGGGAAGAAAGAGTCATGACTGAATATTACTCATTGTCTAACTGGAAGCACAAAATATATTCTCATACTCCATGATGACACCTTTACATCCAACTTCCCGGGAATTCTTAGATGGTCAAAATCAGGCAACGTCAGACCTCTGGATACAAAATAAATACAGGCTTTGAGTTGATTGAAATATTTTACATGAACAAACACAAGTTTTTAAAAGTAACTAAGAATGATAAGTACTTTTTAAATTTCAGCAAAGAATAAAAATGAATGAAAGCATAATGACTTCATCAACTGGAGCGACTTACCTTCATCCTCTGTTTCCACGCATCAGGGCTCCATTTGTGACACGCTTTTCTACTCAACTCCAGTGTGTGTGCGTGTGTGTGTGTGTGTGTGTGTGTGTGCGCGCGGCCTGCCCAGCGCTGCACTCCACTGTGAGCTGTGGAGACGCCTGATGCCAAACAGATCAATGTCGGTTGCTGTCTGGCCAGGCGGACGCTCCTTCTGGAGAAGCCGGTCTTCCATCACAACATATTGAGGGCAACAAACCACCAGCACCACCTCCACCACCACCCCCCCCCCACCCCCCCCACCTCACCTCCTGCCTCACCCCCTCCACCACTCTGCCACAGTCGGGCAGAAAAGGGAAAGCAGCAGGAAAGGGCAGCGTCACCTGAGATGATGCGTTCAGGGAACCAACCACACTTTAACAAAGGCTGAATATTGAAGCCGCACGTGTGCACCTTTCTTCACCAGGCTGTGGTCCGGATGGATCCCACTTCCTGTCTGATGCTGACAACTCGGCACCATTCACGCCTTCTTTTGTGAGCCATGTGAAGTACAACCCCCGTCTTTGTTTGTGTTGCGTTCAAGGACTGATCATGGCTCCAGGGAAATATGACATTTTGCAACTTTGCCAGATGTTCGTTTTAGGACGCCAGTCATTTCAATGCTTCTCGATGTGAATCCCAGTAAGCCTCGGAAAATCTCCCAGTAAAAAAAAAAAGAAAGATGGAAAATTATATAAATTAAAAAGAAATGAAAGGCCATAAAAAAATGAAAATTAAATATTTGCAGGGTACAAAATGGGGGAAAAAAGCGTAAAACTAATATTATAAAAACTATATAAAATATAGACTGCGACATTTCAACTGTGCTACTTCCATGTGAGAACTCAAAGAGCCCTGACACTGTAACTCAGCGCTGCAAGAACGCGCTGCCTTTGAACGCACCGCACAAAGTTAACGTTCCAACACTTCACGTCGACTGTTTGATATTAGCGGCAGC
This sequence comes from Nelusetta ayraudi, assembly GCF_046127955.1. Taxonomy (NCBI): domain Eukaryota; kingdom Metazoa; phylum Chordata; class Actinopteri; order Tetraodontiformes; family Monacanthidae; genus Nelusetta; species Nelusetta ayraudi. Next base: position 3,949,474 of record NW_027466071.1, read on the forward strand.
GGCTCCCCGCGAGAGCGCATGTTCTGTGCATTATTATAATTCACGATGCTCCCACACTGTTATAATAAGGCGCCATTAAGGAAAGTGCACGACGGGAAGCCTATAGGACAAGAGTCACCGCCTGCAGAGGCGGCGGCGGCGGCAGCGGCGGCGTCTCGCTCAGGGGAAAGAAAGCCGAGAATGAAGCGGAAGGCTTTCTTAATGAAGCGTCTTGAGCTCTAAGAGGACAATTTAGAAACAAATTCAAGTCATCAGGAACAGAAAAACAGGGCTGGACTCAAAGGGAAGGTGGAAAATTGCTTCCTGGGACGTGGACGGACACACTTGTGCAACACTTTTCTCTTTTTTCTCCTCGGTTATTCAACATTTCCAAGCTTCTTGTTCCAACTCTCTCTAAAAGTTCCGTTCAGCTGCTGTGTCGTTATCTCAACGTGTCCAACGTGTACAGTAGCGGAAAATAAAGTTTTCACACGCCATCGAAATTTGACTCCCAATTCCCAACCATTGTCATTAAATATTTGCCAAATGATTGTTTTCTATTTGTCGTCGTGTTTCCAAAGATTTGGCTGCATCAGAGGCGCAGAAAGAAATGGAATGAACGCTAATGAGACAAAATGCTTGCAGTTGGACAGCGCTCTGGTGCTGTGGGTGTGTCGGGACGTCACTGCTGGTTGTGAGCAGGATGGTGAACATCAGTGCACCAGCAGCACGAGGGTCAAAGTGCCGACACAAAAAAAAATTTGACCACCACTGCACAACGTCCAGTTTGTCAAACGGGATTTAAAATGAAGATACGAAGCGAACACTGCAAATATCCACTGATCAAAACCTGTCATCTTACACAGAAATGTGTCTTTAACAACCTCACAAAGTCTTTTTGCTTTTGTGTTTGTTTTTTACTTTGTTCAATTGTTGATTTCTCAGCCGTGTGTGTGTGTGTGTGTGTGTGTGTGTGTGTGTGTGTGTGTGTGTGTGTGTGTGCTGAGTGATACTGTGTGCACTGTAGCATATTGGTCATCGGATACACACTGATCCCTGCCGGGCTAAAAATACACCCTTAAACACACCAGGCCTTGTTTAGCCATACAGTCTGCAAACACACCGACAACACAGAGACTGATACACACACACACACACACACACACACACACACACACACACACACACACACACACACACACACACATACACACTGCTGGTGCCGACAGATTTAGATTACACCCAATTCTACTATTTGCTTGTTGTATCGTGGAGCGGCAGCTCCGACTGACTGGCTGACTGACTGACTGACTGACTGACTGTCACTCTGAGTTCGGTCTCCAACACTCTGCTGTCTGTCTGTGAGGGTCAAGTTATGTTTTTGCATGATGGCATCTTCAGTCTCAGTTTCCACCTGGTCTTTGCAGGCTTACCTACATCCTGCCAAGATGTCATCCTGAGTTTGTCAGTAGGATGGTGAAGGCTGCTCTCACACTCATCAGCGAGGTTAAATCACCAAAACGACTTCGTTCGGCTCGTGTTTCGTGTTAAACAGCTTAAAGATCTTTGTTTCATATTAACTTACAGGCTGCAGTCAGACGTGTCAACAGTGTTCAGATTTCCAGATTCTGGTCTGAAGTAAAAGTACACACACTCATAAAATTATACTCATGTAAAAATAAGAAAGTACACGTTCTAATTTGTATCAAAGTAAAAAGTAAAAATAAAAAAATAAGTAAATAAAACATAAAAGATTTCTCTTTTTCCATGAATGAAACAATGCATTTGTTGATAATTTAGCAAAAAAAATCAGAAAGTTCATGCTAACTCACTAAAAAAGTGCTCAAAGAAAGAGGCAGTTACAGACCAAGTTTAAAAAAAAAAAAAAAAAAGAGATATGATGTACAAAACTCAAAATGTATTCATATTTCATGAACGCAAGAAATTTACCTGATTTGATTTTTTTTGAATTTTTTTGAGGAATTTCATCCAATTTACTTTTTTGTTGATAAATAACACTTTTAATTGAGTGTAGTTGTCGTACACATGTGTCCGGTCGCAGCTACTGCAAAAATTACAGCACTGAAGGGCAGAACGTGGTGCCAACAAACATCGATGAATTCCCTAAAGCAGCGGCTGATTGTCTCCAACTCATCGGAACATTAGAGATCCTTCCCACATCTTTAACAGTGACAGTGACTGCTGTGTGAAATAATACATCACGCTGATACAAACAGTACCTTTTATAGTGTGTTTTTTTTCAGTGGTTGTGCGCTAACAAGGAAGCTTTTTTTCTACTGGTTTCACTGCGTATACCTGCGTATCACGTAGACGACAACATTTGGCGGGGTGGTGGGGGGAGTGTGTGTGTGTGGAGGGGGTCAGCAAAGAGGAAGGACGGACGGACGGACGGACAGACGGGGGCAAATTGAAACGACACCACTTTGCACTTTGACAATCGGATTGGCTGAGTTTGTTTAACCCGACAGGCCTGCACGGCCGAGCCGCCTGCTTTACACTCATTAAAACAATTATTTACGACCCGTCGACTGTTTTCTAGGCTTAGTTCACATGAACAGCAACCCCCCCCCCTCCACCCCGCCCTCCCGCCCCCCTCACCACACTCACACACAACACTTCCGAAAGAGAGAGAGAGAGCGGAGGAGAGACTTCCTCTCGCCTCTCGCTGTAAACACACGCTAAATACATCACTGAGTAACTGCTGCACTGCTTCCTGTTTGCTGCACTTGCTGGAAGGAACGCCACGAGCAACTGTACAGCTGCACGTGAGACGTAAGACACGTAAGACAGATGCACTGAGTGACTCCAGTCCTGTCACTTCTGTCAGATGGTTTTGTCAGTGTTTTGTATCGTTCGCCATAGGTAGAGAGATATTTCATTCCGCGACAGTTTGGACGCACCTGTTTCTTCTCGACCTTGACTACTGTCTACACTGCAGATGCACACTGAAGACATCAAATATGTGAGCAAGATATGTGCATTAATGTGGCAAAAGAACAAAAAGGTTAAATACCTAAATATGTGATGTTGTATATATTTCATATGAAGGGCTGCTATTCTAGATCATCTACAATATAAAGCTTGTTGGAGTTATTTCACACTTTTTCTGTTCAATACGTTTCAATTTTTTTTGTTTGACATATTAATAGTTTTGATGCCTTGAGTGACAAACTGCAGTGACAATAGTCATGAAAATGAAATCAGAAGAATGTGGTCAGACTTTTGACTGGTAGTGTGTACATACAGTATATTTATACACTATATATGTATATATATATATATACATAAATACATAGTGTGTATATATATAGTGTGTGTGTATATATATATACACACACACACTATATATATATATATACATATACATACACACTGTATATAATAAATCAAATCAATTGCCCATTGCACAATTGTATGGTGACGAGGGAGGGGCTTAGAACATGTACCGCAACCATCCACTAGGGGGAGCTGTCATTTTCAAGTCTATTCTGGAAGATGTTGTGTGTCTGATTCATTCTGAGAGTTCAATCGACTCCTCCAGCGACTCAACTCTTTGAGTCGCCCCTGCAACTGCCGATCGGGGCTGTGGGTGATGCGACACACAACCTCAGCAGCAGTCAACACAGCGGTGCGTCACGTTACGTCCACGCTGAAAGACGTCCACCAACTGCACAGTCACCTCCACATTCCTGCCGTCTGCACACGCTACTGACTCACTGCCAGAGCCGAGTCACAGCAAGGAGCTGCAGCACTAAACTGAACCGTGGAGAGCCAAGGCAATCACTGCCTGGAAGTACAGAGGACCGTTAGAAAGACACCAGCAGCAGGAACTGGGCGGGGCTTCAAAACCAGTGACAGGTTTTCACTGAAAATGTCAAAAAATATTTGCTGACCACAGGAAGAGTTGAGCTTCTACGTGTGTGCATGTGTGTGTTGTTGTGTGTGTGTGTGTGTGTGTGTGTGTGTGTGTGTCCAGTGGTCAAACTGCTGCAGGAGACTGTGGGCCTCATCTGGACCAATCAAATCCAGATTAGCTGTTTAAAGCAGAGAGAAACTCAGAGTGGTCAACATTCCCCGTCTTAATCGTCCTTGATCGGCAGCCGGCCTGACGAGGCTGAAGAAAATAATGGAGACTTAACTTACACACACACACACACACACACACACACACACACACACACACACTCACTCCATCTCACTATACACTTATCCTAATTATTTTTTGGTATTTATATCCTGCTCTTTGGCCTCAAATCAGCTTTATTCCACAGAGGTCACATGGCAGCAGAGCCATTCAACTGACCAGTGTGACCAGTATCACCAGTATGCCCAATATGAGCAGTGTGACCACTGCGACCAGTGTGACTTTTAGTAAATACATTAATACTTTTATTGTATATATGTACACATATATATATATACACATATCAAATGAAACATATGACTTTCTTAATATTCACTATTTTTTATATTTGCTATTTTGTGTTTTTATACTACTTTTAACACTATTTTTCTTTGTTTTTATTACTGTCTTTATTACTTTGAGTGCACAGCAAAGTAAGAATTTCCCTGTACAGGGAAACGTGTTTCTTTACTGTGCATATGACAATAAATATACTCATACTTGTTCCAGTGCAGCGACTTGTTGAGTGTCGAGGATGACGGCAGTGATGTGGTTGGCGTGCGTCTGGAATCATATCCCAGGATGCAACCTGGTGACATCCTGCTGGCACTGCCTGAGGCCGCCACACTGCTCCAGTGCCACGCTCCATCTCATTCATAATCATAACAAAAATGCATTAGTAATAATCACTATTTAATATTTAATTGTGCACCATTGAAAGCAATGTCGAGTTTACACGAACATTTTGTTGATGTAAATGTGATTCAATGTGCAATTAGGACTTATTTTTATGTCAGTATGTCGAAGGCCGTGAATGCGACTGTTCATAAGATGTAAATATCTTCTTTTTTCCCTTTTATACCCAACAAATATTTTTATTTTATTATGGAATTTTTAATGGCCTTATTTCTTTTAAATAAATTTAATTTCCCTCTTTTTTGCATCATACCACTGTAATCATGCACATTTCCCCACATGTGGGCCTAATAAAGGCCTTCCTTTCTATTCTATTCTATTAAAGGACCCAGTGCAGCCAATCAGCACGTCGCCGTCGACGCGGTGTTTGATAGAGAACTGGGCCGCAGGTCAAAGTTCATTTCAACCTTGACAGAAGGAGCCGTCAAAGCAAACTGGTGCTGTATTGTTGTTCAACACCCGGCGGCCTCCGGAATCATCACTGCAGCCTCCTGCTGGCTGCCAGTGAGCTGCCAGTGAAGGCAGCACCGCGGCTGCTCGCGACAGCCAATCAGATCTGGAGTCTGCGATGCCGCAGAGCAGCTAGCACACTGCACACTAGCAGAGTTCAAAATAAACTGACATTTTTTATTATTAATATCGTGTAAAATTAGGCAAGTTATTAAAACACTTTCTGGTGATTTTTTTTTTATTTTTTTCATCTTATATTTAAAATCACATCATGTTTTGTTTTGCTTTGCTTTGTTTACAGCAGGAAGTGTTGGAAACTGCTCCGTCCTTTATTCCTTCACTCGGAGCTCCACCTCACCTTTGACCCTGAGGGCTTTAATCCTACTAGAGCCAATCAGAGCAGCCGCCTGGCGCTGGACCAGTCTGACCCAAAGAGTAAGAAGGCATCAGACAAACCAGCCAATAACAAGGTCAAAATTCCAATGACTCAACCAGCCAGTGAGTCAACAGGGGCCGCAAAAAAAAAAGCAGCAAAGAGGCAGAACCAAGAGAATCAGCAGAGCAGGAAAAATTCCACAATCAGTCCATTTCTTTGGAATTTTCACACTCACCTCTAAATATATTTTAATCATTTAGTATCGAGAATTCCATCTCCAGCTGACTTTGTTCAGGTGGTTTTTGTCAGTTATGTTCAATAATCTTTTTTTTCCGCAATGCAGAATTACTGGACGAATAATGAAATTTGATTTTTTTTTTTGTTTGTTTGTTTTGTTTAAAAGGAAAAAAAAAAAAAAAAAGGACCGGATGAGATCCGGATGATTGACGGCTGAGTTGTGATGGTCATGGCTGGAACCTGATGGACACGCCTGACGGTGGTTCTGGTTCTGTGTTGTGTAGCCGCTAGAAAAAAACTGGACTGCACCACTGATGACGTCATCATCTCACATCAGGTATTAAACTGCGGCCACATTTGGAACCCTGAGCCACCCGGACTGCACCACTGGTTCTGATGATACACCACTCTGATTTGACTCCACACTCTGAGCTCTTCAAGAAAAAACACCGAGAATGAAAAAGAAGAAGAAGAAGAGATTTCTCCTCTTCCTCCCCATCTTCTTCTGTTGCTTTCTTTATTTTTCCTTTTTTTTTTTTTGTCTTTTGACTGCTGGTCACCCCATTTAACATGGCACAGATAGCATCAGGCCGACTGATATTGGGTTCCCCCAGTAACTCCATTGTTGGGGGGTGGGGGTGCGGTTGAGGGGGAGGGGAGTGGGGTGGAGGGAGGGAGGGGGGGTTCTTGTGTTACAGTGGGACTCGTTTAACTCGCAGCCCCTCTGTGAGGAAACGGAACAAATTGCCCACTGAAAGTCCGTCTTTGTTGTTGCTGATCTGGGAGCTGATCTAGGAACAGCTGATCTAGGAACAGCAGATCTGGGAACAGCTGATCTAGGAACAGCAGATCTGGGAACAGCAGATCTGGGAGCTGATCCTAGGAACAGCAGATCTAGGAACAGCAGATCTGGGAGCTGATCCTAGGAAGAGCAGATCTAGGATAAGCTGATCTGGGGCAACATGTCATGGGGAGGAAGCGCAGCCAGGCAGCTCCCAGATCAGAGAGCAGTCTTATTGCTGCTGCTGCTGCTGCTGCTGCTGCTGCTGCTGCTGGCTGCGTTTCTCTTCCGCTTCCTTTGGGCTATAATAAACCTCATGCTGCTTGAGATCCAGAGGTTTGAGGAAGAAACTCAGGGCTGCTCTACACGCATTAGTTATCACTCAACTATGTATCTTCATCCTTATGATGCAAAAAAAAAAATCCATACTGGTTCTTGATTGTTCTTTTTTTTGTAGCAGAAAGAATTTACTTCTCCAAGACCCCCTCAAGGCCCTACAAGTCGTCAATGCATTATTGAGTGAACTACATTGATATATAATCACAATTAAAAAAGCATTCCCCGAGGAATTTTAATTTTTTTTAATGGTTTATAGGGAGGAGGAAAAAATCAAATAAAATTACATTTTGAGAATTTATACTTTAGACTTTCTTAAAAAAAAAATTTAGACTTGGACTTAAAGTCATGTTGATCAATAAAATCCTCTAAGGGCCAATGATGACTCAGGAAGCTCAATACATTTTGAAGATGACCATTTCGGTTAATACTGGTTTAATCTGAGTCACATTTGAGGCTTTCCATGCGTAAAATGACTTCAGACTGCAGTCTGTCATTGGATAACCAGAATAAACAATCACGACTGTTTACATTTTCCGTTTAGGTGAAACTGCACTTCATTCCACTCATGGTCCCAAATCAACACATTTAATAGTAATGCAAAAATAATCATTAGTTTTTCACCAAATTAGATTTTTACACACTCACTGATTTAAAACTTCAATGCAATATTATTTTTAGATTTAAATTAGTCACCAGAAATCTCGATTTTGCCAATTTTATTCTGTAGAAATTGAGGGAAATTTGTCTGAATGATCCTAAATCCTCAACTTTTTATAAAGTAAAATAAAACAAAAGGTTCATTCCGTTTCCTTGTGACTGCAGTGCACATCATGCCTGAGGGTGAGGTTTCTTAATAGGCAACAAAACAAATTCAATAATTCAATTCAATTAAAAAAAAATAAATAACTAAGCAATCATTCAATTAAATTATTCAATTTCAGATTCTAGCAGAAACATTAAATTGTTGGTTATGGTTTGCCGTTTATTCAACCCACCAATGCTCCAGTGTCTGTTCTTTATTTGCTTGGAATGAAAATCCAATTTCTCTGCAGGAATATTTCACACCAAGAGCAAAGTGCACATCTAGACCTATTTGAAAACACACGTCTACTCACTTTTATTTTATTATTATTTTTGAACGAGGGGAAAAAAAAAATAACATTTTTAAAAACAGCTTTGTAAAGATGCTGTTTTTTTTTTTTTCATTGAAACGTCTGACGCCACCTCTGGCAGACGTTTGAAGTCACTCACGTGTCAAAAACTCGAAAACATTGTTTCACTGTTTGACTGAAACACACGTGGATCTTTTTTGCCACCTGACCCACCGCCTTGTTGTTTATATTGCGTGCGAATTTCCGAACCGAAGCCTCCATTGAAATTTTATTTTATTTTATTTTTTTCCGTCTAAACGTGAAGAAAATAGAAAAAGGAGAACAACCCGCACAAAAAAAGGTGGAAACAACTGAACGTGAACGTGCAAGTTTTCCCCTGAACTGCAAAGCATCACGGGAGATTAAAACCTAAAGAGAGAGAGAGAACGAGAGAGAGAGAGAGAGAGAGAGAGAGAGAGAGAGAGAGAGAGGGAGGGAGGGAAGCAGTCACAGCAAAATAAAAAATAAAAAAACCTCAAAGGTTTGGCGCCACATTGTAAGCGAGGGAGATATTTCTAAAAGGAAATATAAATATACGGAGGATACTGCGCAGTTCTAATCGTCTCCATTTGTTTCCGGAAATCGTTGCGACCTTCTGCAAAAGCGCTTTGCGCGGAAAATGAAGCGAGGAGCCCTCGTGCAAGCGGCGCATCGTGTCACCGGTGTCTTTTGTGTGGTTTTCTCCAGTCACAGTGAAAACACACGCAAGCGTCGCCGTCTTCACAAGACGGAGGATTTGACCTTTGACCCCGCAGACAGATATTCCTGCCAACCAGCGCCGGTGAAGCCAAAAAAGAAAAGAGGGAGAAAAAAAACAGACGCCTCAAAATTTGTCCAGATCAAGATTTTCTTAGCGAAACAAATGTTTTCCTTTCTCGTTTTTTTTTTTAAGTCACTTTCTTCAATAGCGTCAGGTTTTTTGTCGTTGTTGTTTTTAGATGGCGCCGCGCAGGCAACCCGTGTATCCGTATCTGAAGCCACTCTACTTGTGCAATTTCCAAAAGATAAATAAAATTTAAAAAAAAGCTAAATTATTTCTTATTCAGGAAATAAATGAGTAACGAGTTGAATATGGAGCTCAAATTAAAAAAAAAAATGCGTCTAAGCAACCAGCGGTCGTTATGATGCACCGCTCACAGCGCATGGAACACAAAAAATGTTTTGCAGAATTATTTTTTTTTTGCAGAATTTCTGCAGCGGTCCAAATTTTGTATTTTCCTACAAAACATTTGTGTGTGCAACCTGTCAGGAAAACATCAGATTTAATCTCAGAGAAGACTGGGAGGATGCAGGCTTTTTCACCTTTTTTTCCCCCCCTGCTGCTTGGAATATATATATATATATATATTTTAAACTATTTTTTAATACTTGTAGCGTACGCATGCTAACATAAACAAGCGAAATATTAATTATGACGAAAAAGGGGGGATATTAAGACAATCGACAAAGAGATGATCGGAGGGTTATGAGGAAGAAACGAAACAAGAGCCGCAGAGTTGGCGAGAAAATGACGCATCACGAGACACTGAAAACCCGCAACATCAACGGTAAAGCTCGGAGAATATATATACATGCATATATAATATACTTGGTATATAATATATATGGTAATATATATACAGATAGATAGATAGATACTGCAAATGAATCAGCAACAGCAGAGCGCGGGACAATTGAAGGGCCAAAACACATGAAATAATAATAATAATAATAATAATAATAATAATAATAATAATAATAATAATGAAAAAGAGAAAACGTTCACAAAGATTCCTTCAAATTCATCTGCAAAGAAAAAAAAAACATAAAAGGCGCGAAATCATTCAAATGACAGCGGCGATTGAAATGGAGGGAAAATGTGGAGTGAAGATGAGAGTGGAGCCGCAACCAGAGCCACAGCAAGAAGCCACTTCCGCAACGCCACAAACAATCCCAAATCTGACTGTGGTCCGCAGAAACAACACACACACACACACACACACACACACACACACACACACATCTGGGTGATGAGCGATGGAGAAAGTTGCTCTTCAGATCAGATCTCCGCGGCGGCGCGCACGGAGGAGGGGGGGGGGGCAGAAAAAAAATATCTCAAACACACGAAGCACGTGACCAAACAACCCGAACCTCTTCTCAATTCTGTGCATATATATATATATATATATATATATATATATATATATATATACATGTGTGTGTGTGTGTGTGTGTGTGTGTGTGTGTGTGTGTGTGTGTGTGTGCGTGTGTGTGTCACCAAAAGTTTCAGCAATCAAGTGCAAAAAGTGGCGCAGGCAAACAGCACCAATCCAGTCGCTTCTCTCAGGCAGCGGCCGAGTTTCTCCAACACATCACAACATCAAACATCGTTTAATCACAGTTTCCCCAACGACATCACAATAACAAACCACACTCATCCGAATCTTTGCGCATTTTCTACTGGCTGTGCGGTAATAAGGGACCTTCTATCTAGTAGTTACACTGCCTATCACATACAGACTACACCAGTGGAACATATTTACACACACACACACACACACACACACAGGCCTTATATGAAACTGCGGGCACATTTCGAACCCTGAGCCATGCAGCGATGCTCAGACGAGGCCGCGCACCTCGGCGCCGCGCACCGCCGCAGCCTGAGCGCGACCTCGGCTCTTGCATCATTTGACACAGTTTCCCCCCTCCTCGGTCCCCCCCACCCGCCCCCCACCCCCAAAACCAACAACAACCGAACCCGGACGCGCGTAAATCCTCGCGCGTGAGACCTCTCTGCGCGTGAATGTGTTTATTTACATGTAGAAACAACAACAGGCCAAAATCTCTTTAAAAATAACACATTATTTTTCCAGGTTTGTCATCTGATTTACGTTTATTCTCCCATGTATATATATATATATATATATATATATATATATATATATATATATATATATATATATATATATATATATATATATATATATATAAATAGGCAATATATATCCGTGTTAAACACCCACATTTCATTTAACACGGATGTGTGTTTTACTGTGAAGAAGCGTCGTGTGGGACAAACAAAAATAATGCGGCTCATCCAAAAAGAAAAAGGTGGATCGAAACAAATATGGTGGGGGGGAAAAAAAGACATATATTTGAAGGGAGTGCTGGGACAGAATGGACCACGAGGACACGAGGACGGCAGCAGTTTAAGAATGACAAAAGGGATACGCCTTAGTTATGAATGTAACCTATTATTTTATTTTTTTTTATGATTAAAACATGTTTTTTTTCCTCTTTTTAACTTCTGTAAGCGACAAACACGGGAATAAGAATAAGACCACAATAGTATCACAACAATGAAAAAATTGTTCTTAGAGAGACGACAATTAAAGGACAATCATTCCGAGTAGATAATGAGGCATTTTTTTTCCTTGCAAAAAAAAAACAAACGGATTTTTTTTTTTTTTTTTTACATTGTTCTTCGTTTGCTTAAAAAAAGGAAAGAACTTAGAATTCAAATTACAATTAGACATTTTCTTCTTTATCCTTTTACTAAAGAAACAAAAATAAAAGAAGAGAAGCGTGAACGTCCGTTTTTGTTGTTTTTTTTGTTTCGTTTTTTAAGAAAAAAAAATCGGCTGTCACGGGTTGTTTTTTTTTTACAATAAAAAAAAAATAATAATAATAATAATAATAATAGTGATTTTAAAAAAAAATCTATCGCGGGCTGCCACCACGGAAAACATCCATCAGCAAACGAGACCTTCACGCTCACAATTCAGCCCTGAAATCTGGAGTTTTCAACAAGAAAATGACGCAGATGAACGTTTTGACGCACAAGCGAGGCGGATTAAGGCGAACAAGCCTCCGAGCAGCACCAGCAAGACATTCGTTGAAAGAAAAGGGAGGAAAAGAAAGAGAAAGAGAAAAAAAAGGACAAGAGAAAATCGGCACCACCAAAACTCCAGTCAAATTACCGCTAATGTAAGAAAACGTGCAAAAAAAAAAAAAACTAATCTCGTTTAAAGTGGACATTTTCTGCAGTGAAGGCGCCACCGTCTACCCCTAATACACCCATTCATTCATCCATTCATTCATTCATTAACTCACTCACTCACTCACTCACTCACTGGTTATATTCCTACTACATTAGGCCTCCGTCAGCTGTTTCCTTGAACCGAGTCTTTGGTCTATAAAAGAAAAAGTACATGAACCGTTTTACTGCGAAATCAATGGATGTGGAGTCAACAGCCTGTCTGGGATTTGGACTGTGCGAGCCACACACACACACACACACACACACACACACACACACACTGTGTTGAGAAAAAAAAATGAAAAAAAGAATTTAAAATTTAACAAATAAAATCAGTCTGCCGCTCCGTGACTGAGCCGCATGAAACCTGATAATACTGCAAACATGCGGCCAACAGCGGCTGTTAGACATATTATTATTATTATTATTATTATCATTATCATTATTATTACATTTAAAAAAAAAATCTCAAAATTAGACAAAACTATTTTAAATACACATTCGCTAAAATAAAATGTAAAAAAAGAAAAGGTAACGTCTCCTCCAACAGCAGAAGAGGAGGAAGAAAAACAGGCCGCAGCTCGCGCTCGTCTTCCTCCTCCTCGTTCTTTAGCTCAGCTCACATTGCACGTCGCTGACTGACCAGATTATCACAAAGACACAAACCCCGGACACTGAGAGTAACGGACTGACATTATGTACACAAAAATAAAACTGCAGCCGGTGAAGAAGAAGAAGAAGAAGAAGAAGAAGAAGAAGAAGAAGAAGAAGAAGAAGAAGAAGGGGGAAATAATACCAAAAAAATTAAAAACAAAAATACCTGGAAACTTCAGGGCTGTTTCTCTTCTGTTCTTTTTGTTTTTGCAGATTAAGTCTCTCCTTTTTTTTCTATAGTAGGTAGTTTATAATATTTCGTCTTTTTTCTTTACAGTTTAGATAAATGTTCAGCGTAAAATGTTCAACTTACAGTTCCGGTCTTAGATTTTCACTCCTTTCGGGAAGAAGCTGGGTGGTGTGAGGTGGGGGGGGCGGGGGTTCGGTTCGGGGTTCGAATGGTAGAAGTGATGGAGATGATGAGAGAGATGCTGAACCGTCTGGAGGGGTGTTAGTGTATGAGCGGGTTGGAGGTCGAACCCTGGTTCTGATGCGTGAAATAGTCAGACAGACCCCCGGAGAGTCCCGAAGAGAAGGCCGGCAGGGAGGCGGACAGCGCCGGCCTCAGAGAGTCACAGGTCAGCACCGAGGAGGACGAGGCCGAGGAGGAGGAGGGCGCCTGCGGGGAGCTGGAGGCCGAAGCCCGGGCGGCCTGCAGGGCGCTACCGCCGACGGTGCCGGGGCTTCCGCTCTGCGTGGCCATGGACGGGTGCGGGACGTGCGGGAAAAAGTAGCTGGTCTGGCCGGCTAGCAGGTTGACGGAGCACGGGTTGAGCGAGTAGGTGGCCCCGGAGCAGGGCACCGAGAGGCCGCAGGGCACCGCCGAGGCCGCCAGCGCCGCCGCCGTCAGGTGGTGCGCGGCGTACGGCAGCTCTCCGCCCACCAGCCGCTCCATGCTCAGCCCGTTGGACGTCGGGAAGGACGAGTGGTTGCCGCCGCTCATGCTCATGTTCTGCGCGGCCAGCATGGTGCTGTAGGACATGGGGTGGTGGTGGTGCGCCGCCGGGTAGCCCGACGCCGCCGCCGCCGCCGCCGCCGCCGCGCCGTGGCTGCCGTAGCCCAGCGCGGCCGCCGCGGCGGAGGTGGTGGAGCCGGCCCGCGGGTGGTGGTGGTGGTGCAGCGACAGGAAGGGCGACATGGGCCAGTAGAGCGAGCCGGCCCGGTCCATGAAGGTCAGGCCGGAGGTGAGCCGCGCTCCCCGCTTGAAGGCCAGCTTGGCCCTGGAGGTGGTGGAGCGCCGCCGCAGCTTGCCGGTGGTGCCGCCGATGAAGACGTCGTCGCTGCTCGGGTCCAGCATCCAGTAGTTGCCCTTGCCCGGGTCGTCGTAGTGGCGCGGCACCTTGACGAAGCACTTGTTGAGGCTGAGGTTGTGCCGGATGGAGTTCTGCCAGCCCTGCTTGTTCTCCCGGTAGTAGGGGAAGTTCTTCATGATGAACTCGTAGATGCCGTTGAGGGTGAGCCGCTTCTCGGGGCTCTGGCGGATGGCCATCATGATGAGCGCGTTGTAGCTGAACGGGGGCTTCTCGTACTTGCCGCTCTTCTTCTTCTCCTCGCCGCCGCCGTCTCCTCCTCCCTCCTTGCCCTCCTTCTTCTCGCTCTCCTGCTTCTCCTTGTCGTCCTCCTGGCTCGGGGAGTCGCTCTTCGGCTCCGCTTTGCCGTCCTGCTGCTGCTGCTGCTGCTGCTGCTGCTGCTGCGCCGCTGCAGCCGGGAGAGGGGCTTTCTGCTCGGCTTCGTCCGCACCGACAGCCCGGTGGTGGTGGTGTTGGTGCTGCTGGTGGTGGTGGTTCTGATGATGATGGTTCTGGTGGTGGTGGTGGTGGTGGTTGCTGCTGCTGCTGCTGCTGCTGCTGCTGTTGTTGTTGTTGTCGCTTTGCACAGCCTCGGGCACCAAACTGTTTATACTGAAGGACGACTTCGGAATCATTTTCACCTCTTTGCGCTCTCCCATGTCCAACATCACCGGGCAATGAGGGGGGGAAAATGGCAACGAGCGAAAAAGCGACGGACGAACACAGCTGGGTTTCAATCTGTCCGGTCTGAAGTCTGCGAACCGGGGCGGGAAGGAAGGAAGGAAGGAAGGAAGGGAGGAAGGGAGGAATAAGGGAGGATGGAAGGGAGGAAGGGGGACGATAGGAAGAAAGAAAGTATAGCCCAACAAACTATTTCATGTTCGCTTTGGGGGAGAAAAAAGGCAACACAGGCGGGCGCGCGCGCGCACACACACACACATACTCACTCACTCTCTCTCTCTCTCTCTCTCTCTCTCTCTCTCTCTCTCTCTCTCCCTCTCTCACACACACACACACAACACACACATCGATAGGAGACAGATAGCTGCAATTAATTAGGGAGCCACAGCCACTAAAGCAGGAAAAACATTGGTTGGACCTTTCCAGTCGTCAGCCAACCAGGGGAACATTAGTATTAAATATTAAGGCGTCCGCTGTGCAACCAGCCAATCATGACGCGCTGGGAAACACACACATCCACCAATGCCGTGCACGCTGCAAAAAATGGCCCGGCTGAAGAGTCGGAGGACTCGACGCGGCTGACAAGAAGGGATTTTTGGGATTTTTGCATTCTAGAAAAAAAAAAAATAATAATGACGGTGGGAAATCTCAGAGGTTGGATTCAACTTCATCACCAGCATCGAATCGAAAGGTTGAGATTCTATCTTATTTTATATGTTGTTTAAGTTGAACTCCTCCTCAATATATCATAAAGTTAAAAAAAAAAAAAAAAAAAAAAAAAAAAATTCATTCATTCGGGTTATTTTTACTCAAGTAAAAAAATAATATTTCTTATTTCAAAAGACTGATGTTAACTCGATTCCCCACCGTTTGTTTTCCGGGTCAGCAACACGACAATAACGCGAGATGTTGATCTGGCAGACACTCTTTGCAGCGGAGAAAACACACTACACACCCCTATCAACACACCAGTGGTGGGTCGATCACGAACGAACCGGTTCTAACAGCCGGTTCTTTAAAGTGAACGAAGAGAGCCGGCTCCTCCTGGCTGATTGTTTTTATTCGACATCGAGTCGCGGAGTTCTGGGCGATTTACAGCGAGTTTTAGTGGAGATTTTGTGCTATAGAGAAATAAAACATAAACAAAAATAAAATAAAATAAAATAAAATAAAATAAAATAAATATTACAAATTACAAATCATACACATTTAATATTGTTGATATCATGAACATGAGTCATTAAGCTTAGCATCATATCATTTGGGTAATAAAATGCTTTGGGCAACAACAACAAAAAGAAATCTGAAGGAGCCGCTTGGGAGCCAAAAGAACCATCGACTCTTTTTAGTGAGCCGAGCCAAAAGAACCGGTTCTGTGAAAAGAGCCGGAATTCCCATCCCCACTACAACACAACACACCCCTCCCCTCACCTATAGCCGTACCCCACCCCTCCCCCACCACCCAAACTAAAGCCGGAAACACACACACACACACACACACACACACACACACACTGTGCATGCGCACAACCCAAATCCCCGCCGCTCCTCATATTTGTACTCAAATATTTTTCCCCCTTTTGGCGTCTGGAGAAAGTGTTTGCATGCAGACACGGAGGGGGAAGAATAAAGAGGAGGAGGAGGAGGAGGGGGAGGGAGGGGGATCCACGCGGAGGGATCCGCCGACCTCAAGTCAGTCCAGTGCGTGACTGCTGCTGCTGCTGTGCTGCACCAGAGCCGCTCGGCCGTCCGTCCGGCGGTGTGTGTGTGTGTGTGTGTGTGTGTGTGTGTGTGTGTGTGTGTGTGTTGTCAGTGCGTAAAATGTGCGCGTAAAACTGCGCGTAAACAAGGTCTCACTTCACTCACGTCATGTTCGAGTTGGGGAAGGGGGGGGGGGGGGAGGAACAGATTTTTTTTTTTTTTTTTCAGATGTTGTCGCCCTGAATTCAGGCTATTTAAAACGTCACAACATTTAAAAGGGGGTTCGGGATGTTTCCGACAGGCTTTGTTTCAACCTCGGGCTCTGTTTCATCCCGCAGCCAGTGTGAGAATACTGCAATAACGCTGCAATAACACTGTAATAACACTGCAATAACACTGCAATAACATTGCAATAACACTGCAATAACACTGCATCAGCTGCTTGTTTTTTTAAATAGCTGTAAAATGAAAAGTTCAATGCGAGGCCACTGTGTCACTGAACCAACAGCTGCTTTGCTTTATACTGTTGACACTTTCCCTTCATCTGGATTCATGTGTGTGTTTTTAAACAGACTGTGTGTATATACCGCAGACTAAAACACATTCCGTTAAAAAAATATACATTCATCAGAAGACAGAAAATTGAGAAACTGCAATTTTGAGCAAATATAAAGCGATTTTCGCAACGCTCAGAGTTGACTGGTCTGTGGATGGTGTGTGTGTGTGTGTGTGTGTGTGTGTGTGTGTGTGTGTGTGTGTGTGTGTGTAATATGTGGACGTGTTTCCTTTTGAGAGGGGCAAACGTGTTATCTTCTAAATCAACTGCTGATCACTGAAAGTTCACCAGGTAATCAGCAGCAGAGGTCTCTCTCTCTCCCTCTCTCTCTTCCTCTCTCTCTCCCCCCCCCCCCCCCCCCACCCACCCCCTTGTGGCCTCTCCGTCTCCCACGACAACAGTGTGAGATCACTAGAGGCAGCAGCAGCAGCAGTGACTGGCGGTCATTAGCAACACGTTGACTGATCAAACTGTTACTATATACCGCGGTGGTGTAGCCACCAAAAGGCATCGTCAACACGCAAATAAAGCAAACAAACTTGAGCAGCGTGTCACCTTTCAAAATGACAAAACAGTGTGCACTCATATTTACTATATATATATGTGTATATATATATATATATATATATATATATATATATATATATATATATATATATATATATATATATCAATGGAAAATATATTTTTTTCACAACCTAAAACCAGCAACTGTGTGTCTGAAGTCAGTGAACGCAACATGACCAATGCGGCGTCAGTGTGCGGTTCAAGTGCTTTCTACCCCCCCACCACCACCACCACCACCAGCCCCCCCACCCCCACCCCCCCACCACCTCACCACACCACACCCCCACCCAAAATTGTGACTTAATACATGAATGAGGGTCTATGGGAGGAAATGCAGCAATGATGTACGTCGACGGTTATCTGACGATTGGCTATTGCTTATTGATATTGACCAGATCAATAACACTAAAGGGGGTTCGGACACATCTGCATGGACAAAATGATTCTTCACGCTCTTGATTTGGTTATGGGGACGCAGCAACAGCAGCAGCAGTTGAACAACTCAGTGTTTGTTTGTCCGATACGCCGTGAATTAAACATACTGTCTGTTTGTTGTCGTTAGTTTGCAAAAGCTTTCAGCGGCGCGCTGTTACGGCAGTGTGTGTGTGTGCGTGTGTGTAGGCATCATCCACACGAGGAAGAGGAGGAGGGGGAGGCAGGGGAGGCGGGTGAGGAGGAGGAAGGGGAGAAGGAGGAGAAGGAGGAGAAGAGAGGAAAAAAAAAAAAACAACCTTCGAGCTGAAACCGCTTGAAACAAACGCAGCTGCTGGTTCCGACCCAGCAGGCGGATCAGGACCAATTGAAGCGCATCGAATCGAATCGGACCTCTTTCATTTTCCTTGAAATTTAAAAGAAGAAGAAGAAGAAGAAGAAGAAGAAGAAGAAGAAGAAGAAGAAGAAAAACACCCACAGAATTTTAAAAGCTACATTTCCTATGATTTCTTTCTTGGATGAACGAATCTTTAAAGGTCCATTTTATCTTGGATTTAGTGATCAAAGTGTCCAAACAAGTCAGACTCGGTCCACCTTGAAAAGCATCGTTATCATGAAGGCTACATTATTCGGCGTGTTCGGCTCGTTGAGATGTCAGAGATCGTGAAGGAGTTGAAGGGAAAAGCGAAGCCGCAGATTTGCGGCTTTCACATTTCCACATTTCTTGCAAACATCGAAGCAGAAATGCAGCACGGGCACCGTTCAAAGCTGCATTTATCAGCACTGCAAAACACACTCTGCTCTCTATTGTGTGGCGGCAATTTAACTTGAAGCTATTCACTTTCAACGTGAAAGAAATACAATTATGGCCTACACGGAAAACTCCAAAAAGAAATAATTGCAATTGTAGAAAATTGCAAAGGGACAGAAATATTCTGGTGATTTTGGGTGGAAACTTGGAATTGCTTTCATTACCCTTCAACTAAAAAAATTATAATAATAATCTTAAAGAACATGTTTAGAGTATTGATGACAAGTACACTGATCTCTGATCAGGTGACTGCTCGCTGACTTAAAGACTGCATTAGTTGCCGAGAGTTCTCACAGAGATTTTAGGGAAATTCTAACATTTCTTTAAATCGGGTTATTGTAGTCGGATGTTGGAGCGCGAACGGATGACTTTGGGGGAAATGTGGCGCATTCTGCAGCAGGTTGCTCCAATCGGTTCCTTCAATATTTCATGAGGCTCTAAGGATGGAACTGGGATGTCATTATTAAATGGTTATTGCTTTCATACTTAGAGAGATTTCCATGTTTCATTGGAAATATCAAGAGGGCTTTGAACGCCCCACTGAGGGGAAACTTGCGCAGGACTCGGGGAGAATCCGAGGAATCTTTCCAGCCGCCTTTGCGGCCTATACTAGATTTTTTTTTTAAAATCTCTAATAATAATAATAATAATAATAATAATAATAATAATAATAATAATAATAATAATAATAAAAATAATAATAATAATAATAGTACATTTTATTTACAGAGCGCTTTTCCAGGTTAGACACTTTACAAAATAGAAAAGGTTAAAACACATCAGTTAAAATACCTCCAAACAACAAGGAAGGAATAAATGAAGAATGTGGAGTGAAAGAAGAGAAAAGAGGAGGAAGAGGAGGAGAGCTGATCCTCGCAGAATCGCTACTCTGACATTCAAAATGAAACTTTAGACTCCAGTTGGAAGCCAGATTGTGACCAAATGTACAGCGGAGAAGTTGCAGGTCTGCTGGCTGTCAGAGCGCTCGAAGGAGAAGGACGTAGGGCGCCTCCCAGCGGCGGAAAGAGGAACTACAGCAGCGCACAGCAAAAGCAAACAAAAAAAAAAACCTCGTTGACACCCTCGATTCATTTTCTGTTGTCAAACTTTTGAGATGGACGCCGGGACCTGAACGCATCGTGATCGAACAAATAAAAGAAAGAAAAAAAGGAAGAAAAAAAAAACGTCTCCTGTGTTTCCTCACAAACTGACAGAAGAAAATCAGAAGAAACCCGTTTAATTTGCTCGATCAATAAAATGTGTTTCAGCTGAATGAAAGGCTTCACGAGGCAGCTCCAATATTTGACAGATTCATAAAAGGAAATTATCTTTTTTATAATGCCGCTTATATTGAAAAAAAACAAAACCAATTGGAATAGTTTTATAACAAATGTTGTACTATATTATGTGATGCAAAAACCTACCAAAAAGACTTTCGGTTTGTTTGGTTTCTTTAATATATTTTTTTATTGCTTTGTAATTTTCACATTAGTGCAAGTGCAAAAATATGTGTTTCAAAGATAATGCGTTATTTTATACTTAGCAAATGTTTTGCATGAATAAAACTGACCAGTTTTTTTTTTAAATTGTAGCTGTTGAGCCATTAGAATTTTAGAATTTTGAAATTCAATTAAACCAGAAACAACATTCAGGATGTAATAACAATCTCGACGTTAATCTTTTATATTATTATTATCATTATTATTATTATCATATTTAAAACAGTCCAATTCCAGCCAAATTTAATTATTATTTTTTAACAATATCTATACAATTTTCTCTTATTTAGTGTGTCGTCTTGTAATACGTATGTTATTTTAAAAATAAAATAAAATCAAAGGCTCTTAAGAAGGAAGAATAAAGACACAATAAACCTATTTGTTTTATTCTTGACAGCAACTCGGTGCGATGAAAAAGTGATGGGAAGGATATCAGCCAGAAAATGTCAGTCCGGTCGTGTCTCACATGTCCATCGAACACCGAAGATACAAAATTAATTCCCCCGTCCAAAATAGAGAGAGAGGAAAGAAAAAGCGCCGTGGCTCCACAGAAGCGTAGCTACTAATTAAAATGTTCATTACAGTGGCAAGAGAGGAGAGGAGAGGAGAGGAGAGAACCGGGTGGCTCTGCTGCAACACATTGTTTCCCGCAGCTTTCTACTTTCTGTCACCGTGAGCTGAATGTCGAGGCCGGAATCAGACGGAGGCCCGCAGGGACAAAAATGTGTCTCGCTATAGAAAATAAGAAATATAGAAAATAATAAGAGCAGAGTGAAGCTCATAGTCACTCACACACGCACCGCTGAAAACTGCCATCCAATCATAACCAGTGAGTCCTCGCATTTTGCATTAAAAAAACGCTGTTTAAACTTATTATTATTATTATTATTATTATTATTATTATTATTATTATTATTATTGTTATCATTGCTGTTGTTGTTGTTGCTCCTGGAGTTAACAAGTGCTCGTTGTGTTCGATACACTCTCCATGTGTCACTGGTGCAGATTTCAAAACTCTGTTGTTTTAATGCAGTTCACATCACAAAAGCTCAGAATCAACTATTTTCCTTTCAAACAGAATCAAAAATAAATAAATAAATAAAAAAAAATCATGTTAAGAAAAACAAAAATCAGCAGCACATCACTAATGCGCACCTACAGGATTGTGTTTTTCTGTGCGTCTTTTTAATCTTAATGCGTTTTAATGTTGAATTGTGAACGGGGAGCGTGAGAGAGGAGTGCGCGCGCGAAATGTTTGGACGTGAGACGGACGGATAAAGACGCAGAGGGTGTGAAGCCGCAGACGGAGAAGAGATGCTCCTGCTGCACACACACACACACACACACACACACACACACACACACACACACACACACACACACACACACACACACACAGGGTCTGGTGCCGTGGGGTTAATGGTTCAATCAATGTCAAGCGCTCAGAATCAACTTTGTGAACCAGACAATCTGCCGGCTGGAGTCCACACACTGGGCTCATTGCTGCGACGACAGCGACACCGTGAGGCCGAGAGGAGAACTGCGAGGACGAGGGGAGTTTTTTTTTTTTTTTTTTTTCCCCCTCTGTTTTTTTATCGAGGGCGAAAAAACAGAGTGAGATTCTACACGACAAGCGCGTGTGAATGCGTTTGATTAGCAATTTATCATCCTCTAATCTCGTTGTAATTCCGCACAGTTGAAGAATGGACAAGACGGTCCAATCTTCCACGCCTTGGTGTCAACAGGTGAAGCTGCTGGCTCCAGAACTGCACCATGGCCACTGCTGCCGACACACACAAGCAAAAACTGGCCGTACTGATCCCATATTGATCCCATGTTGATGGCAGCCTTTCCAAGAAGAGTTGCAACAAAGCGGGATTTATGGATCGATGACACATTGACAGTCTTTGCTGAACTGTTGAGGGGAGTCTGCTGTGTCATGGAGCCCTTTGAGTCCTTGTTAGTCAACAGCAGAAGGAAGCAGGGTGGAGATCCTGCACTGCACTGCACAGTGAGTGTGAGTGCTCAGTGTTCTCTTCAGATTCACTCTGCATGAAGTCAGTCAGTGGATGGAGGGGGAGGGGGGGCGGGGGGGGCGGGGGGGGTTAGGGGGTTGGAGGGGGGTGTCTGGTGCTGCACAGGATTACGGCGCACCCACCAGGAGCCCAGTGAAATCACGCTCAGTGCAAGTCAGTCAAATCAGTGCGTTTACAATTCAACGGTGTTCCCCCGTCGCACACGTCCCCGTGGTTGAAACGCACAAATTTCACCACAATGGAGAAAATGAACAAGATTATTAGTCAATAAAGGTTAACATTAATAATGTCTAGTTTGACGAGGCGTCACATGGTTACCACTCAGACCCAGGCCCTCGCACAAACACTTGACAAACTCATTGAGCCAGCGAGCGTCTGAACTCTCTCCGAGTCTTCTGCGTGAGTCGTCACTTTTCCAATGATTGACTCATTGATCTGCCTGAATGAGGGAGAAGATGAGTCTCAAGTTGTTTGGATTTCAGCGGCTCATTAATAAATAAATGGCGCTCATCTCCAACAACAACAACAACAACAACAACAACAACAACAACAGCGAGTGAGTGAGTGAGTCATAAAAATTCATCTTAAACTCGAGCAAACGCGCCGCTCTGCTCATGTTTCTTGTGTGTGCTGCGGCGACTGATGAGTGTGATTCACTGGAGTTCAACCATCACGTAGATCAAACACCACTAAGTGGCAACTAATGAAGGCATTAAATCCACAACATGGAAAAAAACGAGAGGAAGTTTTGCCGGATAGAACGTTCTTGTAAATCTATTTATTTGTTTATTTTTTATTTATTACAAACATATATTAAAAGTTTGGAGACAATGACAATGATTCTGATTCTTCTGGTGAGTTTCTGCTCATCACTTCTCATCCTTCTGATGAGCTTTTTCCAAACATTTCAACCAATTTGTTTGTTTTTTTAGTTTCAATCACATTGCATCATCTTCAGACGCACTTCAAAGTTAGTACGTTTACAGAGTTTTAAACTACAATGATTGGCAGCTGTCAATAGGGGGCGCTCACACTTTCATAGCAACAAGAAAGGGTCATTAATCAACTAATCAATCAGTCTGGTGTGCGTTGCTGTGCCTCCAGTGATGACCTGCGCACACGGAAGATTGTTGTAATTGTAAAAGTGCATTAAAATAATTGATAGCTGTAAAAAGAAAAGAATACTTGGCAAAGAAGACTCGCCTGGTGAGTTTTTCTTGTTCGTTTTTTTTTTTCTTTTAAGTTTTATCAAGATTAAATCTAAAATTTATGTGAACTGAAGTTTTTTTCCAGAAACATTTTTTTTTTTTTTTTTTTTTGCCCACTTAAGCTAATGTGAGTTCTGTTTGTGTGTTTGGGCCTTTTTCCTGCCTGGTACTTTAGAAAACGAACAAAAAAATGAGGTAAAAAAAAAAAAGCATGAGGCATCCACGGTGTGTTTTAGAGCAGGCGTGGGAAAACTACGGCCCGGGGGCCATATGCGGCCCTGTTAAAGCTTTTTAATCCGGCCCGCCTAAACTTGAAAAACTGATATTAACAGTCAGTCAGTCATCAAACAGCTGCGTTTCCTCCATGTTTGCAGTGTTTTCACAGTCATTTCAATAAAGAGCTCAACACCCTGGTGGTCTAGAGGTGGTTCTGGATGGGTCTAGGAGGTTCTAGATGGTTCTGGATGGTTCTAAGAGCTAAACACCCTGGTGGGGCTTCAAAGACACTGACTTGGTTGCAACTTTGCTTCATTTTCCATTGACATTAAAGCAATGTTTTCTACACATCCTTCATACATATCAATAGGCCCCTCTGTCATATTTTACAAGGCCACTGTGGCTCCACCAGTCCAAGTGTTTGCCCACCACCTGTTTCAGATTCACCTCGTCTTCAACACACACCTGGAGGAATCTACTTCTTTGTAAAGAGCTTCCTGAAGACGCTCTTCTTGGACTTGTCTTTGCCCACGCTGTCGTCTGCTGCCTGGAGGTTCTCAGTGCTGGAGCTGCTGGTGTTGTAAGGTGGAGAAGGAGGAGGAGCAGCAGCAGGAGCAGGCTGGATGTCTGGGGGTTGGGTGGCTGCAATGCAACATAAAATGAGGTGGTTAAAAACATAAGCAGTGTGCAAAGTCCCCGTCAATCCTCCTCCTGATTGTTCCTCAACACCAACTCTGAGTCTAATGCAGGAGGCCGAGAGCAAGCTGACAGTATCTCCTGGATGCAAGCCAGGACAGTCAACATCACCCCAACACTGCCCGAGGCTGCTCTCACCTGAGCTCCTGGGCTCCTCCTCTTCATCAGGGTAGCGGTGCTTGTTGTAGTAGGTGTGGGGGGGCTTGGGCGGCGGCTTCCTCTCACCGGACCACCGTCTCTGGAGGCGCTCCGTCTTCCTGGAACCATCTGAGGCCTCGGACAACTTCTCCAGGCTCACACTGACGGACGAGGTTCTCCTTCACAACAGCACAACATCACTACCGTTGTCTCTGAGAACAACTGCTGTTTCATTTCCAAACAGGCAGATGTTTCAATGACTCTGGTCAAACAGCAGATTTCCATACATCTGTCATCTACGCTGGACTGAACATTGCAAAGCTTTGAGGAGCAAGGCTGGAACAGAGTGACTGGTTGAGCTCATGAGAAGAAGCAGCAACAATAACCAACATCAACTGCGTAGATTTGGTGCTGCTCATAAATATCAATCATGGATCCTAAACATTTCAGATGGATGGATGGATAGAAGATAGATGGATGGATGGATGGATGGATGGATGGATAGATGATAGATGATAGATGGATGGATGGATGGATGGATGGATGGATGGATGGATGGACAGATGGATGGATGGATAGATGATAGATGGATGGATGGATGGATGGATGGATGATAGATGGATGGATGGATGGATAGATGGATAGATGGATAGATAGATGGATGGATGGACAGATGGATGATAGATGGATAGATGGATAGATGATAGATGGATGGATGGATGATAGATGGATGGATGGATAGATGATAGATGGATGGATGGATGGATAGATGGATGGATGGATAGATGGATAGATAGATGGATGGATAGATGGATAGATAGATAGATAGATAGATAGATAGATAGATAGATAGATAGATAGATGGACAAACAGTAATCTTTGTCTGCTGTACTTTGTCCTGCATTAATCCTGTTACAGCTTCCCCGTGTTTCACCCTCAGCACGATGAAGCAAACATCGTGATGGACTACAGCACCACTGGAGCCACTTCTTGCACTTTGACCGCCATGCCTCTGCTGCAGCACCACGAGTCACTTTGCCAAAATGTCTCATTAAATGAACTCCCGCTGGCAGGGAGTTTCCTTCTTTCTCTGCGAGGCAGCCAGACGTCCCCACAGAGCAGCAATCATTAGACATCCAGGGAGGTCAAATTGCTTTTGGCCATTCAAAGGAAAAACACTTTTGACACACTGACAATCAGACTTAAAACATTTGCACATTGAGACATTTTTGGTTGTTGCACTCACACACTGAGTGTTCTTTTTTTACTCTTTAGAGTGCTTTTTAATAATTGTCCAGAGTGTTTTGTTCTTAGTATTTTATTTTGAGTGTATTAAAGTACCTCAAACGTGTTTTTGTTATGTGCTCATAATGACAAATAAACAATCTTGAATCTTGAAACTTGGACAAAAAGGTGCAGACAAAAGACAAGAAGCAGGTGTTTCAATCTACAATGTGTTTGGTCCTGTGGAAGAATGCGAGCAGGATTCTCGATCTCGTATCTGCATCGACTGATTGCATTCTTCCAAAACAAAAAAATAATGTTTTTTTTTTTTTTTCCTACAAATGTATCAAGTAGCCGATGCTCTGTTTTTCACAGAGGCGTCAATAAAGAGCGAGCCGTTTGGAAGGTTCCTAAATATTTTTTAATATTTGAGATCTCCAAATTAAAATGTTGCGATTTGAAGCACGCGCATCGTGGAAAAACAAAAATGCACTTTAGCTTGGCAGCGCGCGCGGAGCTGCTCGGTGAGATACACAACATGTGATCAACACTAGCGGCAAGTGGAGACGCTGCTCTGGGATCAGGCTGTGGAAATCTGCTAAAAACAGCATCACGCAGAGATCAGAGTCACTGTCAAACCTCCCCGGCTGCCAAATTCATCAGAGAGAGGAAAATAAATGTTTGCTTGGATCTTCAAACAGACCGTCTCGGATTTGATCAAACAAATATGTTTTGTGTGTGTGTGTGTGTGTGTGTGTGTGTGTGTGTGTGTGTGTGTGTGTGTGTGTGTGTGTGTGCAGAAACACAGGTAGTGTGAAAATGTCCTCCGCAACAACAATCAATACTGGGTAATTACCACTAATGTATCTATGTTTTTGGTCATCTACTTTGTTTTATTGATAGGATTTATTCGTACTTAATGGCATTAAATACACATTACACTTCAACCTGAGATAGACGCACTGTATGAATTCTAAAACTGCTACTACATGACCGTGGTCCGTCTTTGATGGCAGTCATCTCAGCATAACACACCAGTCGCTACACAACAATCTACTGTAGTGTTGTAGTCGAGACGGCGCCAACCAACCCGGACCTTCTCAAGACTACAGAGCATCGATATCCAGACCAGACCAAGATCTTCTATCTTGTCTTTTTCGAACTGGCTGAGTCTCCACTGGTCTGGATGAAAAATCCCCAAGTTGTCCAGTCCCAGTCCCAGTCCCAGACCCAGACCCAGACCCAGACCCAGACCCCGTAAAAATGCCTCACAGTCCGAGGCCCTTAAAAAGTGGTCTGGAGACCGAGACCAATCTCCAGTACAACAA
This sequence comes from Nelusetta ayraudi, assembly GCF_046127955.1. Classification (NCBI taxonomy): domain Eukaryota; kingdom Metazoa; phylum Chordata; class Actinopteri; order Tetraodontiformes; family Monacanthidae; genus Nelusetta; species Nelusetta ayraudi. The sequence continues at coordinate 3,976,684 of NW_027466071.1, forward strand.
CACTACGACAAATATTCACACACAACATTCATGTGTGTGTGTGTTTACCCCGAGTCGTCGGAGTCGCTGGTGGCAGATTGGGGACGGTTCTGAAGCTTCTTGATCCACAGCGACTGCAGCTCTTTGCTGGATGCTGCCAGCATGTACTGGCTGCCATCCACCACTCTGAAGGAACAAAGTCCCACGCACACACACACACACACACACACACACAGAGGAGAGGTGACTTCATAGTTGTAGCCCTCTGAATGGGAATCGAATAGAATCGTCAGGTACCAAGTGACTGAATACATTGGCTAAAGTATATAAAATTAGAATTTTATGTGTGTGTGTGTGTGTGTGTGTGTGTGTGTGTGTGTGTGTGTGTGTGTGTGTGTGTGTGTGTGTGTGTGTGTGTGTGTGGTGTGATGCTCACGTGAGTCTGAAGGTGTTCTCCTTCCTTCTGTAGCGAAGGTTCTCGCTGCAAAGGGCTCCAGCCAGACTGATAGGAGGCCACCTGGAGCTCCTCTGTCCAAACACCATACACAACGTGTGACACAAACATCCGCACGACTTCCACAGCGTCGCCAGTTCATTGGCGTAGTCGACCACTCTTTCACACTGCAAAGGAATCCAGAGGTGTATGAAATCTACCTGTGCAGCAGCTCCTTGGTCCTGAAACAAACTCAAGGTCTCTCCTTCCAGAACAGCATAGACCTCCTCCCAGTGCTCCAGACTCTGCAGCAGCCCATCACCAAGAGAGGAGATGTAAAAAAACTCACACAACACACAGACACACACAATGAGTGGCAGATGTACAAAGACTGGACAGCGGCTGCAACCAGCAAAGGTTTGCTGGTACTAATGACGCAGGAGCAGAAACGCCCGCACATTTAGCACCTGAGAGCTGAACACTGAGGCTCCTTTCAACCGTTGCTGAGCCGAGATCTACTGCACGACGCCATCCTCACCTTGTTCTCCACCTGCTTCAGTTTGATCTCCAAGATCCCCTCCATTGTGATTTGCCTTTTCCCCATGAGCTACCAGGTGGAAGAGAGATTTTCAGGGGTTTTTGTCATAAAAAGATGATCTGATTGTTTTTTAAGTTTAGTTTCTACCTCTTGTTCAGAGATGCAGAGTCCACTTCCCTCTTCCTTCTGAAGAACATCTAAGAAGCCCAGCTGTGGAAAAGATGGGCGGGGCATGTGCATTGCTGGGGCTGGGTGCACTGATGCAGAGTCGTCTTCTGTGATGGAGATTAATTGAGCAGTGGGTGGAGAGTTTGAATCAGATCCATCCAGATCAAGGAGGTCTTTTCTCATGGCCAGTGGTGATGATTCAGGAGGAGAATGTTTCTCTGGGGGTGGAGGCGGTGGTTCAGTGGGAGCAGGAAACCTTCTGGCAGCCGGAGGAGAAAGACGGGGTGCAGATGTCTTCTTTGGTTGGTAACTGGGTGTCACCTCTGAGGAGAGTAAATTTGGTTTCGGAGCGAGAGGAGGTTTGGAGTTGGGACGTCCGTCTACCTCATCAGCCACTTCAAATAAAAGCAAAGATTTGGGGGACGAGGGAGTTTTGGCCGAGTGTGGTGGAGATGTCTGATGAGGTTCTTCAAAGGTGGACATGACAGGTAATTCAAGAGGAGAGGTTAAAGTCTCATCTGACTGGAAACTTCTCCTGGAACGGGGCTTGACGATGGGCCTGGAACTGGTAAGGAGGTCTTCCTGAGGGATCTCTTTGGATGGAGAAGTTGTTTTGGGGGATGAGAAAGGTTCAGGAAAGGAAGGTGGTGACGTCTGATGAGTTTCTTTAGAAGTGGATTTGATGGGTAACTCAAGAGGAGCGCTTGGAGTCTCATCTGACAGAAACATTCTCCTGGTCCAGGGCTTCACAGCGGGGCTGAAGCTGGGATCTCGGTCTTCATTAGGAATCTCTTTGGATGGAAGAGTTGGTTTGGGGGGTAAGGGAGGTTTGGGGGAGGATGGAAGTGACGTCTGGAGATTTTCTTCAGAAACAGATTTAATAGAGAACTCAACCAGAGAGCTTGACGTCTCATCGGACCGGAATGTTCTTCTGGACCAAGGCTTCACAGTGGAGCTGGACCAGGAATGGAGGTCTACCTCAAGAATCTCTTTGGATGGAAAATTAGTTGTGGAGAGTGAGGAAGGTTCTGAAGAGGATGGTGGAGATCTCTGACCAGTTTCTTCAAAAGTGGACTTGGTAGATAATTCAAGAGGAAAGTCTGAAGTCTCATTGGACTGGAATGATGTTCTGGTCCAAGATTTCACAGTGGGGCTGGACCAGGAACCAAGGTCTTCTTTGAGAATTTCTTTGGATGTGGATGAGAGAGGCTGGGGGGAGGCTGGAGGGGATGTCAGGGGTGATCTGGACTTGAAAGGAGCGCTTTGACTCAAATCTGCCTGGACGATTCTTCTAGCATTGGACTTCATAGTGGGACTTGATGGGGGACTAGTGGAACAACTCCTATCGTCGTCAGTCTCAGATTTCCTGCTGCTACTGAAGCTGGGGGAGAGCGTTGCCGTGTGTTTCTGGCTCACGGCAGGCGATTTGGTTGTCCAGTCTCTCCTGCCGCTGCTGACTCGAGGGACGAGGTCTCTGGAGGGAAGCAGTTTCAGGTCCGACGGTTTCCTCTTCAGTGAAGAGACTCTGGATGGAGTTCTTCTGTCCTCAAAGTTCTGGTCTTCAATGCGTCCTAGCCGCTTCTCTCTCTGGAGAAAAGAAAAATGAAGACAATCAGTGCAAAAACTCACTTTCAATCTCCATGTTTATGTGATTAACCGACCTGTGTTTTCTTCTTCTGGAGGGCGACAAAGCGTTCGCCCTGCGCCTGAATCATGGCCTCCAAATCCTCCTGCCGTTTCAGAAGCTCCATCACATCTGACACAGAGTCCTGGAGGAGGAAAAAAAACAACACATTCTCATAAAAAAATGCCTTGTAGCCATCACAGATAGACTGCATGGCACAGCGATACATTGTTTACACAGTGGCTTTAAAAAAAAAAATCACGATGATGTCGACGCTGATGATGACGCTGCTGATGATTGACGATGACAACCTGTGGTCCAGACAACTCACGCCTCAGTTTTTTTAGCCCCTCGAGACGTAAATCACTGTCGTCTTGATGAAAAGCGAGGAGGATGATTGACACCTACCCCGTATCCCTCAGCCAACAAGCTGCTTTCGTAGGAGCTGAGCCAGCTCTCTGCCTGCTCCAGCTCTCTCTGCAGCAGCAAGATCTCGAGCTCCTCCTCATACAGGATCCTGGTCTCCTCCCAGACCTTCTGCACCTGGATCTCCAGCTCCTCCAGCTCAAGGCTGCGCTCCTCCACCTGAGCAGGTGAGGAAGAAAAAGGAAGATACTGGAGCAACTTTTTAAAAACTATGGGGCCATAGGAAAAAAGACGTAAGTAAAATCATTGCGTGCACGAGGATGATAGAATCTGATGATAAAAGCCATGACTGGAGAGGTCAGAGATCCGCTTCAGTTCTGACCTCTGAGGACATGGCGTTTCCTTCCCAGATCAGACGCCTCCCCTCCTCTTTCACGCCCTTGGATTTGCTGAGCTGCCTGTCGATCTGCAGGTGGTATTCACTGTGCTTCTTCATCAGCTGCTCCAAGTCAGCTCCCTCCACACTGAACGCTTCCCACCGAACCAGAGACAGCATCTCCCTCAGCCAGGCCCTGGGAGGCACGATCACCACGTTGCATGAAACGTCAGCTCACCTCAGAATCAACTTTGCATCACTGAGATTCTTATTGTAAAGGTCGAGACACGACGTCGCTCTGTTTGATGATGTTTTTAGCGGCCTGTGTTGATTGAAGTATTGGTGTCGTCTGCCCAAACCGTCATTTTAGTTTTTAATCCTCAACTATTTTCATCCCTTTCCAGTAATGTATTCCATTTAATTAATACGTATCTAAAAAGCTCCTTAGATTTGAAAGACGACCTACATGAGTTCAGTCCAGTGGGACAGATACTTGTGCAGGTCTCCAGCCTGGCCCAGTCTGTGGCGCCGCAGCGAGGCCTTGTCCTGAACGCTGGCCCAGAAGGATTCCAGCTCGTCCAGCCTGAGCTGGACGGAGCTCCTGACCTGTGGCTGCCGCCTGCTCAGGGCTCGGCCTTCGTCCCGCCTCCTCGACACGTCCTCGCTGATCAGAACCAGCTCCCTCTGGTGGAGGGAATGAAGAACAAAGGCAAGGTGAAATACAACACTAATACAACACTAATTGGTACCGACACCCGATACTGGAATCTCTAGTTAAATGTAACGGAACAGACGTCCGAAATTGCATTTTTTTTTAAATCCTAAAGGACAGGAAATCCTGAATGACTGTTTGTTACCTCTAGCGCTTCGTGTTGTTTCATCAAGGTCTGGATGGAGTGAAGGTCCTGGTCCTCCTCTGTATCCAGCACAGCCTCCTTCTCCGCCATCCAGCCCTTCAGCTCATCCACGTCGTGATGGAACTGATGAACCTCCTTGGCGGCCTGCAGACTCTGTGTGTGTGTGTGTGTGTGTGTTTGCAGGGAGCAGACTGTCAGTTACCTCCATCTCCAGCTCTCCTGGTCAGCCCGGTCTCTGCCGTGTCTCCTACCTGCTCTCTGGTCCTGATGCTGCTCTGCAGCTCCTTCCACAGTCTGCTCAGGCCGTCGTCCATCCGACGCGCCTGCTCATCGTGCTGCAGCCCTCGGCTCAGCTGCTGCACGGAGGTCAGCCGGCTCCGACCCAGCCCAGACACCTCCAACACCAGAACCTCCAGCTTCTTCTGCAGAACCTGCAGACGGGGAAAGGGCCGGTGATCAAGGCAGTGGTTTGTCTGTCTCATTTGTTTGTTTGTTTGTTTGTTGTTTTGTGGCAATGGGCAACCGGTTCTTTTGGCTCGGCTCACGAAAAAGAGTCGCTGGCTCTTTTGGCTCCCAAGCGGCTCCTTAGATTTTTTTGTTGCTGATATTATTTTATGACCAAGTGATGCAAAAATTATTGACTAACGTTCACGATTTCAACAATATTAAATTCTTTATACACTCAACATGGGACACGGTGCTGTAAAAATAAATATTAAATACCAAAACAAACACTCACCCCAATACAACCATGCACCAGTGAAAATGTGTGTGTGTGTGTGTGTGTGTTAGCTGCGGAAACTCCGACATTGGACACGATGCTGAAACAAATACCTCCACATCCTCCAGGTCTTGTCCAAAGTCTTCGGACTCCACCAAGACCATCTTGGAAGTCAACCATGTTTGTAGTTCTTTTGCCTCCCTCTCAAACACATAGAGGCGGAGCTGCTGTTCCAGAGCGCTGCGACGAGCCGAGGACAACTGCAGCAGAGCATCGAAGCGTCTGACAGCATCGGGCAGGCGCTCAGCAACCAGGTGGCTGAGACACAAAGTGAGAAGAAAGACCAGTGTAATTTCTCCTGCAAGCTCTGGGCCAGGCGTGGCAAAACTACAGCCCGGGGCCCATAAGAAGCCCGTCAAGCTTTTTAATCCGGCCCACCGAACTTAAAGAACTGATATTAACAGTCAGCCAGTCATAAAACAGCTGTATCTCCTCCATGTTTGCAGTGTTTTCAGAGTCATTTCAATGAAGAGCTAAACACCCTGGTGGTTCTGGATGGTTCTGAATGGTTCTGGGTGGTTCTGGATGGTTCTAAGAGCTAAACACCCTGGTGGTTCTGGATGGTTCTGGGTGGTTCTAAGAGCTAAACACCCTGGTGGGGCTTCAAAGACACTGATTTGGTTTTGCTTCATTTTCTCCATATCCCATGATAGATTGTTTCCTCCTATGTGGTGGCTCACCAGAACCTTCCATCCATCTGCTGCTGCTCCGCTGCCCCCCTCTGTTAAATATTACATCCCCCTGTGGCTCCGCCCAGTCAAACAGTTGGCACACCACCTGCTCTTGGCTGAAGGCAGCAGCGGCGAGCGTGTTGTGGGTCTGCGTACCTGCTGGGGTGGCCCAGATGTTGCAGTGAGGCTCCGGTCTCCTGCAGCCTCTCCACAGTCTTCCTCTGCTGCTCCAGCTCCATCAGCAGGCCGTCCAGCTTCTTGAGCAGAGCCTCCGTCGCTTCCTCACTCCTGCCACAGTCGCGAGACTCCAGGCCAGCCTGCTGCTCGTCCAACCACAGCCCCAGCTCGGACACCTGAACGCATCAGAGTGATCAGACACACACACACACACACACACACACACACCAAGACCAGATCCTGCACCACGCAACATTTGCGTACGTGTTTTTTGCGAGCACCAACTCTTCTGTAAATGATGCCTAAAGACGCGGAAAACATTACAAGGGCAAACGTGCCTCAGTGAGGAAGGTGTAGATGCTGAGCGCCCCCTGCAGGAGTCTGCCCTTCCTCTCCGCCTCCGTGGTCAGCTCCTCGTGGAGGCTCTTCAGCTCCTCCACGCGCTCCTTGATGTCATGAGACGCAAAGTGTCGAGCGCGGACCTTGGAGGGTCACCAAAGAAACAAAAATCAATATTTACACTTAAAATACATAAAGCAGTAAAAGCCGGCGTGCTGAAAAAGAAATATGTTTGTCTCTGACTGCCATGAAAAATAAATAACCGCATCAGAGAGTTCTGTTCAGTTTGAAGAAGTACCACAAGTAGGATGGGACTATTAGAGATTATATATATTATAGACAATAGATTATTCTTCTTTCTGCTCCCTTTCATGTGTTAGTGTCTAATAGTTTGGTTTTAACTAAATGAATGAAATAATGTTTAAAAAATAAAAAATAAAACATCCGGTTGAAGCGGTTGAAGATGGATGGATGGATGGACGGACGGACGGATGGATGGATGGATGGATGGATGGATGGATGGATGGATGGAAGGATGGATGGACGGATGGATGGATGGATGGATGGATGGATGGATGGATGGATGAATGGATGGATGGATGGATGGCTCACCAAGCTATAACCTGCATCCTGGACGGCCTGGATCAGTAGAGCACGACTCGAAATCTCCTGCGTCAAAGTCTGGGACCAGAACATATTTTAACAGGAGCAAGACAAAAAAAGAGAGAAAGAAATGTTTAAAAGAAAAGAAAATGTTATGATCTATGTATGTGTGTGTGTGTGTGTGTGTGTGTGTGTGTGTGTGTGTGTGTGTGTGAGCACCTGGTGTCTGTGCAGCAGCTGCTGGCTGCTGCTCAGTGAGTCTCCGTACTCCCTGGCAGTGACGGAGGGCAGTCTGTCCTGGAGCCAGCTCACCTCCTCCTCCTGGTCCCTGTAGAACTGGAAGAGGAGCTGCCAAGCCTCCAGGAGCTCCCTGCGACTCTGCAGCGGCTTGGACAAGCTGTTGTACCTGAGTGACACAGACAGTGTGTGTGTTATCAGCATGTTTCTAAGGAAGCCTGGTGTGGACAATCCAGCTGCCTGACAGCATAGTGTTTGGTATTTAGGCTGAACGTCAGCCTGAGAAGAAGAAGAAGGTGGACAAGGTGTCATGGTTTTTTGCTCGTAGACCAAACCAAATGTATCAGGATTAATTCCTGGACCACGTTTAAAAACTATTTCAAACAAACAAACAGAGGACAACGCAAAATAGCAAACCTGTGAATGGTGTGTGACACTTTGACCTGGATCTCCTCGGCCAAAAAGTTGCGCTCTGACTGGAAGCTCTTGGCCGTTTCCACCAGACGCTGTTGCGAATATTTGACAAAAGAGCAGAACATTGTTCAGACACGAGCGAGTTTGGATCAAATCAAAGAGTCCTTGACGCTGGTGCACCTGCACTCTGTCCTTGTGTCCGTCCACCTCCTCCTCCAGGCCCTGCAGAGCTTTCAGCAGCCTGTTGACTGAGGGCAGGTCAGAGCCGCAGTCGTCACTGCCCAGCTCCCTCTCCACCGAGGCCACGCACTGCTCCATCTCATCCAGGGAGCGCTGGAACTGGAGAGCCTGCGGCACAACACACACGGTGGGATGAGCCACCAGCGCAGCAGCATGGTTGGAAGAAGGTGTTTTTGGTGGCACTTTCTATGAAGGTCTAGTGTATCATGCATCATGAGTGCGTTTTATAAAACACGTCCTAAATCAGTTCAGCTCAGTGCAGTTCAATTATCTCATGTCCCAAAAAGGGCAATTGGGTTGCAGCTCAGACCCACAAATAAAAACATGAAATGGCACAATATCACAAACATACGTCACACATGCATATCATAAAATAGTATTAGAAATATAAATATAAATATCATGAACTATAAAGAGAACTAAAAAGTATTAAAAAAAAGAAAAACTCTACCATAAAACTAAATGTTCAGAATCATTATGACAACTTATGACAACAGTTATAAATGATTGTAAGTGGGGGATATAATGTGTTATATCCACCATATATATATTGTTGTACTTAAGGGTTGGGGAAAACATTGATTCTTAAATTAATGGCATTGCCAATGATGAATTGATTCACAAATTTAAAAAAATCATTTTTTTTAATAAGGCTGGAACTCGGCCAGATATATCTGATATGTACATTAATTGTGATTAATTGAATCGGAATCGAATTGAATCGGCAGGTACCCAGTGATTCCCAACCCCTAATTGTACTGTGATTTTCCACTTTAATGAATCTATTTATGGGCAGTACATTAAGTTTTTACCAATATAACAATCATAAATCAAGCCAAGTATTCACACTGGGCTTCTAATAGAGTACACGAGTGGAGATCCATGAGATCCATGAGATCATCAGTGGTACCTGATGGGCCTCCTGCAGTCTGGCCTTCTTCTCCTTGCAGTTGTGAATCAAGGCATCCCAGCTGTCGTTCAGCTCTCTGAGCCTCGGCCCAACCTTGGCCTCCGCTGAACCTCGCTCACTCAGCAGCTTCTCTCCATCCTGCACTCACACACGACCACATCAGCGCCTTCCTCAAAGGTGAGGCGGACAAAGAAAGAGAGTCTACAGTTTAGGGCCACGTCACCTTTGAGAGCGTTTCCACACGGTAGCGGTTGGCCAGGATCTCCGCTTCAAAGCTTTGGTGTTTGAGGACTTTGGCCTGCAGGTTGGTTGGTTCCGTCCAGTTCTCATCGAGGGCGATGGCGTTGCGCTCATTCAGCCACACAGACACCTGCATGAAATGGGTGAAAGTGTCCAGACAAACCTGCTAGTGGTAGCTGGCTCTTGCTTTCCCACCACTTGGCGTTGTAGTCAAGTGGTTTCTCTGCAGTCATATTTCTGGCACATTTCCTCAGGGCCACGTACCTGACTGCAGCTGGATAAGAACTGCTGGAGCCGCAGTGACTCATCCAGAGCTTCATGACGAGATCTACTCTGCTGGAGCAACTTGCTCCGCCTTCACACAGACAGACAGACAGAGAGCACTCGTCAAAACTTTGTCTCTACAAGAAATATCTGTTTTACTGTGAAGAAGATCAACGTTAGTGGTCGGGGTGGAGGAAAAAAATTGACCCCTAATTATTGGATCCCAGTCAATACCTGACAGCCAGTGCTCTGCTCCTGGCTCTGATATTGTCGGAGTCAAAGTGCTTCTGTTGGATCAGCTTCTCGGCCAGTTTCTCCACCTCGTCCAGCTGCTCCGCCTGGGCCTCCAGCACCTCCTCAAACTGCTCCTGCTTCCTCAGCAGAGTCTCCACCTCCGTCACGGAGCCCTGCGCCAGTAGAGGAAGGTCCAGGTCAATGTTCCCATTGAGATTTGTCTTGTAGCAGCCAGGTGAGACTCACCCCCAAGTCCTGGTTGGCCAGGAAGGCCTCCTTGTTGCTGAGCCAGTTCTCAAACTGTTCTACAGAGGCCAAGAAGACCTAAGAGAGGAAGAAGCAGTCAGTGCAGTGAGCTCCATGAATCCATAACTGACATAAATGTACTCGTTCTACAATGTTTTATTCAGTGTCTTATACAAAGTCCGCCAAAATAATGTATACACACATCAGGAAAAAGGCAAACTGGCATCAATATTTAATAAAGTACTTCTATACATCAAAACACGTCTTTGGAAGTTTGATGTACAATGAAACTGTGTACCGTTGTACCATGTTCTCCCAACAGAGGGCGCTCCCCTACTGAATGTAGCATCAACAAGTGTTGTCAGTAGTTCGCCACACACAGAAATGCCTAGAAGCCAATGGCCTCCACTTTGTGCACCTCTGGTCATTGTAGAGGTCAAAGGTCACTTGTATTAATCTCATCATGGCTAAATCAATTTGGGATTGAAATATTGATTTCAATATATTTTTTTTTTTGACTGACTTTTTATCTCAAGAGTTGGAAGGGTTTAAAACACACTGATAAATCAAAAGTTTAGATGTTTTTTCCACCATCTTCTTCTGTTCATCTCTTTCCAAACCCACTGTGAAATGTTGCATTTTCTCCTATCCCCTGCACTTGAAGCGTTACCTGCAGTGTGTGGGCCTGGTTCAGGGTGGTGCTCCGGTTCAACCAAGCTTCTTCCAGACCCGATTTAGCTTTTTCCATCTGGCTCAGGGCCTCCCGGACCTCAGCCTTGGAACTGTGACCAGAGCGGATCAAACCTCTGCCAAACTCACAGACGGAGTCGATGCGCTCCATGTGGGTGTCCATCTCCGTCTGCACAACAAAAAAGTCCAAGTTTGTGTGCCTATTTGTTGTGCACAGACCCGGAGGTGTGAACCCGTGCACGGCTGTGGACTCACCTTCCGGTCCTGATGCTCCACAATCAGCCGCTCCACCTCGGCCTTGGTCTTTGGGAGGCCTTTCTCTGCCATCTTGCTGCTCTGCTTGACACTCCAGTCCAGCAGGAGGTGCTGGTTGGCTTTGAACAGCTGGAACTGGTGGGCCTCTTGCAGCCTCTCCTTCCTGAACAAACGTTTCACATCTCCATTTCTGATTGGTTCCTACTGTGACTCAAGCAAGATCCTTTTTTTTCATTCAGCAACGGTGACGAATCAGCTGGCTTCCGTAACATCGACACCTTTAAGGTTCAGTGTGGAATATTTGGAGATTATGAAGAAGAAAAGGCGGCACCAAGTGGTGACATTTTAGATTGCACTGTCTTTCACTCTCACTCCCTCTGCTGAGCTTGCCAGTGAACTACAGTGGCCTGCGCACTCAAACCTTGGTGCTATATCCACCTTCTTCTTCGTTGATTTCTATGAAGACGCCAGGGTTCAGTCTAAATATCAAACGCTATGCTGTCAGGCAGCTGGATTGTCCACACCAGGCTTCCTTTGAAATATGATGGCACAAGGTGGCAGCTAACTGGGAGCACTGGGACCCTTACAGATCTACGGAGATCAAGTTTTTACCAAAGTAAAAATCATAAAACAGGCCAAATATTACACACTGGACCTTTAATTACATACAAACAACCAATGAGCAACAAACTCACCTGAGTTTGACCTCCTGTTCCAGATTCCTCAGAGTTTTCTGGATCTCTTTTTGTTTGTCCTTCAGCTTATCGCTCATCACTGTTCGCTCCCTCATGCGATCTGAAACCTCCGCCTCCAGCGTCTGAGGAGAGGAGATGAGGAGAGGGCATCACGACTGGCTGTGTTTGGGCTCATTTTGTTTGTACAATTTTTAAGGAAGCCAAATGAATTTTATTGTACTATGAGTATACGCTGTTATTTATGTATTTAAGGGCAGTATTAAAAATCAAAAATGAAGCCAAAATGTACACACTGGTCCTTTAAGCTAAATCATTACTTCTTATTGTTCCCTACACAATGTGACTCTGACCTGTGACCTCTCCTGGATGACCCCGGCCTCCCGTTCTATTTCCTCATGGCGCCGGATCAGGTTTTCCACACTGTCCACATCAGAGCCACAGTGGGGATTCTGCAGCAGGAGCATCTGAAAGCACCAACACCCGACTCTTGTAGTCCCATCAAAGAAAAGAAAAGACAATCTGAAGGTGCAGCATCAAAATCAGCCCAGAGTCTCTCACCTTCTCGTTGGCTCGGTCCCGCACCTCCTCCAGCTCCCTGATGAGGGCGTGCACCACCAGCGCCACCTCCAGCTTCCTCTTGTAGTTGCTCAGATCGCCGTGAAATTTGCTCCACCTACGGCAAGAGAGTCAAAGTCAAATACACAGTGGGGCCAAAATCTAAAAACTTGGACAAAGTCTGGGTCCAACATTGATATTTGTTGGAAAAATCTTCCTGCAGATAGAACAGTGAACCTTTTCATATGGAGACAAACAAGTTTTGCTTCAACCTCAATGGGGAACAAGTAAAGCTTAAGACTATACAATAAATAACTTCATATTGCACACATGCAAAATTGAATTTCAAATTAAAAATAAATAAATAATCAAAATAAATAAAATGTAAATAAAAATTGTACAGCCCTTTTTTATTTGCAGCCTACATGCGTTGTATAATAGCAATGGGCCAGCAGGTCTAGTAGTGATTTTGTATTGGCCTCGGGGGCCAAATATAAAGACACTGAGGGCCTACTTTGGCCCACTGGCCAGAGTTTGACACTCCAGTGGTGTAACAACAGGCGGAACAACAAACAGGGGTGAGGAGGGAAGTGACGGTGAAGCCGACCTGTCGTTGAGCTGCTGCCGTCTCTGCCTCACGGTGAGCAGCTCGTCGGCACTCTGTCTCTTCTCCAGCTTCCCTGCCATCCTGTTAATGGTGTTGATGTGAGCGTCATCCACCGACACTTCCTGCGAATCGAGTTCACCACCAGAAGATTTCTTTAAGAATTCTGCAGCATCATATTGCGTTTCATTTATTGTTCTCTGCGCTACCAAAGCAGAAAAACAGAAAACTGCTTCAAAATACTGACAGACAAATTATATATTTTTTTCGGTTCTTTAAAGGTCCAGTTTGCAATATTTGGCCCGGTTTATGATTTTATGTTGGTAAAAATATTCTGTTTCCTCTTCAGAATCTCCAAATATTCCACACTGGACCTCACAGGGCAGAGAGCGACAAACCAACATCCTCACTCACCCCCTCTGCAGCTCCGCGGAACTCACTGAGTTTCTTCATCAGCTGAACGCCGTGTTCATAATCCTTCCCAACGTCTCCAACGTTAATCATCACCTCCTGCAAGACAGAAAACACTTGCCATCATCATCATCATCATCATCATCCCTCCATCCTTCCCTCCTTCCTCACCTTCAGTCTGATCCAAGCCTCCACTTCCTCCACTTTCTGCAGGAACTCCAGGAAGTCTCTGTTGTCTTCCAGCGCTTTGCCTCGGATGAACATGGCCCTCTTCAGTTCCTCCCACTGATGTTCCAGACTGGCTGCGCTTCTCCTCACCTCCTTGGACCGTGAGTGCCTGAGGGAGACGAGCTCCTCTCCAGTCTGAGGGCCAAGAACAAGCAACACATGCATTTATGATGGATAGACGGAGATAGAAATAGATATATAAAGATATAGATAGAGATGGAGATAAGATAGAGAGATAAAGATATAAATAGAGATGTAGTTACAATAGATATATGAAGATATAGATAGAGATGTAGATGTAGATATAGAGATATAGAGATATTGAGATAGACAGGTATAGATAGAGAGGTAGATATAAAGATATAGATAGACATGTAGGTGTAGAGACAGAGATATAGATATATAGAGATATACACAGACAAACAATTACACAGACAGACAGACAGACAGACAGATAGATCATACTAACACATGAAACACAAAAAATGGTCCCACAAACATTCTATGATAACATTAGAGTCTGGTCTCACCTGCAGCACAGAGGCGATGATCTTGCTATGAGCCATGATCTCGGCCTCAAACACCTGGTGCCTCTGGAGGAGCTTCATCTTGGCCTGCAGGTTGGTGAGGTCGGCCCTCTGGTCCTCAGCCATCTTCTGCATCCTCTCGGACACCCACTCCTCGGCCTGGCATCGGTCCAAGCACGTCAACACCTTTACAACTCTACCCAATGTTGAAGAAAAGAATCCCCCCCCTGCCGATGGTGCTCGCGTACCTCGCCGACGTCCTGCTTGAAGATACAAAACATCTTGTGCAGCTCCAGCTCCTCCTGCCGCTTCACGGCCAGCTCCTTGATCCTGTCGCGTCGCTGCAGGAGCGAGTTCAGCCTGGCCTGGACGCGTCCAGCCTCCTCCCTGCCGAGCTGCTTCTTCAGCCGCTTGCTCAGCTCCTTCAGAGACGCCAGCTGGACCCGGCGGAGTGCACGGTGAGTTTTTACCAAGGCGTAAAGTCGAGGTTTATTGGCCGAGAACGCGGACGCACGACGTGCAGAGACACAGGTGGTGAAAGGCCTCGAAGCTTGGAAGACATAAACGGTCTTTGATCATCATTGGTGGTGATCATAATTTTGCTGTTGCCTCTAACTGAACCAAAAGAATCTGATATTTTTTTGAACAAACACAAGCGGGTAAAATAATAATTAACAAGAGCAAGAAGCAATCCCAACAACCAGCTGAGTGTAAACTCTTTACGAGCAGATGTGATTTCTTCCATTTAGTGGGTGAAACCTATGAAACATATTTCCATAATGCTCACGCATTCGGTCGAGATGTCAGTTTCACATCCTGTGGTTTCTCCTTCAAAGTCCACCATTTAATCCCCAGCACCTACACAGCCGTTATGGGCAAGGTCGGTCACCATCGTCAGCCACACAGAAAACTCCCAGGCCCGCAATCGAACCCACAACCCTCTTGCTGTCAGGGGCAGCAGCGCTAACCACCGAGTCGCCCTAAACTCATTCCTCTCACTTGAATTGCGCAGGGACAGAATGAAATGACGCGGGCAGAACGGACCTTCTCCTCCTGTGAGCTCAGCAGCTTCTCAAAGGCTCTGTGCCGTTTGATCAGGCCCTCCGCCTCGTCCACCGTCTCCCCCAGGGTGCCGTTCTGCAGCAGGATCTGGAGCCACAGGTACGAGTTGCGATCACGGACTCAACCCGACGAGTCTCGTCTCCGCCGACGGACAAGACAAGACAACGGCTGCGTACCTCCTGTGAGTTGGACGTCTTGTCCATGGCGTTGACGTCCCTGTAGAAGACCTGCTCCAGGTGGACTGCTTCCAACCAGCTCTGCTTCCTTTTCCACTGCTCCTCCATCCTTTCACGCTCCGCCTGCAGGCTGTCCAGCTTCTCCATCACCTAAACGGAGCGCATGAGAAAACACCAAATTAACCCCTGCTGGTAGACGACACCCCACTGTGTGCAACCACCTCTGCATTCCACACCGCCCGCACAGTAGGGGGCCCTGTCGGGGCCAGCGAGGTCTTCTCTGAAAAAGTACATTTCCACGTAAATATAATAATAAAGTTTTTCTCCATAGTCTGTTCTTATGAAAATATCCACTAGGTTGCGCTGTTTCCATTGCTGTATATTAAAATAGAGTTTTTATCCAATCATATTTCAGCTAGCTTGAGTTGTCAGGTTCTATGAAACCTGCCCGAGGCCTTCAGAACCAACATTGCCGGCTCCTGTTGGCTGTCAGTGAAGGCACCACCGGCAGCTGCGACAGCCAATCAGATCTCGAGTCTGCGATGCTAAGACCAGCTAGCTGCTCTACACTGAACTTCACACGTAGGCGTCCTGTGATTGGATAAGAACCTGAGAAGCTCAAAGACTGAACTCAACCTGGAGATGCGGTTGCCGCCACGACGAAGCCACGACAGCTAAAGGAGAAGATGAAGACTGAAACGCACGGCTCGCCGCTGCGGCCACTCGCACACCTCTCTCTTGTTGCTCCTGCTCTGAGACTGCAGCTCCTCCCCCATGTCCAGCGCCTGCTGGTAGGTCTCCTGTCGGGCCTCCATCTCCGTCCACAGCTGCTGGTGCTGGGCCAGCTGGAGGGCGGCGGTCGCCACGTCGCTGATGCTCTCCTCGGCGCTCATCTCACTGATGGCTTGGCTGCACCACAGGAAGTAGTGTTGCACCTCAACAAGTAAATGAATAAATTAATATCTGAATAAATAAACACCTGTGCACAATCAAGGAAGCAAGAGGCAATCCAGACAGATGTTTCATCCTGGGTTGGCTCTTTTAGAATAGAACTCTTCTACTGTATTGTATGCTTCTATTGTCGCACTATACGGCAACAATATAGTGCAAAAGACGGAAAATTATACTAATTAATGAAAGCAATAAATAAATAAAATAAAAGATCCATGGAGCAAGAAAGGAAAAAGGAGGAGTCTTTACTGTGTTAATGAAGAGGTATCTCTGATAGGCCAGTTTGAGCTCCTCCCCTCTCCGCTCCGTGTAGTCCCGCAGCTGCTCCCACCGCTCCACCACCCGCTGCTGCACCTCCACCAGGCCGAGCTCCAAGCGAGGCGGGCAAAGGTTGACGGCGGCGTCGGCGGCGTCCAGCTGCTCCTGCAACTGTTGCACGCAAACATCGAGAACACGAAGCGAACCTTTTGAAGCAGTTTGAGGGTTGGCATGCCGATGCAAGAAGGCCCCTGCGTGACGTAAGAGGCCGTGTTCTACTAGCTGACACAATGTAAAGGCCTCCTGGTGAAGGTTAAGTGTGTCATAGTTGGAGATTTTACAATAGAACGGCTTTATTAATCCTACATTGGGGAAATTTGGATTATTATAGCAACAAAAAGTAAAGCAAAGAGAATGAAATTACATCAATCAACAATAAAAAAAATAAATAAAAATGTTTATAAAGTAAGAAGGAAAAACAAGAAATTGACATATTTAGCTATTTTCAGACATCAAGTGGTAACGTTTTAAATTGTAGCGTCTTTCACCCTCTCTCTACTGAGCTTGCCAGTGAACTACAGTGGCCCTGTGCAACGCACGTTTTAGGACTTTTCAAGGTAAACTTGAAAATCATAGTGAGAGAGGCTGCTTATCAGTCCAGTGTGTAATATTTGGATATTTTTTTAAGTAGAAACAGCAACATCAAGTGGTGACATTTTAGATTGCAGTGCTCTTTCACTCTCCCTCCCCCTCCTGAGCTTGCCAGTGAACTACAGTGGCCTGCGAGCACAAACCTGGATACCTGGTCCACCTTCTTCTTGGTTGGTTTAATTTGAGGACATCAGCGTTCAGCCTAAATACTAAACGCTATGCTGTCAGCAGCTGGATTGTCCACACCAGGCTTCCGTAGAAATATGGTGGTGCAAGATGGCAGCTAGTTTTTACCAATATAAAAATCATAAATCAAGCCAAATATTGCACAGTGGACCTTTAAATATTAGTATTGCAGTTCAGAAAGTCATTGTCCTTTCTTAGGTGTTTTGTTCTTTCCGAAATGTTTAAATAAAGAAGAAGACATTGAGTCATAAATGACTGTGTTATTTTGTATGCCAGTACCTGCTGTTCCATGGATGCCAGCTCATTGAGCAGAGCTTCGTGTCTCTTTATCTGCAAAGTCACTCCAGGCAAATTCTTTGCAATGTCCTCAGGAATGCTCTTCTGTCGCTCCTGTGGTGAGAGGCAGAAGTTCTACAATAGCCAGCGTGTTCACTTGTAAAGGCTGATATATGAGCGGCTGCAGCACCTCTATGAGGATCAGGGCTTCAGTCAGGTCCTGGTAAAAGCAGTGACACTTCTCCGCTGTCTGCAGCTCCTGCTGACGCTTCCTGGCCAAAACCTTCAGCTCCTCCCAGCACGCACTGGGAAATGTAATTAAAGGACATAATAGGAAAAAAAAAAAAAAAAGTCAGACAGTAATGCAAACTTGAGGTTGAATGAACCTCATCTAATGTAAGGACGCTCTGTGCGTACCTGAGCTGGTGCAGGGTCTCTCTGACCTCCGAGCTCTGAGGATTCTTGCTGCCAATGAGCTGCGCAGCCGCGTCGCTGCAGCTTTGCATCCTCTCCTCTCCCACCTCCAGCTGCTTCATGAAGCCTTCAAACTTCCCCCGAAGCAGCTAAACAAATACACACACAAAGACAAACCCACATTTAGACTCACGATGCACTGAGTATTAAGTCACCTGATCATAACAGACTGGCAACAACAGTTAACTTCACTTTACGGCAGTAAAATTCAGACTGATTGTAACTTAGTTGTAGTTTGTGGTGGTAGAACCTGAATATGTTGGTAGTTGTTGCCCATTTCTTGAGACTCTGCGATCTGCCTCTGCTGCTCCATCCAGTCCCTCAACTCTGACGACTCTCGACGAAACTCATGGAGCTGCAGGACTTCCCTCAGCCTCTGGCCCCTGGCAGAGCACCGAAGCAAAGTGACCAAACCGACGGAAGAACGACTGACACAAACATCGTTCCGTCTCTGAGCAAAAAGGTGAAAGAGGAGTTTTTATTTCCACCTGAGAGCGGCCTGGTGCTGCAGCTGCTGGCTCAGGTTGCTGAGTCGACTGTAGGGTCTGCGGAGCTCCTCCAGGTTCCACTTCTGGATGGCCTGGTCCACCTGGTCACCCAACTGCTCCACCTCCACCTTCAGCACCTCCAGCTGGCCCTCCAGCACCTGAGGAGACACGGAGACAACCACTCGATCCAAGGGACAACGCGGTGCTATGTTTGAAATCCACTCCAACGCACGTTTGAGGAATTTTCAAGGTAAACTTGAAAATCATACTGAGAGAGGCTGCTTATAGGTCCAGTGCGTAATATTTGGAGATTTCTTTCAAGTAGAAACAGCGACATCAAGTGGTGACATTTTAGATTGCAGTGCTCTTTCACTCTCCCTCCCCCTCTTGAGCTTGCCAATGAACTACGGTGGCCTGCGAGCACAAACCTGGCTACCTGGCCCACCTTCTTCTCTGTTGGTTTTTTGCGGACGCCCCCTAGTGTTCAGCCTAAATACTAAACGCTATGCTGTCAGGCAGCTGGATTGTCCACACCAGGCTTCCGTAGAAGCTGGTGCAAGATGGCAGCTAACTGGGAGCACTGGCACCCTGATTGGTCTCCGGAGTTCTCATATTGTATATATACAGTACATATGAGAACCGTTCTAAGGGAAGGAGAACCACATGACTTAAACTGTACTGTGGTTATACACTTTTATTAATGTATTTATGGGCAGCATGCTCAACTTTAACCAATATAAAAATCATAAATCAAGCCAAATTTTACATCCTGGACCTTTTATGGAAGTGCGGGAGAATATTAAGAAAAGTGAGAAGTGATGCTTCTGAGGAACCAGTTGAACGGGTGGGTGTTGTACCTGGTGTTTGGTGAGGAAGCTCAGTGTGGCCAGCTGGTCTTTGCCGTAGTCTTCAGTCTTGACCAGACCCAGAGCCTCAGTCAGCCTGGACTCCAGCTCTGAGCAGTCCAGCAGCAGCTGCACACAGATACAACACTTCAGCACTGAAAGCTTCCAAAGCAGTTTCTTAAACGTCCCCCTGGCTCTTCTCTCTCTTTTCTGCTCGAGCTAAAATCATATTCTGATTTGTGGAGAGCTTTGTTCTTGTTTTCCACCTCACCTGCTCCCTGCTCATGGCTTTGCTCAAGTATGCAGTTCTCTTGTTGCAAGCCTCCTCTAGCTCCTCCCACTCCGCACTCAGCTGTCTGCACCTGAAACAGAAGAGAGAGTGCGTTTGTGAAACCCAGAGAGCAGTGTGGGCCCTGCTCCCCTATGCATAGTGTATCCACGACAGCACCCTCCAGGAACCCCCATGACTACTGGGACCATCTAGTGGCCAGACTGCAGTAGCACCTCTGCAGTATCTCCTCTCCTCTGGAAGTGCTGGATGTGGCCAATCTCCTCCCCTTCTCCAGGACTTGGTTCAGATGTTTTTGGTGAGCTGTTATTTCTGCCTGCAGCTCCTGAGAAAAAACACAAATGCAAAAAAAACAGGTTTTTACTTTAAAATATAGATTTTTGCAGGATTTTTTTTTATAACATTGTACTTTATAATGGTGGGAAAACAAGTTTTTTGGGACACCGCATGCATTTCTAATATCTTGCATTGAGACGCATTTTGTCAGGGTCAAATTCTCAGGGTGTCAGGAAACTTTTCTCACTACCGAACGTCATTTGTGATCTTCAAAACTTGAGAGAGAAACAAATGGCAGTGAGACTGGTACAGACTTTGTGTTTCTGCATGAGGCTGATGGCTCCAGCCAGAGACTTGTCGTACGCCGTTGATCCGGGACCGGGGACGTGTTCTGAGATCCAGCTGCGCTCCAGGTCCACGTCATGGTAGAACTCAAAGAGCAGCACAGACGCCTCCAGCTGAGCTCGGCGCTGGTCCAGAGGCTTCTGGAGAGACTTGAATCTGCATTGGGAAAAAAGATATCTGAGATTTTCTTGCACTAATGGGGAATGCAGACCACCGCTTAGGATTCAGGACTCAGGGTTTGTTAAGACTCCTTAGGGAGTAAAGAATCGCTGAAGGCGTCTTGGTGGACTCCTCACATGATTATATGACTAACAGAGTCGTTGTCAGATGTTCCAGTTCACTTGTGTGTGTGTGTGTGTGTGTGTGTGTGTGTGTGTGTGTGTGTGTCAGTGTGTGTGTGTGTGTGTGTGTGTGTGTGTGTGTGGCAGACTCACAGGCTCAGGTAGGTGTCGGTCTCCTGGAGGATCTTCTGTGAGTTGAAATGATTGGATGCGAGGTGTTTGGCCCTGCCCACGATGGAGTTGATCTTCTCGGCCAGTTCCTTGGCGTCCTGCTCCAGCTGCTGGTGCTCCTTCACACACCACAGACAGTCAGCAGGAGGTCCAGTTTGCTCAAAGCCACACAGTCCACATGACGCTAACCAGCAGCAGCAGCAGCAGCAGCAGCAGCAGCAGCAGCTTTACCTTGAGAAGCTGCCTGCTGGATCGCAGGTTGTGGCCTTTGGGGGCGCTGTTGAGCATCCACCGAATGGCGTCAATCTTCAGCTTGGCATCCTGAAGAAGCAGCAGGCCGTTTGTAACACATGCAACGCAGTCTCACAATTCCAAAAAGATATAGTATATACACCTTCTCACTGAGGAGGCAAATTACCGCTTAATTCATTCATCGTTAGTTGACTGACCTCATCAATCGATTAAAGATTAATTGATAGGCTGCAATTTTCCCTGAGAAGCTAAATTCCACAATGAAAACTGTGTAAGGAAAACTTTATTTAACCCTTAAATTACGTTGAGGGTCCAATGTGACCAGTTCTTTTGACTGTGGCTCATCACAACCGAACCGAGATGTTTCCCCACCGTCAGTCTGATTGGACGGAGTGGCTGAGTTTCACCTGCAGCAGCTCCATCAGCTGCTCCTGCTGCCCCGCCTGCCTCAGCTTGTCTCCCCTGTCTGCCATCTTCTCCTCCAGACTCTTCCAGCGGCTGCTGAGCTGAGAGCACTTCCTCCTGATCTGCTGGCCGCTGCAGTGCTCTTCAGCAAGCATCTGCTCGCCCAGCTGAACAGGAACACGCACACAGAAACATCAGTGACACGTTACAGATGTTTTAGAATGAAACTTGGACTCAATCAATCTCCCTTTTCTCCCTGTATCTGCTGGGTTCTCTCCAGGTTCTCAATGTTCTGCCTGTGTCTGCTGGGTTCTCTCCGTGTTCTCCATGTTCTCCCTGTGCTGCTGGGTTCTCTCCATGTTCTCCCTGTGTCTACTGGGTTCTCTCCATGTTCTCAATGTTCTCCCTGTGTCTGCTGGGTTCTCTCCATGTTCTCCCTGTGTCTGCTGGGTTCTCTCCATGTTCTCCCTGTGTCAGATGGGTTCTCTCCATGTTCTCCAGGTTCTCCCTGTGTCTGCTGGGTTCTCTCCATGTTCTCCCTGTGTCTGCTGGTTTCTCTCCATGTTCTCCCTGTTCTCCCTGTGTCTGCTGGGTTCTCTCCATGTTCTCCCTGTGTCTGCTGGGTTCTCTCCACGTTCTCCATGTTCTCTCTGTGTCGGCTGGGTTCTCTCCATGCTCTCCTTGTTCTCCCTCTGTCTGTCTGTCTCAATGTTCTCCAGGTTCTCCCTGTGTCTGCTGGGTTCTCTCCATGTTCTCCCTGTGTCTGATGGGTTCTCTCCATGTTCTCCATGTTCTCCCAGTGACAGCTGGGTTCTCTCCATGTTCTCTCTGTGTCTGCTGGATTCTCTCCATGTGCAGCAGCAGTTCTTTACCTGAAGCAGTCGGTCCAGCCAAACCTCGTTGGCCTTCATCTCCTTCTCGGCGGCTTCGTGTCTCTTGAGCTTTCGGAGGATGTTGCTGGGGTCGCGGTACGACTCGTCCTCCGCCACTTTAAACTTCTCCTCCATCCAGAGGAGCAGCTCCTCTGAGTCTCTCTGGAAATCCTGCAGTGCCAAGGCAGTAGAACACACTTCTCTATTCTGAACCTCACGGATGGGGATGAAACCAGTATTTATGGTGAGTGATGGTACTGACTGTACCTGGTACTTCTTTGAGGCCAGCAGCTGATTCCTCCTCCGCTCACTGCTTTCCTTCAGCCTCCTGTTGGCCTTCTGGATGGTCTGCATCCTCTCCTGAATGCTTCGAGAGATCATTTCAATGTGTTCTTAGTGAAAGCGACAGAAAGAAATAAATAGCCCAAGCGGCCTCTGGTGCTGCAAGGATGAGAAGCCCTCCTTTCTCCTCTAGAAATGTTTCATAAAACTGTTTCATCAAATATAAATAGAAAAGACAAACCTTACTTCAATGTATCTCAGGTTCTACTTTCTGATCAAAATACCTACAGTTCCAACAGCTGCAAGGACTTTTTTTAAACTGGAATTTCTTTCTTTCTTTCAGCATTATCATTATTCTGTAAAAGCCGTTTTTGAATGCATAACTAGATTACATAAAAAAGTACTAAGTGAGAGAAGTGTTCCTTTCATGCTGCTCCTTCTGAGCTGATGTTGGCTGAAAGCTGAGAAGCACGTTCTTACTGTTTAGCAGCATAGTGCTGTTGGTTGATGAGCTCCTGGCTGCGTTCAGTGAAGCTGTCCACTCTCTTGTCCAAGGCCTTCAGCAGACCCTCCTGCTCCTCCTGCCGTCCCAGCAGACTGTGCACACTGTCCACAGAGTCCTGCAAGCACACACAGGTGGCAAAAGTATTCACGTTTGGTACTGAAGTAAAAGTGCAGATGCACCGAGTCAACTCCTTCACTCAAGTAAAAGTAGGAAAGTGCAGCTTCTGAAATACATTTAAGCAAAAAGGTTGTTGTTTTTTTGGGCCATCGATGAAATGATACATTTGCTGATAGTTTTGCAAAAATGAAAAAGTTGTGAAAAGTGAATTGCTTAAAAAAAAAGTATAAATATTTAAAATACTTAAATACTTTTAAACACAAAGGTAATGTGCATGTTTTTCCAATGTAAGAAGCAGAAAGTACAAATACTTGTCCACAAGTGTCTGGAGCAGAAGTATAAAGTCGTCAAGTAAAGAACCAATACCTGAAAACTCTACTCAAGTACATTGACAACGCATTGCTACTTCCCGCCTCTGCAAACACCATGCAGTGAAAGAGTGATGAGCATCCTCAGTATCAGGAGTGATGAGCTGACGCCGGGAACCAGGAGGCTGGATTCCCGAGGCCTTCTTACCCCATCGTCCTGGACCTTCAGTCGGGCTTCGTGTCCAGACAGCGTGGCCTCTATGCGGTCTCCCTCCTGGTTCAACCGCTGGAGCTCCAGGCCCTGCTCCAAACGCTGCCTCCTAGTGGCCCACAGTTCTTCCAGGCTGACCAAGTCATCGTTGAGGTCCGCCATTGTTCGCTGTATATCCATGGCCTCAGTCTTCCCCGTGTGGAGAGACTGAGCCAACCTCCCCATCTCCTCCAACCTGAGAGACACAACCACAACTCAGTCTACACAAGTCAAGAGTTTCACTTCAACAACATAACACCAAAATAAATAAACTGAATGCTGTTTATTGCCACACACCATATATAAATATATATGTATATATATACACATATATATGTATATATATATATATATATATATATATATATATATATATATATATATATATATATATATATATATACTGTACATATATACATATACATACATACAGTATATATATACACATATATACATATATATATATGTATATATATATATATATATATATATATATATATATATATATATATACTGTAGATATATACATATACATACATACAGTATATATACATATATATGTATATATATACACATATATACATATACATATATAAATATATACATATATATTCATACATATATACACACACATATATATATATATATACACACAGTATATGTCGGGAGAGTGAAAGGCGCTGCAATCTGAAATGCAACCACTGGATGTCACTGTTGAGATAATGATGAGAATTTCTGTCTGAAAACTTGCTGGGTCTTGTTTCAGAGGAGAAGATGTGTTCTTCCTTTTCTTCTGTAGTTGGTTGTGACTTTTTGTCATGCGACCACAATTAGTGCAAGATCAGATCAGATGCTGCCATTAGAATTTGCTTGAGCAAAAAATAAATAAAATTAAGTCAAGCATTTATTCATGAGTGCAGCGATGGAGCAGATGCTTCACCAAATGAATGAATGACTGAAGGTAGAAAGATGTGAAAATGTTCTCCCTGAAGATCCATTGAAGCCCAGGGGTGTGACTGTGCTGCTTCTACCTGCTCCTCTGCTCCTCCACCTCCAGCCAGAGCAGCTGGTGCTGCTCCAACAGGGCCGCGGCCGAGGCCACGTCGGCTGCCACCTCTTGGTGCAGAAGCCTCTCGCGCACCGAGCCCACCCACTGCTTCATCTCCTTGGCCTTCTGCTGGAAGCGCTGCTTCTTCCTGGCCTCCTCCAGCAGCCGCTGCCGCTCCGCCGCCCGGCCTTTCAGCTGAGTTTTAGCACAGGGTTTGTCCATTATTCTTTATTATGACATGCATGTCTAGCATCAAATTAAATGAAATACTTTCTATTAGAAAAGTAGAAAGTTTAAGCATGGTTTTTTTTTTCTTCTTTTTCTTTTTCTTTTTCTAATCAGAACTGCTAATTTAGCTAATTTTGGAGTTTTCACTTTCGTGCTGCTTCTTTAAATGAGAGACTATTTAATCCTGCAGCTTAATGGCCGTGTGCTGATAACTGAATAATACAAGCATGCACTGTAAAACAGGCAATCCTACCTGAGTGAGCAGAGCCTCCAGAACGGTGACCTCCTCTGAGATGGCAGCGCTGTCTGCAGGGCTGCAGTCCTTTTTCCTGCAGACAGGAAGAAGACAGTCTTACTGAAGCTGCAGCAGGAATGCACAGTCTGCCGAGGAGAACCAGGCAATGTTCTGTCATGCAAACCACTTTAATGAAAGCAGGTCAGCACTCCACACTGAACCCAGGGGGAGATTTTTGTTGTTTTTTCATAAAATGAATGAAAAAACAAGTCATGATGCCCTTATGGAGGGACAAGACACAGTTTTCCCTGATTGGACAGAACTGTACTGACACTTCCTGTCCTGAATACATTGTTGAAGTCGGAATGTGTGTTGTTACATCTTGGCGACGCTCCTCAGGTAGCTGATCCTGGCCTCCAGCGCCTGGATGTCCTTCAGGGCCTGAGCCTGCTTCTCCTCTTCAGTCAGCAGGGTGAAAGAGGTGCTGCCCACCTCGGCAGTGTCCATGCGGGACGTCTGAGCCTGCAGCTGACCTTTGACCTCCTCGCAGCTGTGTAAGAAGGACTGCACGTTGGCCGTGCTCAGCAGCTCGTGGCCCTTCTCGTCCTTCAGCTGCTGGATCCGCTTCCACCTGCACACAGCAACGCCTCAAAATCCCGAATGTGTGTGTGTGTGTGTGTGCATGCATATGTGCGTGTGTGTGTGTCTGTGTGTGTGTGTGTGTGTGTGTGTGTGTGTGTGTGTGTGTGTGTGTTCCATCTGTACCTGCCCTGGACCTTCCTCTCCCTGGCTTGGATCTCTCTGTGTTGACTGTGTCCGCTCCTCACCAGCTCCTGCGCCATGCGGCTGATGTCGTCCAGCTGACCGGTTCCACTCGCCAACTGGGTCAGAAAGTTCTGGAATAGAAACCAGGGTTGTTGTTACCGCCTGGCACCAAATGTGGTTAAAAATGGTGCTGCTGTTTGTTGGATTTGGAAAGAAGACGTTTGAGCCAAAGACCAACACTAAAAACGAATACTTCTGCGTGTCTTTCTATATTTCTATGTTTGACTTATTTATTCATATACATCTATATTTACACTGCAAGAGCTTTGTATGTACAGTACTACCCGAAAAATGAGAATATCAAGTAAAAGTTGTTTTATTTTGGCAATTTAACATAAAAGATGAAAGCAACAAATTTTATTGAGCCATTACACACAAATTGACATCTCAAGCAGTTCCTTATTGTAACTTTTCACAAAGATTTGACTTCATGTAACATTCTCATTTTTTTTTAAGGTTTTTTTTTAAGCTGCAAGACCTGATCAGCAAAATCCAAAGAAATAAAAACTTGAAATATATTGATTTGCATATTATTCCTTTATATAATATGTCACATTCACCTTTTAAGTTGAATTGCAGAAATACTACAACCTCTTCAGGATATTCTAATTTTCTAGGTAGTCCTGTATTTGGTTGTTCACCCTGCAACTCACTCAGATGTTTAGCTTTTTTTTTTAAAAAAAATATGAGATTCCCTTAAAAACTTTGTTTTGAGACTTTCAGTGGGTCTCAGTGTTCATCAATATGCAGCGTCCCATTCAAGTCAACGTATAAATAAAAACAACTTTTTTTTATCTCCACCTCATATTTGGCCTGAGCGACACCGACGTTGTCCGAACTGGAGTTGAGGGAGCCGAGGATGTTCTCCTTGTCCTCCATCCACGACTCAAACTCCTGGCAGCTGTTGTAGAATCGATGAAGGTGCAGCGCTTCCTCCAGATTCTTAATCTTTGACTACACAAAACAAAATAACAATGAAAAAAAACAAAAAAAAAAACGGCTCCATTTCCATCTTCAAAGAGCTTTCACATCTTGTGGCTTTGTTTTTTGTTTTTTTAGTTACCTTAAGCAGATTGTACAAGGAGTTGAAGTCCTGGTCCAGACCGGCCTGCGTGCTCTCCACAGTGTCTCTCTGGTACTGGAGGTCCGGCAGCCAGGCGATCTGGATCTCAGCAGTGCCACGGCGCAGTGAGCGGCTGCGTCTCAGGCGACTGGATTTCTTGTTTGGACTTTGTGCCGCATTGTTGGCGGGGGATGGGGTTGGGGCCGGAGGCTGAGGAGGCGAGAGAGACAAAGCCCATTACACTCGTACAGAAGGCAGTGATGGATCATCTGTTTGAACTGGTGTTCACAGTGGTGGAAAAAAGTTTTTGGACACCTCGTGACCTTGAGTGATCTTCCGTATTACGCTAAGAGTCAACCACTTTAAAACACACACCAAAAAAGCTCTCTTGCAAACACTAAACGCCAGACGCCAGACGCTCTCGGGACCGAGTGACAGTCCGAGAGCTTTGTGTTTGGCGCACCGTGAGCAGCTGCATGTTGAGGAAGGTTTTGGGGATGAGCTGCTGGTTTCCTCTGCTGTCTCGAGCCATGACTCTGTCTGCGTCCTCGTCGGTGCCGACGATGGTCACAGTCTCGTTACGATCCCACTGAAACTTGCCTGCAATCAGTTGGGTTCAACGTGACGTTAAAACATATTAAACATGGACCAGGCTTTTTCTCAGCATTTCATTTTTCTTTACAATTCAACCACACAGGTCTTTCCCAAAGTAGCCAGCAGTTATTTAGAACAATGAGAAGGATGAACGTCATAATCAGCATTTGAACTGCGTTGTGTGTTTTTTACCTCCACATTTTGTTATTATGTACAGTGTGAGAAAATGTCTGCATATTATTCCTCAATGTCATTTTTTTCAATTCAAGAAGCCAAAAATGTTTCATTTTTAATGCTGAATTTATTTGCCATTTGTCATTACGACGCCTCAAAAATGTATCAGATATATATATATTAAAAAAAGCATAAAGAAAACCCAGCTCATGACGCTAAGAAGCCAACCTCCGCACCTCTGCTATATCTGAAGCGGACATTGGCTTTGGCCTCCAGGGGGAGGCCTCTCTCAAAGCCCCTCCCACTCCTCCGCAGCGACGACGATTTCATCAGTCCCGGCCCGTCCTCCTCTCCAGAAGAATCACTGTACTGGATCATCTCGCTCTGCTGAGGCTCCACCTGAGTAGGAGATAGGCAGGATACAGATGGATTATAACACACGAAGACGCAGTCAGCAGCTGGGTTCCCAGGACAGTTTGTCCCAAAATAAAAGCAGTGTTTCTAAAAATTTCCGCAAAGTCCAATTGCGAGTTTGGCTATTGGGAGCAAAAAGAGGCAGTGAGGCTGACGCAGGTGAAGCAGTGAGGAGCTGCACGGCTGGGCGGCCGACACTCACAGTCAGAGCGGTGAGCTGCGCCGCGCTCCTCGCCTGCTCCCACAGCCTCCGGATCTCCGACGCGTAGGCCGCCATCTCCTTCTCCAGCCACTGGTGGCGCTGCAGCAGGGCCGCCGTGCTGGACTCGTCCTTGCCGTGGTCGTCGCTGAGCAGCAGCGGCTTCCTGTCGCTCAGCCAGGAGTCGGCCTCCGCCGCATCCACGAAATACTGCAGAGAGCCGAGGCAGAGCAGCTGACTTCACACCCCGGAGGAGGAGGATTCATGCACCACGTCCACTTCCTATCTACCTGCTTGATGGTCATGGCCGCGTGCAGTTTGTTGCGCTTTGCCAGCGCCTGCTCTGTCAGCTGGCTCCACTGCTTCTTCAGCGTGCGCATCCACTTCTGCACGGCGTGCTGGTTGGCTTCATACGCTTTGGACATCAGATCCTGACCTCGAGCCAGAACCCTCTGGTACTGGGACTCCTGGGCCTGGAGCTCCGCCTCCAGAACCTGAGCATGGTGGATCCAAACACAACATATTAAGACAACACATTTATTGACGGATATGAGTTCTGTGATTGTGACTCCAGGGGACGGTGGCGGCACATGCGCCACCAGGTCTGACGGCCACCTTGTGCTTGTGGTTGTTGAGCTGGATGTGGTTGAGGTCTCTTCCAAGTCCAGCCTGCAGCCTCAGCCAGCGCTCATAGAACCAGGCCTCCAGCTCCTCACAGTCGTGGATGAACTCAAACATCCTGAACTGAGCCTCCAGCTGCTTCCTCCTGAAAAACACAGCAGCCAAGCAAGACAGACGTCAGGTGGGAGAGTGCTACGTGTGTGTCTGTGTTTGCTGTGTATGTAGATGAAGGGTCAGCGATGCAGTGAAGAAGACCTGCTGCTGCAGAGAGACACCAGCGACTTGTACTGCGTGTCCAGAGCTCTGACTTTGCTTTGAATCTGATGAACGTCTCCAACTTTAACCTGAGGCAAAGACAGTGGAGTGAGTAAAAGAGTGCAACTCAACCTCCACCAATACACACATTCACTTTTTCCAGAATGGTCCTCTTATAAATGAAAAAAAAACAAACACCTTCTGCTTGGATCAATGTGTTTTCTTTTTCTTGCTGTTCTACCTTTGCTGCAGTGCTGCTGATGATGCCGATGCTTTCACCCAGAGCTGAGACCTGAGTCTGCAGCAGGTCCTGCTTCTGCAGCAGCGACTCGGCCTCAGCCAACTGGTTGCCCATCTTGGTCGAACTGGCCTGTGACTACACGGACGACAGAGACAAGACAGAGCAGGCAGTGACGCGCGGTGCTACTGATCTTCATTCTGATCCGATGGCAAGTGAAAGGCGGTGTTACCGCTAATACCGACACCGAGACTAATCTTCGAGTTTTGTATTGTTTTCAAAAAATGAGATTGTCTTTTCAAAGCGAATGTTTGATTTGATCCTTGAATATTGTGACATGTCGTAACAGAGGAAGAGTTGAAATCAGTGCCCAGTGACTCCTCTCACCTGCAGCTCCTTCAGCTCCTGAGAGACGAGCTCAATGTCTCTGAGAACACTGAGATTTTCAAATACGTTTCCCAGCAGCCCCTTCTGCTCATGCAGCTGTTGTAGGAGGTATTTCCATCGGTGACTAATATTCTCCTCTCTTGCAAGAAAAACAAATAACACAGAAAAATGCATCCATTAATCAGGGAAATTAAACTGCCACTGCCCCCATTTGTTTGTGAATGTCCAAAAAGTTCTGGGCATATTTGGATTCATGCTTCCTTCATGAAACCCACTCACTTAATTAAAAAAAAAAAAAAAAAAAATCTTTTAGTTTTCCACAAGATGGTGCTGTGGAACTGTAATAAACTGTAATAAACCACTTGCTTTAGTCATACAACCAATACACTGTAGCTTACAGCACTGTGCTTTTACTGAACTGCGCTTTGCAGTGTTGGAGGAAAACTGGTTTCATCTGGTCAGCAAAAAAAAAAAAAAAAAAAAAATATCACCTCAGGATAATCTGCTCCTTGCCGTGGTAGTTTCCTCTCTCGATGACCTTGGCCATGTCCTTCAAGGCGCTGAAGCGCGGCTCCCGGGCCTGGACATCGGTGGCCAGGGCCTCGATGCGGCGGCCGGCTGCCTGCGCCTCCTCCAGGCTGGCCAGGCCTCGCAGGTCCTGCCTGCGGATGAGCCGCAGCGTGTCCTCCAGGTAGCTCTCCCTCAGCGCCGCCTGCAGACAAGGGGGTGCGTTCATCAGTCACACTGCTGCTGTAAGGATGAACTCAGACGAGGGCAAACTACTGCCTATTGCTGGAATCTATTCTGCTCAACCCCATATGCAAAGACGCAGAGACAAAACGAGACAAAAAAAAAATGTCACCTTATTTTGAAAGTTTTAAAGAATCGTCTCTGTGCCCGACGTCGTCGTTACCTTCCTGCCAAACTGCTGCGCCAGCTGCTCCAGCTGCTCCAGTCGACGCAGCGCCTCCTGCAGGGCTCGCTCGCGCTCGTGCTCCGCTCGCTCCAGCAGCGCCCAACTCTTCTCCACATCCCGCAGAGTTTTGC
Source organism: Nelusetta ayraudi (assembly GCF_046127955.1). Taxonomy (NCBI): domain Eukaryota; kingdom Metazoa; phylum Chordata; class Actinopteri; order Tetraodontiformes; family Monacanthidae; genus Nelusetta; species Nelusetta ayraudi. Next base: position 4,007,394 of record NW_027466071.1, read on the forward strand.
CTTCCAATGCACAAACACAGAAACTATGAATACAGAAAATGTCACTCGTGTTAGATAAAAAAAAAAATCATTAAAAAAATCAACAACTTCAACCTTTACAAACAGTCGACAGCGGTGAATACGTGAGTGTGAGTGTGTGTGTGTGTGTGTGTGTGGGCAGTACCCTCTGGAGGATTGTAAGCCCATTGGTTGTTGGCTGCCAGCTGAGTCTTCAGGCTGAACAAGTGCGCCTCGATCGCCCCACGTTCCTGCGGACGCGTTGCAGCACAGCAGGAAGTTCAGTCAGGTCGGGTGGTGCAGATGTCAACGACACAGAGGGCAGCGCAAACACTCGCCTGGTATTTGGGGGGTTTCTCCACCGTTCTGTAGGTCTTGAAAGCCGTCATCAACCTCTGCATCTCCCTCACAGAGTTTGGGAACTGTCTGTCGTTCAGCTGCAGCACCTTGAATCCATCACATCACACCAGGTCGGTCAACAAGTCCAGAGAAAATATCACAAATCTTGTTATCTGTTACCTTAGTTTTGATCCAGCGAAGCAGATCTGAGACCAGTCTGTCGTACTCGGCCTTCATGCGGTCCAAATCCATCAGAATCCCGACAATCTGTCAATGTTTGGGGAAAAGAAAGCAAAGAGTTTCACTTAATTGGTCTAAAACAAACAAACAAACTTTCCATAGTGAAAGGAATGCGAGTCTGTGTGTGAATCTAAACAGGCCCAGGGTTTCACACTAGCATGTAGTGAGTGAGTATGAATAAATCAAGGGATTATCTCGTCATTATTAGGCTAAAAAGTGTCTTTTTTTTTTTCAATTTCACAAACGCGCTGTGGCCCAAAAAAAGGTTGAAATCACTGCTCCACACGATTCTGCTGTGACAGACCTTGGCGAGCCTCTTCTGGATGGTTTGCCCCTGTTTCATCTTGGAGAAGTAGTGGTAGTAGAGGGACACGTAGGTCATGACGGACTTCTCGTCCGGATGAGGGAGCAGCATGTCCTCCACTTCCAGCAGCTGCATGATGCCAAACTCCCGCTCAGCCATGGAGAAGGCGTGCTCCAGGTTATGGCGCGTCTCGTCGCGGCGGAGGCGGCGGTAATCAAAGAGGTCCGGCCTGAGAGGACGGGGGAGGGGGACGAGGAGGAGGAGGAGGAGAAGAAGGGGAAGAAGCTTTCAGCCAAAGACAGAAGCATAACAGTGTTTTTGTGTGCGTGTGAGTCTGTCACCTGTGCGCGTGAATGAGGGCGTTGAACGCCAGCCCATCTCGCCAGCTGGATGAGAAGTCCTGCACGTCCACGTTGCGGTAGCCCGCTGTCTTCCTCTGACACCAGATCAGCAGGGCCTCCTTGGCCGAGCGGTGAGCCTTGCTGCTGCCCCCAGGCTACGCAAGCAGCACAACACATTAGCAGGGGAAGAAAAAACAAAGAGAACAGAGGAGGAACAAGATGGGGGGGGGGGGGATATGAAAAGGTGAGAAATAAAACAAAGTGAAAGACCTGAAGATGGTGCATCAAGAAATGTGAAAGGTCCAGTGTGTAAAATTTGGCCTGAATTATGATTTTTAAATGAGTGGAATACTTAATACGCAGCCTCTAAATACATTGGTGTAGTGTATAATCGCAGTACAATTACAAGTATTTTGGTTTTCCTACCCATAGAACGGTTCACATATATATGTAATAAATTACATGTAGCGAGGATAAGCCGGTAAATACTTCCTAGATTGACTTTCCAATCAGTTATGTCCGTAGCAACACATAAAATAATGACAACGCTAACATAATGCCCATAAATACATCAATAAAAGTGCATAATCCCAGTAACATAATAGTCATTTGGTTTTCCTTTCACCTTTTACCTTTAGAACGTCTCTTACGAATATAAATAAAGTACGTAAGTCTTTCTCCCAGTTAGCTGAAGGCCCCTAAACTCCAAATTGGCGCGAATTAGTTTTTCACTTCCGCATTAGTCAACATGCGCAGTAGGGTCACTTTTTTGGGAACGCCTCTATGGAAAGCATACATAGTAATGACATGATGGGACTCTGATAGATAATACAACGTTAGACACTTTTTTCACAACATTTACACCTCGGTTTCATCCAGAGGTTGTTTTTTTTTTTTTTTACCACTTATAGCTGCCATCTTGCGCCTCCATTGTTTCTAAGGAAAACTGTTATGGACAATCCAGCCGCCTGACAGCGCGTTTCGTAATTAGGAATAAACCAACGGAAAAAAAGAAGCTGCAATCTAAATTATAACCACTTGATGACGCTGTTCCTTCACAAAAACTGTCGAAGATGGCCCTGCTGATATACTGCTGCATATATTTTAAGCAGCAAAACGATAGCAGTAAAGCCGGTCTGATAGTTTAGAGTGACAGTGCAGATCAGTTACCTCCTCCAACTTGATGTGTCCAATCTGGAACCTGAGGATGATAATCCACAGCAGACCAAGGATCAGCGTACGGTCACCATCAACCACGTTCTCTGGACCAATCAGATCGACCCGGATCTGACGAGAAAGCGAGTCACTCGTTTCTTTAGAGCCCTGTTTTCATTGTTTGAAAGCAGCCAATAATATAAATATTCATGCAATATATTTGTAATGTTTGGAGCATTGAGTACTACAATTCAATCAAAGCAGCAATTTGTCATATCAGCACAAGTGCAAAACACAAAGAGTTGAACCGATCAATTCTCAGGAGTGACTTAACAGAAAGCATTCATAGATTCTATGTGGCATAAAACAAAAATGAAGGCCTGAGTTTACAGTGATGGTTTGAGTGAACATTTTTGATGAGATGTGGGTTCAAAAAAAATTAAATAAGCATGGATGGCCCACAAAAACAACATGAAAAGGCCCTCACAAGAAATAATGGAGTGATGAATATGTTGTACCCGGAGTGCAGGAGTAACCGGGTGGTGGCAGATGGATGGATGATTGTTCTGTGCACAGCATCAGTGTTGCATGCATTAGAATGTCAGTCTGGGATTGAAATTTAGTAAGCTTCAAAATGAGTGGGGAAATACCTGCAAAACCTTCTATTAATCATAATGTATCATCCTTGATAAGGGAGTGACTCTGCATGAGTTGAGAAATGCTGCAGGATTTAATTTCTTTCTACAGATTTAAGTGTAGAGTGTAGCGTCTGATGCTAATTTCACTTGTTACGGTATAATAAGGCGTACAGAAAGTGACGCCACTCGGTGTCCTACACAAGCAGGCACAAACAGTGACCTTGGTTTTGAGGAAGTTGATTGCGATGCTGTTGTTCTCCAGGCAGTGGACTCTCATTTTGCGGCGGCTGGGTGGAGGCAGTGTTTCTTTGGAGATGAGCTCCAGAAGGCGAATGAGAGAGACTCCAGTCTGCAGCTCAGTGTAGACGTCAGTCAGCTTCAACCTCTCCTGCAGAACACAGACATGGCAACACGCTCACAAATGATCTCCAGCTCTAATTCTAATCCCGACTGGTAGATTAAAAGGTTGCAACTGACGGAGCGACTTTGCACGACAATTATCAAACGACCGCTACTTTGCATTTAAAGAAGCCGACAGCATGTTTATTAAAGGTCACCAACCACAGACGTTCTACCACCTCAGAAAGAGCAGAAGATCTAAGAGCATCTTGACTACAGCTAATGGCCACGCACATGACCTTCAAGCACATGACCTTCCAGATGTGTGATCCACCAAGTCTCGTGCACAAGCACTACTGATCATGCATTGTCATTATTTAATGTTACACAAAAAACCCATCCTCACTGTGGAGGATATCAGAGGGTACTTAGCCTTTCACTTTTTAAAGAGGAACTATGCCACCAGAATTATACCAGTCCGGAGTTGTTGGGATGAGTAAATGATGTGTTATGATGTTACTCTGAGAGACTTTGAACTGCTTTATGGCACGGTATCGCAACACAACACGACACCAGTACAGCGAGAAGCATCTGAGGAGGCCACACAACACCAGTCAAGGTTGAGATCTTGGTGACGCTGTGACACCAACGAGGAGAAGCAAAGCAGTAAATATAAATGCTAATGTACCAAACTGCTTCTGATGCCCACTTGAAAACATTTTAACGTCCAGTATGGTTCACGTGACCCAAGCACAGGACGAGCTGCTCCTTCATGACACTATATTTACACATCCCACAAGAAGTTCTGTACGTCCTTCTCAAGTGGGTACTGTGCCGTGGTGTAAACACACGGTGAACCTACAGGTTCTCCAGGATGTCGGCAGAAATAGCGTCAGGAAGCTCGCAAGAAAAGAGCAAAACATCCCTGAAGTCATCGTGAAGAGCGGAGCTCAGCCGAGCCCTTCGCACCTCCTGAAGTGAGTTACGTAACGACTAGTGGCCAGCTGGCGTCAGGACATCCTGGTTATCTGCAGGTCAGCTCACAAAGCTGAGAGCGGCTCGACCCAGCCAGGAGCTGGGCGTTGCCTCCAACCGTGAGGCTCAGACATATTTGTTCTAAATATAGACTGGCTGTCAAAATTGTCCAGGAGACCAAAAGTCTGCCAGCACGTGAACAGCATGAGCACAGCGCAGGAACCGCACCACTGTAACTCCTCTGTCCTGCTCTGTATCCGTTCCTGGCACAATATGTCTCCTATTTTCCTTTGGTTAAAGAGGAGGATGGAATGTTAGCTGAAATAGAGTTGAGGCGTGGCTAGCTTTTCTCTGAAAGCTCATTTATGAAGACAACAGTTTCAGCTAATGGATCAAATGACAAAGACACTCTGTTGAGAACATTTAAATTTCAAATCTCAGCTTCAACCATCCATCTTATGCGTTATTGTTTAAGAAAAGTGAAGATAATTTGACAATTCAAGGTTTGTATAGTGTAAAACCAGCAATTCATCACCGTTTAGCAGTGGGTTTGGGCTGTTATTTAGACAAGAGCCTGTTAAAGACGTCACTGTAGTCGTTGGGAAATAACAACCGCAACTCTATGTTTTGAATGACAGTCATTCATTATTCCGACACCATGGCAACTTGATAATCAAGGCCAGTAGGTCACAATTAACTTTTTTTTCTGGATGAATGTCCTGACTGCCATCATCAGTTTGTTGCTTGTCAGTCTTAGAAGACACACGGAAACGACTGGTGTGGCCAGAGCGACGGTAGAGGCTTAAAGGCCATACGCGGCCGTACTCAAAAGCTGCAGGTGTTCTTCTGTGGGCTCGGCAGGTGATTTGAACAAACAAAAGAGTGGAGCTGCACATTCCCTCTCCTCGTGCTGCCAGCCAGCCCAGATCCCAGAGGAATCCTGGGAATGAAGGGCAGCTGTGTCCAGCCAGCGGCTGGTCCTGCGTTATCGGAGAAAAGGCAGATGAAATTCAGCCCCGAGCCGTGCGAGCAGGTCGGCCACGAGGCAGAGCTCCGTGGTGGTGGTGGTGGTGGTGGTCGCTGATCGATGTGTGTTTATGTTGCCAGCAGATAACAGGACTCCGACGTCACGCCCGTGCAGCAGGCACAAGCGGAACCAAGCCATTAGAATTCCAGATTTTGCTCCCCCCCACCCACCCACACACACACACACACACACACACACCTTGGCTGCTGGCTGAGGTTCCATGCTGGTTGTTTGTGGTGGAATCAGACTCATGCAGGCGGCTTCATTCATCGTGTTTTGACTGCAAGCAGCGGCCGTCAACGGCGGCAAGACTCACAGACTGACGCTGCCTTCAGGAGGCGACAGAGACCAAGTGGAACACATGGGTCTCATACGGCTGCTCACCATCCAGTCCACAAGGGTTTGCTGGACTTCATATGCACACATGTATGTGTATGTCTATGTATGTGCGTATGTATGTGATATTCTTTTCATGACTTTCCTCGACTAGCGACGCTATTCCAGGGCAGCTCGCTCTGAACAATGCATGAGATGCGGCCACTGTAAAGGTTCCAGAATGCATTGAGAAAATTGCTAATTGTGGCTGAATGTTTGACTCAGTTTCCAAGACGACTGGAAGTTGCTTTCCTAGTTCAAGCAGGAGTCCAAAAAAAAACAGATCGACAAGACATGAGCAGTCAGAAATAAGACGGGTCAGTCAAAGCACACGCGTCAAAAGATAAGTGACGGTCACATTGTCAACTGATAATCAAAAAAATGTAAATATATGTGAATAAAAAGGGGTTGAGTCCACCACATGGGAATGCAGTGGTGCCTCTCCTCACGCTGAGCACTCTGCCCGACTTGGTGCCTCACCCCGTTATTGGTAAACACGCTGTTCATCCACTTGGTGAAGGTTTTCTTCTGGATGGCCATCCTCTGCTCCTGCAGCTCCCGGACCCGCCCCGCTCCATCCTCCGGCAACTCCATCCTGGTAGCGCTGGCCAGAGAATCGATGATTCAGCCTGAGTCGAAAGAAGAACTTGTGGCTCAAAAAACTCCTGCATTGCTCCAGGAAATAGCGAGCAGCGTCTTCACCGTTCAAACACTGCATCGTCAAGTGGTTCGTTGGTGATTGGTAATTAATGTTTCCGCAGTGTCAGCATCCTAGTACGAGTGCAACTTTAACTAAAGGGATATTTTGATTCTGGAATATAACTAATGTTTTTTTTATCGTTATCTGTTAATTTTTTCAAACTTCCTGTTTTACATAAAAAGAGAGAAAAGGCACATTTTTATTTCTAGATTAAGATTTAAAATAATAGATTGTTTCCTGAGCAGAAAACACACAGTTATGGTCATAGGATGTGATGCTTAATTCATTTCAAATTTTCAGCCGTTTCTAATTTCTGAAATGAATAAACAACATTTACAGTTTAGTTTAGGCAAGTTTTGGTTTTTTTTTTCCTCAATTTTCATGACAGATCGTCCGATAGATTAGTTGTGCGCTGCATATACAGCGTGTAACTCCTCAGCATGACTACACAACTAGGAGTCAGTGTTCATCCTCCTCTCACCCTGTCTGACCGTTGTTTCTTCTGAGTATATGTGGCTTGGTCACGTGACTGTCGTTAAATGAGTTGAAGATTAAAATGTTCCCGACGGAACGCTGTTTCACCTTTCAGCGCTGTAATGCAATATAAATTCCTCTTCGCCCAACGATTGTGTATCTGTGTGTCTTTTATACTTTTGACACAGTTTTACTCTGTACTTCATTCAACAGCGTTTCTCCTGCTTTTGCACTGCTCTTCCTGGACAACACAAGAGTGAAGCTCGACAAAAGCTGCAAACAGACGTAGAAAACATTCGGATTTCTGCAGTTTGCCGGTTGAGGTGTAGACAGACTGTGATCCACGTTCAGAACCAGCGGAACCGCACAGTCCAATCGATCGACGGAACTTTTCAGAGCATGTAAACACACAAGGACTTTTCTTACCTCTCACCCTCCTGCTTTAATTGGCTGTTAGCTGTCGAACTTCAGAAAATGAGCCACATGCCCAGATGAAGAAAAGAGCCGTGGTTCTGGAGTCCGACACGTTGCGACAGGCTACAGGGAACAGTTTCCGTCTTTCAGTGAACCCTGCACCTGATGTCAGATGAGCAGGGCTGCTCAAGCAGTAAAGCCAATGGCTTCAAAGTTCACACACCCTGACCCCCCCCCCACACACACACACACGCATGCATGCATGTGTATCAGAACACAGAGTTCTGCTAATGAGACACACCTGCAAGTAGCTGAACCAAGGCTTTCAGATTGTGACAGTGGAACCAACACCAGGCCCGGTTTCTGGTGAAAGTTCTTCCGAGGTTCTTCTTTCCTTCTTCCCCTGCAATTCGTTTGACTTTGCGTCACACTGTAGACTGCAGTACCAACGCAAAATCTCCCAGAATGCAGAAGAAAAAAACAAAACAAGCAATGGTGTTTGATACATGAATAAACTTTATTGATCTCTGCCAACAGGAGGTTGTGAGTTTGCTTCCCATAACCCCAAAATATTGACAGGTAATATTCAAATACAATTTTCAAAAACAACAACAACAACCTACATCACAGAATTGATAATTAAAAAAAAACAACAACTCTTACATTCAAGATGCACAATTCAGTTGAATGCACAGTCTCATCGAGAAGCATCTCACCAGAAATGACCTGAATGGCAACACATGGATCGATACACACTTTGGTCCTTTGATGGAGACAGAGTAATGACCTCATAATGACCTTACAGGCTCTCTCTCGCTCTCTCTCTCTCTCTTACAGAAAACAAATCAGTAATTTGACCGGGGGATGAGCTGACCAGTGGAAGCGGATGCAGACTGTTCTTCTACTTTGGTCTTTCTTTGCATATAAAAGGCACAAACCCACCACCAGCTCCCCAGTGCTGGATCTTCAAGGACTCCGACTTACAGTCCTGTCATAGGAACAAAAGGCAACAAACATTCGTGCTCACTTTGCGAGGCTCTGAATTTGTTTCAATAAGAGGCACACACGGGTAAATTATTTTCAAAATATTTCTTCTTCATCTAGCTATGATGGTTCCTCACTGCACTCAGGGCTGCTGGGGGAGCTGGAGTCCGTCCGAGCAAAGGTGGAGCTACACCCTGGACAAGTCCCCAGTTTATCATAGGGCCGCATAGGAAGAAAAACAGGCACTCACACTCACACTCACACCAAGGGTCAATTCAGGGTCACTGAGTCCCATCAGCTGCATGTGGCTGGACTGCAGGAGGAAGCTACAGGAAGAAAGAACAACCAAAGTCCACACTGAAAGAACTCTGGCATGAAGATTCTCTGGACTTAATAAGGTCTTCAGATTTCATACTGGTAAATTACATCACATGACAAAAAAAAATAAAATCCAGGGGTTCATTGACCCCTGTTCATCTCTCTGCTGCTATAATTAAGATAAATGATTTGGGAGGAAATGACGGAATAGATGGTAACAAAGGAAACTGGTTGCAAATGTGGGTCAGAGAACGTGCATTATGATGACATGGCACATCCACCAGCAGCAGCAGCAGCAACATGAGAACTCCATTCAGAAAATGCAGCTTTTCACTGAAGGCCAAAGCTGACAAATTCTCTGTCAAAGGCACTCAAAGTCTATCAGAAATATTACAATTTACATTCTGAGGACGTCGCCACCAGAAGTCTCAACTTCAACAACTGATGAGTTGCATGTCAAAATGTCAAGCATTGCCACACTGGATATTTTGACTGCATGGAAAAATGAAAATGATTCGACCTGAGTCTCCTTCTGATCAACCCGCTGATTAAACTCCATTGATGAATTAGTTTTTTTTAGTTTTGCCAAATACAGTTGGATCCAAGCTCGTTGTAAATAAAGTTTCAGCTCCGATTATCTCACCGTTGTCTTAAACATGAGATGTCATTTTTATTTAAATGCTTATCGTATCACAGTTTCTAGTGTGGGTCTGTGCAACACAGTGTGTGAGGCTCGACATTAACGCACACACACACACACACACACACACACACACACACACACACACACACACACACACACACACACACACACACACACACATATACACACACACACACACACGTTTCTTGGAAGTACAGAACAAAAGAGCGGAACTGGTGAGGGTGTTTTTTTTTTTTTTTTAGGGTCTCCAGCTCGTCACCTCTCCTCTGCCGCTGACAATGTCAGGAAACTGGTGCCAACTGTCCACTCACTCACAGGGAACGCTGTACATCCAGAGGCCTCGTGAGCCAGAGCTGCTGGAACAGAAGCGACTGTGAGCCCAGGCTGCAGTGAAGAGTCTGGGCTGGACGCTACAAAGATGCAGAACCTTCACGCTTTTCTAAAAATTCCAATCATTCTTCTCCTTTTCTGTGAAAGCCGTGGCGACTTGTCAAACCGCAATGCAGAACATTGTCTTGCACATTAACATAATAAGAGTTATAATTTATTTTTATTTTTTTTTAAATGATATAAGCGTGAGTAAAAAAAAAAGAAAGAAAAAAAAAATCCAGAACTTGTTTCTGGAGGAGTGACAGTGAAGGTTGCTGCTGGCCTGACAACAGTAAATGATAGGATGGATGGACAATAGATTTTTTTAGAAGAATAGAATCTCGACAGACTGGACAGGAAATATTCTTAGGGGACAGAGTCAGAGGTATTTTAATCGTTGAAGTTTTAATTTAAGAAATAAAAATTTGATTGTGAGTAAAAACTGCTCACTAGCTGCTGCTACTGCTGCTGCTGCCATTCGGCCCAGAGGCTGCTACACACTGTCAAGGCCAATGTGAAGCGAAAACAAGGCAGGAAGTTGGTAAAGTTGTTCTGTTTTTAAAAAAAACAAAAAACAAACTCGGAGCTCTTTCAAAATAAAAGTGTTTGCAATAAAGTAAAATTGTAGTTGTAGTAGTTGATGAAAGAACAAGGAAACCAGGTCTTTTCATGTCTTAGAAGCAACTCGAAATATAATGAACCTGAAGTTCAACAAAATACAAGAACATTTGACATGAACATTTCTCTCCTTCCCAGCCTCAGTAGCTGCACGACAGAAGCCCCTCCTGACATTCTCACGCTGTCTGTCTGCTGATTGGTTCAAATTCCCTTTACACGATTAGCTGAAATATTCATCTCTGTGTTTTAGTTGTTGTTTTTTTGGTTTGTTTTCTTGTTTTTTTCAAATGGCATCTTCTGGACCTTCTCCTGGGAAGTCCTTGAGGTCTTCCAGTGGGGGGGGTCAGTCCTCGCTGTGGTTGTACAGGGTCTCTGCTGTGGGGTTCTTGCGGTGGGACGGCGGCACCAGGTGGCTGGGCAGCTCCGTGGGAAGCTCGTAGCCCTCCAGTTTGATTTTGATGAGGTGCTGGGCCAGCGCAAACTCCTCGTCGTCCAGCATGCCGTCCTGGTCGCAGTCGGCCAGCTTCCAGATCTTCCCCAGCACCGAGTTGGGCAGCCGCGAGTTCACCATCTCCTTGCGGGCGTTGACGCCGGTGATCTTGCCGTTGACGGGCATCAGCATGTAGAAGATCTCGTCGTAGCGGTGCTTCTCGCGGCTCACGATCCAGTCGTCCAGGTCGGCGCCGGCGCTGATGCCCTCGCCGTAGCCCTGGTTGAAGGGCCCGTTCTGGGAGCCCTCGAAGGCGCCGCCGCTCACCATGGCCGGCGGCTGCTTGGACTCCTCCTCCCGGATCATGGCCATCAGCACGGCGATCTTGGAGGCCAGCATCTTGTCCACCGACTCGATCAGCTTCATCTTCAGCGAGGGGAATTTGCTGAAGTCGTAGTGCTGCAGCATGTCCTGCAGGGGGCGGCGGAGAGAGGGAGGGGAGGTTGAAATTTCTTTTTAAGGTTAAAGGTCCAGTGTGTAATATTTGGCCTGATTTAGGATTCTTATATTGGTAAAAGCTCAATGTACTGCCCATAAACACATTAATATCATCACTGTATGTCATTAGGTTTAATTTACTACATAATTACACATAAATGATGTGGGCGTCATCGGCCGGCACTTCCTGCAAATCAAATTTTTCACCAGCAGATTTCTTTAACAATTCCAGAGCATTACACAACATTTCATTTCTTCTTCTTTGCAGTGGACAGTGGACAGTGTTAGCTTCTAACAGTGACAACTGTACAAGCTGGTTGGCTCAGCAGACACAAACACTGTGTGTGTCGCTCTACTCCACTGGTCCCTCTAATCTCCAGTACATAGAGATGAGTCACTCCAGCAGAACTTCACTTTATGGGTTTTATCTGTTTATCTGCACGTCTTTATTGACTATCAACCAACCTTTAACCAAAGCTTAGATAAAAGTTGTTGGTTCAGGACTTGTGTCGTCGTGACAGCGCCTTAATCCCACCGAGCTGTTACACCAGGGGGCGCTCTAGCGGCCACACGAGGCCAGAGGCCTCATTTAAGGCTGGAAACTGAAATCTGTCATCGACTTTGCAGCATTTACTCTTAAGATTCAAAATCAATTCTCAATTCTCTGCCATATCTCTAAAGCCTCTGCACCGTTGAATTCACAAAGAAGAGTTTTGAAGGCACTGAAAGACAAACATGACAGAGAGACCAGTGAATACAACCGGACATCTGCAGAAGGTTGAGGTATTTTTCACTAAAGATTCACCAGAAACCTCCTGCTATTTGCAGCTGGACCTGTGTGTGTGTGTGTGTGTGTGTGTGTGTGTGTGTGTGTGTGTGTGTGTGTGCATGTGTGTGTGTGCTTCCTGAGGGCTTTTCACTGGGGAGCAAAAACTATGAAACGTGCTCTCTTGCCAATTCTCTAACAGTCTCGAGTGCAGCTGTAGACCAGCGCAGACACACAACAGTGCTGAAGAGTCTTCACTCTTTATTTCCCATCTCACGTTAGAGAAATGAAACACACCCAACGGTGCGTTCACACCAGCCTGTTGTCAGGCTGCAGGAGTGACGCAGGTTTTTTTCCAAGGTATTCAAATTATTATTGACACAGAAATATGGACCTCAACCATTTAGCCCTTAAGTTTGTGATGTGCGTGAGATGCTACCGCAAGAACGTCACTGCGCTTGTCTTGTCGAAATGTAAAGGGAAGCAACCAGTTTGCAGCTGGCCTGAGGAACAGCGGCTTCGTTTGTTTCTACCACACAGGGTTTGAAGTGATGGGTAGCATCAGCCCCAAACATCTGCGTCAGATGTGATGGATCTGATGACGCCACTCGGAGGAGTAAATGTGAAGAGGCAGCGCCAGTGGACGGTGTGCAGAGGCGCCGAGGCTGCAGGTTCCTCTACCTGCATCTTGGTGACGTTGGGGAAGTCTCCAGGGCTGATGTGATGCTCCCTCTGCAGGATGGTGTAGATCTCCGGCAGCCTCATGATCAGCTCCTCCTTCTTCTTCTCTCGCCCGAACAGAGACGGCATCTCCTTCTTCAAGTAGCTGACGATGTAGGCGTGCACCTGCGGGTGGAAACAAAGAGAGGCACTCAATGAAAAGAACTGAAAATGAATCTGCTGACAGATGCATGGACCCAACACACAAGTCATCAAAGACTGACTGTTGTTTAGTGCCAACACAAGAACCGAGCTGAGTTCTTTGAAAGGAGAGGTTCAACACACACACACACACACACACACACACACACACACACACACACACACACACACACACACACACACACACACACACACACAGACAGTAAACAAAGATAGACACACACTGCCCCCATGCTGTCACACCTCAGCTGAGGACCGACAAACAGCAACAATGTTTGTGTAACAGTTTCCTCATTTGCAGAGCAGAGAGGAAGACGTCCGACTGGGAGCAACACACAGGGAGAGGGGGTGGGGGGTGGGGGGGGGAATATTAGGAGCGTCCTTTGTTTCTTTAACAAACAGCTAGAAAAATCATCAGATTAACAAATCATCCAATATAAAAACACATTCGTTGTGCACTTCAGATGTTCACCTTGCAGAGGTAAACTTCGTTTTTCATGAATTTACATTTCCAAGTGATCGAGGTGCCCAGCAGTAGATTCATGTGGAGGCAGTTTATTTCTCTTTTGAGAGTGAAGACGACTTGTATTGTATTTGATCAATGACTTCGAGAGAAAAGCTGGAGGATCACGACAAGGAAAAAAAAAAAAAAAAAAAAAGTGATGAGGATCAGCAGCAAGAAGAGGAGGAGGAGGAGGAGGAAGGAGGGCAGAGGGCGTCGCCATCAATCCTCCATTTTGGCCCACGGCATTGTGGGAGGTGGAAGGAAGGAAAGGAGGGGTTGTATGAGCTGGGAAGGGAGGGGTGGGGGTGGGGGGGTCACTGGGTTGCAGGCTCATAAATCCAGAGCGCAGAGAGGAAGAGAGAAAATACCTTCAAGCAGAGGAGAAGATGCAGCTTTGGTCCATCACAGCCTGGGAGCTCACACACTTTACACAACGTTCTGGCAAAGTCATTACCAAGTCACATCATCAGCCAGTGTCGGCACTACACACATGCACTGATGATCAGATTATCGTGCTTGAAAAGAGCGATGGGAGCAAAGTGATGACAGAAGTGAGGAGCTGAACCCAGTCGTCTCTCCTCACACTGTGACAGCCATGGAAGAAGTGCACTATTTCCCTGCAGGGAGGCGTCGCCTCCACGGCTGGACGTGTTTTCACCTTCACTCTTCAGACATCAAAAACACCTCGACGGGAAAGAAAAATGTCTTCCAGCGCAGCACAATGCGCTTCAAACAAACCTGTGATTTATACCTTGGAGCTTCCTGCAGCAAATTCATGTTATCGCTCCAAACAAGGACCCAGAGTTGGTCTGGAAACACTGATAAGTGCATTCATAGCTGCCATTGATTCTTCAATGCAGTATCACTTCTGCTTTGTGTTTCTCAGAAAGCTGCTAATGACTCAGTTTCGGTTTGGGAATAAAATGACTGTTAAATTCTGAGCGATGGAGCAGATCAGTGAGGTGAGTGGATGCAGAGGGTTGAAACCATTTATTGTCACTCCTCTGAAGGAACTTGGTTAGACGCCCCCCACCTTTGTTCATAATCCTCAAAGTTGAAAATGATAGCCGTCTAAAATTGACTATTTAAAACTCTCCACAGTTTATTCCCTTTGCTGAATGGAACACTGCAAAACCAAACACCCAAACATTCCACAACTTCCCCCCCCCAAAAATTCCAAGATTGGAGCGACTTGAGAGCTGAGGAGTTGAAGACAGGAGGTCACATGGCTAATGCCACACACACAACAGGTCACTTCCTCTCTCACCTTGGCCAAGCGCGCTCTCTTGATGAGGTCGTTGAGTTTACGCAGCGCCGCGTTCCTGGGAAGACTCTGGATGTCCCTGAAGAGGTCCTGGGACTCCGCCTCAAACAGCCGCCTGAGTGGGGAAGGCAACAAGCAGTCAGTCAATCAAAGCCAATAATGATGATAATAATAATAATCAATAATATAATGGATGGATAATGGATGGGTGGATGTATGTTCAATGAATGGATGGATGAATGGACAATCAATGAATAGATAGATAGATAGATAGATAGATAGATAGATAGATAGATAGATAGATAGATAGATAGATAGATAGATAGATGGACAGACAGATGGATGGATGGATGGATAGATGGATGGATGGATAGATGGATTGATGGATTGATGGATTGATGGATTGATGGATGGACGGATGGATGGATGGACAGCCCTGTGCTCTGACCTGTTCTCAGTGTTCTGCAGAGGTTTGGCCCAGAAGGAGCCCAGATAGACTCTCACCACCTCTGGAGTGTTGATCACCTTCCCCAGTGACCACATGAGGGCGCCGTACACCCGCATTAGCTGTTGGGTGTCCACCTACAAGCGCAGAAAACAACTTCAACAGTTTGAGTTGCTGTTTTCGGCCTAACGTCACTGCAAACGGTGTGACTTCCACCCTGCATGTCCCACCTGGTCCGCCTTGTTGAGGACCACCCTGATCTTGTCGTCCTGCCCTTTGAAGGCTTTGATGGCCTCGGAGAACTCGTCCGAGATGTCCAGCTTGTGGGCGTCAAACAGCAGAATGATTCGATCCACTCGCTCACCAAACCAACGCAGGACCTCGGCGAAGTCGTACCCTGCACACAGAAACACCAGGAGGCTTGTCATCATTGTCGTCGTCATTGTCATCATCATTGTCACCATCATTGTCGTCATCATTGTCGTCATCATCATTGTTCAGTTTTTCTACCGACGACCACTGTGAAGTGACAGAGCGCACTGCTTCTACAGCCACTGCCACTTTCAAAACACTATTTTCTCCATCAACTTCTCAAATGAGGTTCTTTTTCTTTATGTGTGTAACAGACCGCGGTGATTTTCTTTCAACACAAACACTTTGCTTGCTAGAGAGTGAACCTGAGAATGGCTTGAGGGCCCTGCCTGGCTAAAGGTCTCAGTTTGGTGCTTCAAACAGCAGTGAACCAGCACCACTCAGTCTGTGTCAACATGTGCTGCACATGCCTTTCAAATCTGAACAAAACCAGCTGTAGCACCAGCCCACCAAATATGCGCACACACACACACACACACACACACACACACACACACACACACACACACACACACACACACACACACACACACACACACACACACAGCTAATATTAACCCTCCATCCATCTTGAGACACCATAACATAACAAGACTGACCATTACTGAGATAAGTAACTCTAATATGATTACTCAGTGTGTGCATGCGTGTGTGTGTGTGTGTGTGTGTGTGTGTGTGTGTGTGTGTGTGTGTGTGTCGGAGAGAGAGGGTGGAGGGTAACTGGGCTGAGAGTAAATCACTCTTTACTGGGCTGACGCCAGCCTGTGTGATGGTGTCACAGTGGGCCTGCATGGTCCACCAGCACCGCTCCAGTGTTCCATGGAAACACTGCTCCTGCACGGCTGAATGGCCTCTTAAAATTGGTTCCGTCTCCTCACAATGTTTTAGTCCTCGTCAAAGTTATTCACACATTATTAGTTACACATTTTTTTCCCCTTTTCTCAAACAATGACGGAAAAAATGCTGGTCCAGAGGAAAGCAGTCCAACTACATCCTGATCAAATCATGCGGTGCTGTTGTTCTTACTCCAGCCAGTGCGCTGCTGTTAATTGCTGTCAACATCAGAGTCTGACACGCTCACAGAAATATGCCAGGAATGGTATTAAAGAGGAAGTGAGTGCAGCGGACAATAGGCCTCAGTGAAACTGCACAACCACACTGTGACCACCAGAGACCGCACACCTCAGCAGGGAAACCAAGAGTGGAGCATCACATCCTTTACCATGTTTCACACCAGCAACCTATGATGGGTGAGTGGTCAGTGGTGCAGGCTGCCCTCACAGAGGAGCAGCTGGATTCAATGTGTGGCCTCGTGGCCCAGGAGCCACAGATAGTTTTTTCTCCTCTCTAAAACTCTGTCCTGTGATGAATAATTCATGTGTGAAGGTGTTGAAGCGAGCCTCTGCGGTGTCACTGGCTGACCAGCACCGCTTCAGCTTTCAGCCTGGCTGTCTGAAGAGGTGACAGCAGCCATCCCCTGGCTGAAAATGCAACAAAAGAAACCTTAACAACAACACAGGCCAGACCAAAATATGTCATATTACACAATGTAAAATTTGGCAAAAGTTTAGACGAAAAAAAAAACAGAACACAAAAACCAGAAGAGCACGTTTCATTCTGAAGAATTTCTATCTCATAGAGCGTGGTGTGTTTTTGTGGCAATAGTGTCCAATGATTACTTCACATGTTCCACTTCCTGTCCGAGAGGAAGCACCTTCAGTCTAACAATGCTACTTCCCTTTTAGCGCTATGACTTGCATGACTGCAATTTATGAGCTGCAAACATGAACGAGGAAAACATCACAGTGGAGGAGGTTGAGAGCGACTGTCACCACACACAACACCATTCAGTCTTGTTCAACTGAGCCGTGATAGAAAGTTGGTCATGGGGATCATCTGCAGGATCAGAACTGGTGGAATGCACAGGACTGCATTAAACTTGGAGCAAACGAGATGCACTGTCGTGCAAAAAGATGGAGGGGAAAAAGAGGAGAGAAACGGAGAAAGAAGAGGTCTTGTATTCAGTTCCCTCAATACAATTCATTGTACTTTTCACTGCAATGTCAGGCAGTGTTGGCAACATCTGACCTTTGTTCCGCTGGAAAATACTCGGAGAACCGAGAAAACTGTCAGAATGAAAAGACGGCAAAGCCATTTGATAAAATAAAACGAAGGCTCCTTCAAAGTCCAACCCAGCCACTGAGTCACACAGACATCCAGTCAAAGTCTGATCACCAAAACAAATTGCTGAATCCTGATAAATCACGGCAGTAGCTGTGATCTCACTCCAAGTTTAATCGGCTCAGTGACGTCGCTGCTCAGCTGTCCGTGTCCGTTTGGGTCACATTTAGCCCCTTTAACGTCTTGAGGAGGAATTTGGCCTGGGCTGAGCGGTGCTAAACTCTTCCAGATGGGGGCGACGCCCTGCTCAAGCTTCTCCACCGCCCTCCCTCCTTGCAGCCGCCCAGCCCAGCCGAGGCTTTTGATTGATTCCGTCATCTCGGCCGAGGCCAAGTGAAAGCAACGAGGGAACGTCGTCGGGAAAAGAACAGAGACTCACGTCACTGAGAATCCAGAAAACTGACTGCAAGTCGTCGCAGGCAGCCGACTGCAGCAGAGCGCTGGACTCGTCACACCCGCCTCTCAAACGCACCCTCATCATTTAGCCTTTTAGTCATTCCTCAACGCCCCCCCCCCCCTCTGCATGTCAATGCATGCCGAGCTGCATCAGCACTGCACCTGTGATTCCAGACCCACCTCCACCCCCAGCATCCACCTGCAGGCTGCAGGATCATGTGTGCTTTCCTCATCACTCTTTACCACTCAATCAACTTTGATTTGTACAGCACTAAATCACAACCAGAGGCGTCTCAAACACTTTGTACAACCAGAAGAAAAGCAACTGGGCCTCCAGAGCAGCAGGGGGCGACAGTGACCAGGAAAAACTCCCCTGTGGGAAGAAACCTGGAGCAGGTCCAGACTCCAGAGGTATCGGCACACAACACCGGTGTGGGTACCAATACTGGTATTTTGTATCGGGGCATCCCTAACTAAAATAATAGAATCTGACAAACTTAAACATAGATAGATGGATGGATGGATGGATAGATAGATAGATAGATAGATAGATAGATAGATAGATAGATAGATAGATAGATAGACAGACAGATAGACAGATAGATAGACAGATAGATAGAAACTGTACTGTAGAGTTTTCCAGAGAAAGAGAACAGAAATGAAGAGGGGAAAGTTCTGTTTTTCTTCCTCTCGCTCTCCTCCACCACTTCAGAAAAGTGTGGATGCTGTTCTGTTGCTCAGTTTCTCCAGTTTCAGATCTGCATTTACTGTCTTTTACTGCTCCGTCGCAGCATTTTGCTACAGGAAACAGACCAATACCAGAAGGGAAGTGAAAGTACAATAAGGGCAGAAAACCTGTGCAACTAGGACAAAAAAATAATTTTAAAAAAAAGCGTTCAAACCTCACACAAAGGTAAACAGCAGCATAAAATGCGATGAGGCCCAAGCAGCCACAGACTCATATTTAGCCATCTATATATTCTGTACGTATTTTTTTTTCCTCTGTTGTTGTTATTTTTCTTTGATACATAAAGTCTTGGTCTGGTCTTGATTTCAACACTCTCTAGTCTTAATAAGGTCTTGGTCGGTGCCGTCTTGACTACAACACTCTGTGGTGTGTTAGTTGCTATGCCATTAAAAACACATGAAAGAGCTGGAAAGTCAGTTTTCCATTGTAGGAACCCAGTAATCTCCTCATTAATGGGCGGGGAGGTTCTTGCAGTGGTGGAGGAGCAACACAAAGGAAGATCCAGTGTTGATGAGGAAGTTCCACAGGCAACGGTGACACAGTGATGCAGGCTGTGACATCTTTGTGCTGCTATTAACAGTGTTTCAGCAGAGTTCTTGGGATCCCAGCAGAACCAACTCACACAATATGAGGAAGTGAAAGAATCTCAAGGGCTATTATGCAACAAGACAAAATGCCAACGGCCGGACGTGTTTGATGAGCTTAGTCAGCCGACAGCCATGGGCACAAACACTCTCCTCTTGGAGCGGATGTCTGGTCATTTATCTTTACAGATACTGATATTCAGCAGAGGTAATGAAGATGCAGTGTTTTGTGCACACAGTGCAAAAACACAGCAAAGACAACAAGCAAAAGAACCGTTCAAACTCAATTCATAGAAAACCCCCCAGTCGGAGTGGACTTAGAGGTGAATAAGGCCAAAGGTCATCGAGGTCATTTGGATTGCACAAGGCGAAATACCTCTGCTGATTCGCTGCTTCTCTCCTGACAGGATCCCTGGAGTGTCAATGATGCTGATGCTCTGAAGAACTTGATTGGGCATCTGAGAACATGTTAACCTATACAGAGAGAGGGTGGGGGGGGGGAGACAGAGACATTTGTTATCCTCACCAAGTTCAACAACAGAGAACCAGGTAGCCACAGATCAGAGGAACCATCAGAAAGACCATCAACAGCAATAAAGTCGTCTAATAATAATTAGTTCTCGCACCAACATCAATAACATGTCAGTTATTTTGTTTCTGACCATGACGTCACTCCAGTGCTCCAGCTTCCAAACCATGGCTGGAGGTC
This sequence comes from Nelusetta ayraudi, assembly GCF_046127955.1. Taxonomy (NCBI): domain Eukaryota; kingdom Metazoa; phylum Chordata; class Actinopteri; order Tetraodontiformes; family Monacanthidae; genus Nelusetta; species Nelusetta ayraudi. The sequence goes on from NW_027466071.1 coordinate 4,027,445, forward strand.
AGCCGTGGTTCTCATGGAGTGGAGCTGCAGTGGAGGCTGCAGAGCTCACTGCTCTCTGTGCTCACTGCACTCAGGAGGATCCTGTTTGTTCAATGGAGGTGAAGCCCACCAGACTCTGTTGTGTTATAAACTGGGCGTGATGGCAGTGTGTCAACACAGTGTGCCTGCAGGATTAACGCAGCTGGACTGGACTGCAGGGCTGCCACCAAACAGGATTTCCATCTATCACCCAGTAAATAAGCTGAGTCATATTGAGCCAAACACAAATCATTAAAAAAAAAAAAAAAAAAGAAGCTAAAAAAAATCAACAGTGATGTTACCAGATTTTTATTTTTATCAGGAGTGTCTTTTTAGACAATTGAGCAGATTTAAAGGTCCAGTGTGTAATATTTGGAGTTTTTGGGAAGAAACAGCAACATCCAGATTGCAGCGCTCTTTCACTCCCCCTCACCCCCCTGAGCTTGCCAGTGAACTACGGTGGCCCTGCACACTCAAACCTGGATACCTGGTCCAGTTTCTTGACATTAGCATTCAGCCTAAATACCAAAAACTATTCTGTCAGGCAGTTGGACTGTCCCCACCAGGCTTCCTTAGAAATATGCTGGTGCAAGATGGCAGCTAACTGGGAGCAGATGGCAGCTAACTGCACACCAGCCACCACTGTCCTTGTCACTGGCTGGTTGTCAACATCTTCAAGTGTAAATAAATTGTTTTCCTACCTTGCACAATAAGGATGGATTTTTTTTTCTTCTTATAACTCAGTGCGTGAACTATATGTGCCCGCTCCATATGTGCTGGCCTCTCCTCTCTGTCATCTTGTGATCAATTTCAAGGTTAAATTTAGCCAACGGTCTACGGCAGCCCACCGCCGGGAAAAAACAAAATCTTGGTACCAACACGTGGTGACGCACACGAACTTCCCCCTGGAAACAATAACTTATTTTGGTCCCTCCATCCCACTGGGATGACATGAGGTTCTTGGGTTAAAGGAATGCCACACACACACCGAGTCGCACGAGTTCACACACAGCGAGGCTGCGCTTCCTCGCGGCCGTCCTTAAAATATTTCTGGACAGAGGAAACAGTCGGCCGGCGTATTTCAAAAACTAAATTTAACCCTCACTACAAACTGTCAAGCCTTTGGATGGACGGCCGCCCAAGTGTGTGTGTGTGTGTGTGTGTGTTTACTCATGGGTCAGTAGTGAAGGGTTCACTTCCCAGGGGTCGAGTGTTTTTCTGTAGAAAACAGTGACAGCAGTAGGAAAAGCTGCCAGGATGAGCGTGTGCGCCAGTGTGTGTGTGTGTGTGTGTGTGTGTGTGTGTTGATCCAAAGGAGAGTGGAATCATTATCAGAGCTGCTGTGCGTCTAAAAATATTTTGACTTGGTCTTAATTTAGCTGCAACCCTGTGATGATCTCTGTAATAACTAATCAGACCATTACTTCCTGTAGGAACTTGAGGAGATGACATATTAACTTAGTCAATGCATTGTGAGAATGTGTGCCTTTCCAAAAAATAATGGAACTGAATGACCGTCTAAACTGTGTTTATTTATCTAAACTGTGTATATTAATTCGATATTTAAGTTGTGATATATCTGTTGAACCATATAACCTTTAAATCGACACCTACGACATATTACGTTGAAAAATAAAACGACTGTGTCACAGATAAATGAAGATAAATAAAGAAGATAATCGTGACTAATCGATTAATCGAAAAAATAATCGATAGATTAGTCAACATCAAAAAGCGTTAGTTGCAGCCCTACTATCTATCTATCATCTATCATTCATCCATCCATCCATCTATCTATCTATCGTCCATCCATCTATCCATCCATCCATCCATCTATCCATCTAGCCATCCTAATCCTTTGTTCCAGCCTCATACAAACACAGCTTCTTTTGCAAGAGAAGATGCTCACGCGGGCTCCAGCAAAAAAACAAACCTAATGAATAAAAGATGAGATTCCCTCCTCTGAAACTCAACTGGAATCTTTGTTTTTCGTGCGAACACATTGTCTTGTGTGAATGGAATGCAGAATCAGAACATTGCTGCGCTGTGACCTTTGCCTCCAGTATGAAGAGAACTCCAGCGCTGCAGCGCAACAGTCAATCATCACCACAGCAGAGAGAGAGAGACAGAGGAAGCAGGGCCAGGGGTCAGGGGTCATACAGGGGGATATTCATTCGGAATATAATGCATTGTCCCCCAGGATCAGGTGGAGCGACTGGTTCCTTAAAGGTCTCATCGGTCTGCAGGCTGGTGTTTACGTAAAGCCTCCTCTGTGTGCTGTGTCAATACAGCCACAGCGCTAGAATGTTAAAGGGTGGCTATCGCAGCTGCAGCAGGACGCAGAGTTTCACTGCTGCAACGTGATGAAGCTGCTTCCAGTCTATGGAGACCAGAAGGCAAACATCTGGCCACACACACAGGAAGACAAGAGGACTTCTTGACTTGGTGGCCGTTCGAATAAGAGGAACCTGAGATGTGATGTTGCATGAATTTCAGTTTGCGTGAAATTGGACTACCGCCTAAATGCAGCGCTGCAAGACTGGGCAAGTCTGAGTGTCATCTTGTTTTTCTAGATTTGCAGGATCAGGACCAAACCTGTGCGCAGCTATTACTCACCTTACGAGGGAGGCAATAAAGAAAAGAAAAGAGTTGGGTGGCGGCGGATCCTCACCTGTTCAAGAAGGAGTTCCCAAAGGCGTTGAGCTTCCTGAAAGGCTTTTTGGGGTCCACCACCAGAGCATTGCCAGGGATGGCGCCCTCGTTCTCGCCGTACATCACCGCTATGAAGCCGTCGGTGGTGGGCTCAGGTCCTATCCGCATCCCTGGGAAGTCCTGCTCCAACAGATACCTGGTTTGAAAAAGCAGACAGAGAGAAAAATGAAAAACTCAGTCAGTTGTCTGAACGAGTTGACCTCCAAGTCCAGAGTTCACCGTTACTGAAGCTCCACAGTTTGCCCATGCCTGAGCTAACATCACAACGTTGCGAGATCCTCTCCTCGCCGTCACCTTTGCACCGTCCTGCCGACCTCTCACACAGATTCCATCCGTGGAGAAAAGTGAAAAGGGAAGGAAGGGCTGGAAGACGGCAGCGGTGGAGCCGCCGTCCTCCTGCTTCCTGCTGCCAGCGGCTTCAAAGGGGGGAAGGAGAGGTGGACGGAGGTGGACGACGGAGGCCTATACATCCGCACTCTGCTCCGACACTGACTGTCAACACCAGGCGTGGGCAAACTACGGCCAAGGGGCCATATGCGGCCCGCCAAGCCCTTTAACCCGGCCCACAGAACTTGAAGAAATGATATTGAAAGTCAGTCAGTCGTCAAACAGCTGCATCTCCTCCATGTTTGCAGTGTTTTCACAGTCATTTCAATAAAGAGCTAAACACCCTGGTGGTTCTGGGTGGTTTGGGGTGGTTCTAAGAGCTAAACACCCTGGTGGGGTTTCAAAGACACTGACTTGGTTGCAACTTTGCTTTGCTTCATTTTCCACTGACATTACAGCAACATGTTTCCTCACTCCATCCATCTGCTGCTGCTCCGCTACCCCCCTCTGTTAAATATTACAACCCACTGTGGCCCCACTAGTAGGCCCACCCCTGATCAACACTGTTCTAGCCCAGCGTTTCTCAATTGGTGGGTCGCAACCCCAAAGTGGGTCACAACAAAGCTTTTTAGGTTGCGGCTTGGTGGGCAGCTTTCAACAAAATGAAACAAAATCATTTGCATTCCTTCCATGAGGTCAAGGGATACAGAAGAATATACCACAGACAGTCAGGTGACCTGCTGACTACAACAGTGCCTTCAGTACTCTGAGTTTTACTCTGCACAACACTTGCAACCTGCTCCCATGATTCATTGCATTCTTTTAAATCCCCATAATTCAAATAATCAGGGTAGGGTGGGGCCACAGTAGTGGACACACACACACACACACATACACACAGACACACACTTGAAGCTACAGCAGTCAATGTGAAACGCGGGCCTCTGGTTGTCGTGCTGATGTGCTCTGTGTGTGACTGCTTGTATCCAGTTTGCTCAGACAGAGCACATACACACCCAGGCACATCATAAACTCACTGCAGCACTGGGCCTCCTCTCCTCCACCAGACCACCACAGGTTGTGACTCCCAGTACGCCAGTGTGTCGCCTGGGATCCACAACAGATCATAATCAACTTGTCATCGCCGAGCGGAGGACGCAGCCGACACTCCATCACAGCCAGAGGAGGCCACAGAGTGTTTGAAATATCAACAGCAGCTGCAATGCAAAATGAACAGGATGGAATTTGACTGGGATGCACCAGTTAACTGCAACCATAAACCCTCCATCCAATAATGATCGATGACCTGCAGGGTCTGTCTGAGCGTCTGGTGAATGGAAAAATCAACTGATGCCGCCCTGCAATGCTTGTCAAGGTAAATACACTTGACCTCGGACTGACTTTAGCACCTCACTCATTTTGTTATATGCATGCTGAGTTAATAATGGACCAATTCCCATGTGTGAAAAGTCAGGGAGGGGCTGCACCACAATCAGCCACCTGGAGGCCATGCAGAGGTTCTGCTTTTAGTGTCATGATTGTGGTACAACATGCACTTGTTGTCAGTCAACTGACTGAACTGACTGAATCTAATGAATTGAATTGAATTGAATTGAAATGAATTGTATTGAAGTGAAAACCTGACTGAATTGACTGAAGGGAATGAATTGAATTGAATTGAATTGAATTGAAAAACCTGACTGAATTGACTGAAGGGAATGAATTGAATTGAATTGAATTGAATTGAATTGAATTGAAAAACCTGACTGAATTGACTGAACTGACTGAACTCAATGTGTGTCTTGCTCCTCCTATAGTGTGGGGGAAAAAAATCATTTTTTAAAGCAAGCCCATAATATCTACTTTTTGTTTACTAATCTTGTTTTGCTCCAATGGGAATTTGGCGTTACAATTTTTGCATTGTGTAAAATAAAGAGTACGTAGAACATTGTGATGACCATGAAAACCTTTGACAGCACCCAGAGCCTCCTAGATTACGTAAGTACTTCTGGTGCACGCGAAGGCTGCCGCTGCTCAAAGCACAGTGATTGAGTCAGACTCTCGCTCAGACTGGGAGGTTTTTGCAAGTCACATCATGTCTCTGTCAGAGCTCAAGGGTAAATCTCACTGCCGCTCTGTTGCCTGAACAAACGTCAGCTCAGCGTCGCAGAACGAACACAGTGGCGACACTGAACACCTTCTCTGAGCTCCAGTGTCTAACGCCCCTGTCAGGGGGAGTCTGCAGGGGTCCAGACAGAGTCAAAACACACACACACACACACACACACACACACACACACACACACACACACACACACACACACACACACACACACACACACACACACACAGCCTAACTTCTGCAGCTCACCAGATTGGCTTGCCAGTGAACTACAGTGGCCTGCACGCACAAACTTGGATGCCTCATCCACCTTCTTCCTCATTGGTTTATGTGAAAACAAGAGCGTTCACCCTAAACACCAAACGCTCTGCTGTCAGGCAGCTGGATTGTCCACACCAGGCTTCCTTAGAAATATGCTGGTGCAAGATGGCAGCTAACTGGGAGCACTGGGACCCATATTGATCTATTCATATATATTTTACACATTGGACCTTTGCTGCCTAAAACCATACGAGGAAACACAGATACAAAGAAGAACAAATCCAAAATCGTAATCGAAAAACTCTTCATTAAAGCCAATCGTCAATGAAGATGAAGCTGCAATGTTTCGACTTTACTGTGAGGCGACAAACACATAAGGTAAGACTGTGCAGTGGCTGAAAGTTCCTGAGAGTTCCTACCGGTACAGCCAAACAATGTTAAGTACTAGCAGGATGTGATGTAACAGGTACTTTGGCAATCAGATGGAACCACTGTGCCATCAGCATTGTGAGCGGTGTCGTGCCTGGACATCCAGTGTGTGTGTGCGTGGGTGTTTCCACATGAGGAGCGAGGGGAGGGCACGGGGGAGCCGCGTGTTGATCAGCTCTCTAAACTCGTGACAGCCCCCAGCATTTAAGCAGCTTGAAGTCAGGGGTCGACTCTCCCTGGTAAATCTATTAAGCACCAGGCTGCTTGGATAAATCAGAAAAACACACAATTCACTCAGATTTATCAGTATTTTGTTCCCTTCTTGAGGCCGTGAGGATTCAATCCCGCTGCACTGCTTCAACAACAACCAGCCGGAAATATCGCACGCAATAGCGGCGCAGGGGGGCAGTCTATGAAAATACACAGAACAATAGCGAGACGGCTTACAATGAGCAGTTCAACAAACACACAAGAGGAAAAAGCTCATGCGGGCGACACGCTCACCCCCATTCAAATAACAGGTTTTGAGGGGCGAAACGCGAGACTCTGAGATCAGATGTCAGCGGCCTTTCACGCCTACAGGCTGCTGTCTGTCAGTGCTCAACGTGCACTGGAGAGCGTCAATCTGTTTGACTTGTTGTGTCTGTAGCTTGAAGGTCACAGACCAACGATGCTGCCGCAAGTGTTGAATTAGAAGTGGGGGAAAAAAAAGTGCAGACAAAACTGTGTGTAACAACTGCAGTGCACCGGATGCAGTGTCGTGGTGACTATGACTCACGCTGGGAGTTCAGGTACGCAGGTAATATAATACAGAGCGGTTGCTCTTTAGATGTCACAATAATCTAAACTGACAACAGTTGGAATGAGACACATTTCTGGAGAAACTCACGGCCAACTGCACTCCACTTGTCTCCTCTTTCAAACTTGTTACTGTCTAGGCAACGTCACTTTTAACCATTCAGCATGAGCATGGCGGTCGTGTCACACAGGACCCTCAGCCAGCTTTGTTTGTTACCTCCACCTCGCTCCACCCAAATCACAAACTCGCATTGTCCTCATCAAAAAAGTCAGAAAGCCTGAAATCAGAATCTGGCAACAAAACCACACACAGTCACGGGAACGCAAAACCTCCTCATAGTGAATCTCTGAAACCAAGGGCATCGTGTTTGTTGTGACTACCAGGTCCTTGAACGTCACAACTTGCACAACCTGGAATAGATCTCGCCTCGGAATCATCATCATCGTCATCATCATCATCATCATCATCATCATCAGTAGCAGCACTGTACCTGATGAAGGTGGTCTTCCCCGTGGAGTACTGGCCGACCAGCAGCACCATGGGTTTGCTCTGGAAGTCTGCTGCTTCCAGGGCCGGGGAGTGGAAGTCATGGAAGAGGTAGGTCTCCTCCAGCGGCAGCAGCTTCTTGGTGTACAGGGTCTGCAGTCCCTCCGTCACCGTCTGGTACATCTCCCCGTCCTTGTTGCGGCCACCTTGCTCCTGTTTGACCCAGCTGAACATGCCGACCAGCGCTGCGCTGCTGCTGCTGCTGCTGCTTCTCCTCCTACGACGACAAGGACGCGCGTGCTCCGGTCCAACTTCCCTCTTTCGATATTTCCACACGGCTCCCGCTCCGCTCCGCTCCCCCGCTTGGATTTCTGCTTACTTCGTCTCGTCTTTGGGTTTGAGGTGTGTGAGAGTGTGCGTGTGTGAGTGTGCGCGCGACGGGCGCGTCTCTGCGTCTGACTGCGTGTGTTTGTTCTGCACACAGTGGCTCCTCTGTGCGGGCTTGTTTGCAGTGACGATGTGACCGCTGCTGCTGCTGCTGCCGCTGCCTACCTGGAGGGCACCGCCCTTCCTCTCCGGTGACGCCGGACGTGCACGCGCCTCCACACACTCACACACACATTCGCCAGAAACGCACGACTGCTGCGTGTCCTACTGCCGTGAAACAGTCGCGACTGTGTTGGTTTTTTTTGTTGTTTTTAAATGGGGTTTCTTATTGTGACGACTCAATGAATGAGTCGTTTGCTTTGCATGGTGTGTGTGTGTGTGTGTGTGTGTGTGTGTGTGTGTGTGTGTGTGTGTGTGTGTGTGTGTGTGTGTGTGTGTAATGTGTATCATGAGGTAAATCTGGATGAATAGTTGATAATATTTGGAAATGTATTCGTATTGAAGTATTTCCTCAACATGGAACCTCTTTGTAATAAAGCACCAATTTGAATGCGATGTCTCTGATTTACAGTGGTTTCATTTTTTTTTTTTTTTTTTTTGTCAGTCTATTCCAGACGTTTTTGCGACGACGCCAGTTTATTTTGAAGAGGCGTCATCTGACATCCGGTGTGGTTTTCGCTTATTAGACGATCACAGGTCAACGAGTCTTTGAAGTTTTCCTTTTATATCTTTTGTTTGGAGTTTTCAGGTCAGTTCCCCTCCGTGGATGCGACTCTGGAGAGATGCACTCTCACTGCATGACAGCGGTCATGGTGCCGCAGACGACGAGGCCATGTCCTGTAGCGCCCCCCAATGGACCGAGTGGCCAGGGTGCATAGTGACAGGACCGCCGCTGTCCCTTCCAGTCAGTTGCCAGCCAGGTCTGAATGTGCCGCCACAGTGACCCCTGGTGGACAACCAGCAGAAGTGTGACGCTAATGACGTCAAAGTCGAACGCAACAAAAAGTTAAAAGCTCTGCCAAAGAACCGGAAACCAGTAGAACCAGAACCTGGATAACTTACATCCTCTTCATCCCCAGTGTACTTGGTACGTGTCGGCCCAACCCCTTGACGGACCGGGTCAACCAGGACCCCCTACAGCCACAGAAGCAGCTGCCCTCAACTCCGTAGGGCCGCGGGCCAAATTTGGCCTTCTCTCAGGTCAGCTGACCTCCTGAGTTCCTTCCTCCAGTTGTCACACTGTTCTCTTCCCACTGCAGGTGGAGATGAGACTCCAGAGGGAGAACCGGTGAAGAGTGGGGAGCAGCAGCAGTAGCAGCAGGTGTGAGTTTGGTGGCAGCACTCGACGGTGAGTTGAAGAATCACAAAGTGAATGAAAAATGACTTGATTCAGTCTAACTGATTTTATTGAACCGTGAGCCAAAGTATTGGTTGGGATTAGGGGGTCAGGGTCAGGAGGGTCAGGAGGGTCAGGGTTACCTTTTTGTGATTAAGTACAGAATGGGAACACTTCGGCCACCTCTGATTATTATGGTTTATTTTCTCATTTTATTTCCTTCTTCTTTATCGCTACAGTGCGTGCCTGGCTGCGTGGACGGCCTCGATGACGGTGTACTGCCCCCTGGTGTCCAGCAGCAGGCCGGCGGTGGTGGTGGTGGGTGCGGGCGACACGGCCAGCAGCGGGTGGCTGCCGTACAGGGCGTCCTCGCTCAGCGTCAGGCTGTCCAGCTGCTGCTGCAGCAGCAGGCGCAGCTGCTCGCTGTCGCCGCTCACGTCTTCTCGGTGTTTCCGCAGAGCCTCTCGCTGCAGCACCGCCGTGTTGATGCTGCGCATCAGCTGCGGCAGCTCCAGCAGCTCGCACGGTTCCTGAGACCCAGGAAGAAGATTGGAGAATTTAAAGGTGGCGTCATGAAAAAAAGGAACTGAGCAGCAAAAATAATGGAAACTGATGAAAAAAGAGAAGTTAATGACTGAAAAATCAAAAAATTGATTTCAAGTAGGTAACTTTAAATTAGCCAATTTTCGATCTTTCAAAGTCTGAACAAATCATAACACTGTGTACTGTTGTACAATGTTTTCCCAGCAGATGGCGTCGTTACCCTGATGAATGTAGCATCAACAAGTGTTGAGTTACCAGCGGTAGTTTGACAATGGCCTCCACTGTGAGCGCCTCTTGTCATTGTAGAGGTCAAAGGTCACTTGGATTGATCTCATTAAGTCTGAATAAATTGGATATACAGATATATGTACATATATATATAGATTTTTTTTTTTTTTAATCTGAAATAAGATTTTGCATGTGTAATCTGAAGTTATTGTTATTGTCAATTTCCATATTCAGGTTGTTTGGCTCGTTTAAAAAAGGTTCACTGTTCAATCTGGAGGAAGATTTCTTTCAATAAATATCAACGTTGGTCCGAGACTTTGTCCAAGTTTGACTTCTTAGCTCCACTGAGTGTTTGGCTGTGGCCTCCTGCAGTGGAGGAAAGAGCTCTGGAACTTCACCTGTGTCTGCCCAGCTGCTTCAGCCCCACCTCCCTCCGGCTCCTCTGCCAGGAACAGCGCTGAGGTGATGCTCCTCTGTTCGTTCTCCAGTTTGTGATACATCTCAGCCACACGCAGAACCCTCTCGCCCTGGACGACAGCGCAGGAAAACATCCAGAGGTCAAGTAGAATACAAAGTGGAGGACGTGGGGGAACTTGGGTAAGCCTGACCTTGCCGATGGTGGCCTCCAGCTTCTTGGTGGCCTTGTTGCTGAGCACCGTGAGGCTGCTCAGCTGCTTCCTCGCCTCCGTCTGAGCCTGAATCAGCTGCTCACGGATCTCTCGGGTCTTCTGCTTCACGTAGTTGCCCTCTGCGATCAGATCCTCCTCCACCGACTGCTTTTTGGTTTTGTCGGAGCTCAGCATCTGCCTCATGAGGATGACCGCCTCCTAGAGGAAGGAGGAGGGAATTTCAAGGAGAGAATTTGAGAACCTCGCAGTTTTAACACATTAAAGGTCCAGTGTGTCATATTTGGCCAGGTTTGCAATTTTTATATTGGTGAAAGCTTAATATAATGTATTATATTTCAAATACTTTAAGAAAAGTGTATACTGGCAGTACAATAAGTCATGTGGTTTTACTACTCATAGACATAAACTTCAGAATAAAGCTCAACTGTGACCGGTAAAGGTTAAGCGTGTAATATTTTGAGTTTTTGAAGGAGAAACAGCGACATCAAGCGGTGACATTTCCACTGTTTCACTCCCTCTCCTGAGCTCGCCAGTGAGCTATGGTGGCCTGCGCACCCAAACCTGGATACCTGGTCCACTTTCTTCTTGGTTGACTTATTTGAAGATGCCAGCGTTCACCCTAAATACGCAACACGCAGTCTGGTATTGACATCAGAACAGTTCTAAAGGCAGCAAAACCCAATGACTTTTGTCATACTGCAAGTATGTACTTTGATGAATGAATTTACGGGCAGTGTGTTAAGTTTTTACCAACAATAAAAATCTTAAATGGAGCCAAATATGACCCACTGGACCTCCACTCAAAGCCAGCATGCTGCCTTCTCGGACCTGCAGTTTTTCGGCCCGCTTCATCTCCGAGTCAGTGCTCTGGATCAGCTGGTGGTTTTTGGAGAGAAGCTGGTCCAGTTTCTTGGCCTCTCGGTTGCAGACCTTCTCATCCTCCTGCTTCTGGAGGATCTCCTCCTTGGTGGCCTGCGTCATGCTGGTGGTCTGTCACATGAGCCATAGAACACAAAGACATCGGGTCTTTGAAAGCTGTGGGGCGGAAAAGGGTGGAAGAAAGGTCAGGGGTCAAGTGTGAGGTACCCAGCTGTGATGAGCCCCCTGATAGGTGGTGATGACGTCGCTGTACAGCGTGTCCGTCTCGTCCATCACCGCCTTGTTCTGCTGTTCGGCAGTGAAGGCCACGTCCTCCAGAGCTCGCTGCTGCCTGGTGTCTGCCAGCATCTGCTTCCTGCAACCGCACGCACGTTTCACTTCATCGCCGTCCACACTCCGCAGCTCAATCTATTCTAGATCTTTATTGAAATGACTGTGAAAACACTGAAAACATGGAGGAAGTGGTGCTGCGTGGGCTGCAGGAGGCCCGGCCACCTGCTGACCTCTCAGAGTTGAACTTGGAGGTGAGCAGCTGCAGGCCGCTCTCCCACTGCTGCTGCAGGATCCTCAGCCTCTTGTTCTGCACCTCCTGCAGGCGCTTCAGGTTCCTGACGTGGATGCAGCGCACCTCTGCCGCCTGCTGGTCGGCCTTGTGGATGTCGGCCTCCAGGTTGTGCAGCAGGCAGTCCAGCCCGTCCAGGTGCCTCTCGAACGTCTGGCTCAGCACGGTGACGTCGTGCCGCAGCTCGGCCCTGCGCGTCTGCCGCAGGATGGAGCGCCAGCCGTCGTTGACCTTCAGCAGGTTCACCGCAGTGTTGCTCTCCTCCATCTGCAGCTTGTCCTGGAGTGAAAGATTATCCTTATCATTGATGTCATGATGAAAAGTTCAACATTTTAAAAGCATTTAAAAAACAATTTTTTTAAAATGTTCAGGTTCAGAAAGGTTGTGACCCCTGGCTTGAGACATTCAAGAAAAGGCCATCAAGAGAGTTTTATCTATCTTATCTCTATCTACCTAGTGTGGTGGTGTCACCTTGAGGAAGAGTGTGAGCAGCTCCTCCTTCTTCCTGGCCGCCTCCTCCTCGGCCTGAGCTTTCTGCTGCAGGTAGACCACTCGCTCCTCCTCCGTCATGTCGGCCGTCGGGTCCTTCTTGCCTTTCTTGGGCATGGTGCTGGTGCCTCTGCTCTCTCACCTCACTGCTGCAAACTGCTGCGCCGCTCTGCTGGCGTGGCTCGGCTGAACCTGAACGCACCACCAGAGTCTTTTCTCCAAAGTCCAATCTCACAGCGATCAGAGGAAGCAGTTGCATGGAAAAGTGAAGCTGTGTGGAGTGTTTGTGGCTGACTGTGATCTGTTTGTGTGTTAAAATATCAGCATCATTTCCGTGCTTTAATTTCACCTGTTTAAAACAAACAACAACAAGCTCAATATAAAAACATACTTGAGACCAGCGTTGCTTTGTGAATGCCAGATTTGAATTGGTCATAACAAACACATTTGGAATAAAACTAAACAAATTGTTAGTGTCGTTCTCTTTTTCACCGTAACACCTTTTAGCCAGATTCAAAATGAAGTTTCACCAAATTCAGATAGCAGATTGACTTAAATCTCATTGTCCACTCCAGCAGGGATCACTAAAATCATGATGCCAGATACTGACAAAATATTAAAACTTTAAAAAAAAAAAAAAAAAACAATTTTCAAGTTTTTAAGCATTTATTCATTTGGTTAATATTCCAAAATTGCTCCATTCGAATTGGAGCAATTTTGGAATATAAATGACCCATACAATAACAATCATAACAATTTTTGCATATTACAAAGATCGAGTCCTAACAGGTGGATTCAAACACGACAGTCTTTGTGTCTCTCCTACCTTTCACTCGCGTCCTCTGGGTCAATGAGTCGATCTGTGCGGACCAGTCAGAGATAAAAGCCACAACATCTCTGCGCGAAATTAAAAAATAAAATCATCCGAGCACCGAGATTAAAGTCCCAACTCGGGAAGCTGTGTCTGAACAACACGACGGCCGCCGTGTTTACCCTGGTCTCCATGGTAACAGCAAGACACACGAGCCGCCATCAGTGAAGAAACAGCCGTCTGTGAATACACACAGGCCGCCTACACACATTGTCATTGTATGGCTGTAGAATTGTGCAAAAGAAAAAAAAAAAAAAAGGAAAAAAAGTGCAATGAGTTAATGTTTAAGTCCCGTTTTTCCAGGATAACCTAAACCCCTAAACTTTCAGTATCTGCTAGTTATTGACCTGCAGTGTGTGTTCATGAGCCGCAACAATAGTTTAAAATGTGTGAGATAAACACAACTGGGGGCGCGAGAGGAGAAAGGAAATGACTCGGTGTTCTTCTTCCGGGTTGGAAAAGTTGCCTCGTTCCCGTCGAGTCCCTGTTTTACACCAGAAGCGTCTGCAGAGCGTCAGCAGAGCGACCGCGTTGACGCTCTGCTCACGCTCCAGCAGCCTCCCACGCAGGACGCGTCTTACGAGCAGAGCGTCTCGCGCAGCGGCTCGATCGGTTCACGCGAGGATTGCAAGATCGCGCGACAACCCGGGTAGTTTTCGCGTGTTTTTAAAGAAAACAACAATGAAACAAAACATCGATACTTGGAGACACTGTTGGGACAGTGTCTCCAAGTATCGATGTGTGTAAAAAAAGAAAAATAATAATAAACCGAACTGCTGGCAGGTGTTTAAAGTACAGATGCATTTTGTTCATCACAGTTTGAGATTCAAAGTGAAATCTGTTTTTGTTTGACGGCCGACCTGAACGGCGTTGAAGCCGATGCGTCACGTTGATGTTTCACAGTAAAGTACAGCACATATAAATACAAAATCCAGCATATTGTGTGTTATGATGAAAATCAACTGGATCCACCGTGTTTTTATATCATTGACTTCCTGTCTGAACGATCCCACCTGCTACGATTGACGCAGGAGGGACGCGGCAAGCGTCAAACCCCTGTTTTACACCAGAAGTGTCTGCAGAGCGTCCGCGTCGACGCAGTGAAACGCGGCCACTAAAGTCAATGAGCAGGCTCACACCAGGCGCGGAGCGTCCGCGTTTCAGAAGCGTCCCAGAAGCAGTAAAACGCGAGCCGCTGGAAAAGAACGCCAGAATTTATTCTTTGACGCTTGCCGCGTCCCTCCTGCGTCAATCGTAGCAGGTGGGATCGTTCCGACAGGAAATCAATAGTGTAAAAACACGGTGGATCCGGTTGATTTTCATCGTAACACACAATATGCTGGATTTTGTATTTATATGTGCTGTACTTTACTGTGAAACATCAACGTGACGCATCGGCTTCAACGCCGTTCAGGTCGGCCGTCAAACAAAAACAGATTTCACTTTGAATCTCAAACTATGCTGAACAAAATGCATCTATACTTTAAATACCTGCATTTTGCATGATGCCAGCAGTTCGCGTTATTTTTCTTTTTTTTTCTTTTTTACACACATCGATACTTGGAGACACTGTCCCAACAGTGTCTCCAAGTATCGATGTTTTGTTTCATTGTTGTTTTCTTTAAAAACTCGCGAAAACTACCTGAGTTGTCGCGCGATCTTGTGCTGGAGCGTGAGCAGAGCGTCTGCGGTCGCTCTGCTCACGCTCTGCAGACGCTTCTGGTGTACAGGGGTAAATTCTGGCGTTCTTTTCCAGCGGGTCGCGTTTTACTGCTTCTGGGACGCTTCTGGGACGCGGACGCTCTGCGCCTGGTGTGAACCTGCTCATTGACTTTAGTGGCCGCGTTTCACTGCGTCGAGGCGGACGCTCTGCTGACGCTTCTGGTAACGCCACTCAAAAACACGTCAACACACCCGAAGGCGTCACACTGACTGACAGCATCGAGAGTTGGAAGATGGAAACCGAATGAATGAATGAATGAATGAATGAATCATTTGGAGAATCTCGTTACGCCTGTACGGTGGCCCAGTTGGGCGAGTAGATGGCAGAGCAAAGTAATGTTCTCATGTAACTTCATTGGAGCCGCCATTGAAACCGTTTAAAAACAAGTGTATTTATTGAGATTCACAGGAAGAACAGATGATAATAATGATAACAATAACAATAAATACAGAAAAGGACAGAACCACCGTTGAAGAAGGTTTGATGCCATCGTGACATCGCGCCAATTCAGCTCCATCTGCTGCATTTCAAAGGTTTTGCATTCAAACCACAGAACTGTAGAAAGAAATTTTTAAAAGTTTTTTTTTTTTTTTTTTTTTTTAAATGGTTATTTCTAAAATTGTGACGTTCACACTTGCTGTTGTGTGCAGCCTCTCCTCTGCTTCCTTCTCCCTTTTTCCTGTTTAGATTTTGCCCATGTGTTTTGCTGGACACGTGGTTATCAGAGTGGGCTGTGCATTTTAATTGACCTGATTTCATTATCGCTTTTTACTTTTTATCACTATTTTTTTTCACCCGGACATTAAAACTTAGAGCTTCATTTTCTGTACATTTAATGTCAACAGTGTCATTCTTTTATACACAGACAAAGTTTTTTTTTTTTCCAATCTTACAGTATATGAAAGAAAAGAATTGCATGAAAAAGTGAAGCCGTACGGAGTACTTGTGGCTGATTATGATGTGTTTATGTGTTTATGCCAATAACCCCGATATTCTGTCAGCTGCAGTGAGTTTAAGAAAAATGAAAAGCTGTAGCGGCGACACTCTGACAAATACACATGAGGTTAAGTACAGAGTCAACAGTAAGAAGTTCAGAATAAATGTAAGCAAAGAAATAACATTATGTGTACAAAGTCGTCCTGCCTCACCGACGACCACTTTGAAGAATTATGATGACAGACTGGTTTGAGTCACATGTTTATGTTTAAAAACAGTTTGGCGAGCTCCTCAATGTAAATAGCAGCAGCACTTGCTTCAAAAGGATCTCATGCTGCAGAGTAAAAACCAACCAAGCATCTAAAATAACTAAAAAGTACACAAACTCTTTATTTCTTAGACATTCTGTACAATAATGGGCCTTGCGGTCATGATGCGAAATCATTGACTGAATCACAATGGCCTCTAGAAGAGTGTGAAGCAAAGTCACCATCAAGAATTAGCCAGTCATATGTGAGCTGTGCGACGAAGTCCTTTCTGAATGACAACCAAGGGCGTCTCGGATTGCGGCAGGAAATGCGGACGGAAGATTGGATTCAAATACAAACACGTTGAAGTTTAGAAGGAACAAAACAAATTCAGTGGTTTGAGATGTGAGGGTGATATTATCAAGGTGCCTATTTTATCACAAAAATATATCATCATGTCAGACTGATAGAATAAATTAGCTATTTGTTGTTCACCTGAAATTGAATTTTTCAAAACGTTATTTTGTTTGAACGTTTCATTATCGAAACACATGTGTAATTAAAACATTACAATGTCATTTTTCAGCCGGCATTTCTCCGATGTCGTACATTAATTTTATTTAAACTAACTTTTGAAGAAGTATACTCTACTGTTCACTGTTGTTTGTTGGCGCCTGCTGCGGCTGCTTATTGTTTCTTTGATATTCTGCTCTTCCCGTTCAGTGTTTTCTTGTCCTTATCATTAAATAGGAAAAAAAAAAAAAGTTTTTGATATTTGCGTGTTGTGTTTTATATACATTTCAACATCTATGCGTATGCATATATACAGCGCTCTTGTTCCTCTTGTCATAGTATGGACTCCATATTGTTAGTGGTGACTTGACAGAGTGACTGCAGCTCGGGTCAGTTAGAGAGCTCGCAGGAGAAGCAATGAGAAGGTGCGTTAGTTCTTCTCGGTGAAGTCGCGGCAGATGCCTCGGACCACCGGAGAGATGAACTCGGCCAGGCCGCTGAACTCTCTGCTGAAGTAGGTGTGAGCGTCCTTGGGCTCCGAGGCGATGGCCTTCAGGTCGTCGATGGGAGCCCAGGCCACGCCCACCGAGTAGATGGTGATGTCTGACACAAAGGAGAGCGACGCGTCACAAAGGCAGTGGAAATGCACTGGACTGTGGATGAATATGTGGCAACTGTGCGATGTTATCGTGCCAATATGGAGCGGAGCCTCTGAGGAACATCTCCAGCTGGGTTTAGAAGGAGGCCTACAGAGATGCAAGTGGACGTTTTAGGTCAGCACAACAGCACTCACCTTCTTTGTGCGCCTCTACTGCTGGTTGTCTGACATCGTCATACGATTGGCCGTCCGTCACCACAATCAGGAAGTTGCGGCCTGGTCCCATTCGTCTGGAGAGAGAAAAGAAGAACTTTGAGAATTACAGCCAATGAGCTTCACACCATTCAATGGAAACACCTGCAAACCGCACAGGTACTTTGTGGAAATTTTAGAAATATCGCTTTCATTTTGTGAAGAACTGTCATGGAAACGCAGCTTGCGACTCTCAGATGAGTGTTTGGACCTTCTCAAGGTTTCTACTATCTGGTGTCACTGTTGCTACTGTGGGAACATTCAGCTTGCAGCATGTACATGCAAAACGCCCAAAGGGGGGGGGGGGGGGGGGGGGGGACATATGAAGGTAGAAATCTCCAATAATACTTGAAGAGGTTGCGAGTGCAGTATCTGATGGCCTCTCCGGTGGCGGTTCCTCCGCTCATGTAGGCGATCCTCCTCACAGCGTTGATGGTGTCTTCTTTATTCTTGTGGTCGTAGAGGCCGAACTCCAGCCTCTGGTCATAAGTGAACTGCACAGCACCTGGAGGCCCAGCACACTGTCAGTCTAAAGGCTTTTCCACTGCAGAGAGTCACAGACACTGTGATGCAGTGAGACGGACCAGCCCGGGCTCCCATGTCGGAGACGTCGAAGCTGCTGACGATTCCTGCCAGGAAGTCCAGCACCAGCTGGAAGTTGGGATGTCCCACGCTGGACGAGCCGTCGATGAGGAACCCGATGTTGACCGAGTTGTAGCAGGTTTTGCCTTGAAGACACAGAACATTTCAGCATGGCAGCCATAACTTCCATCACTGTATTGAAAACTGAGTTGCAACATTTACTGTATTAGGAAACAACTTGCTAGCAGCCTGTTGAGAATGATCACTATGGATTTATCAATCCAACTGAATGAATTGAAATTCATCTTGGTTTCAGAGCTTCATACGAGATCAAGACCGAGCAAACGACTGCTTCTTCAATCTGTTTGTTCCACAGGTGTGTGACTTACTGCAGAGCATGTTGTCCTGTGAGCAGAACCTCTGGGTCAGGGCCTTGATGTGTTTGGTGGTGCTGAACCAGCTCGGGATCATGTAATTGAAGAAGCCATTGTCTTTGCACACCGCCTGGAAGCAGGAGCAGGAGAGGAAACACTTGAAAGGACAACGTTTCTGAGCGCTGGAAAGTTAAAGTCCCAGGCGTTGACACAAGATGTGAAGTTTGTCCTCTGCATTTGACGCCTCATCCCCCGAGGGAGCGGTGGGCAGCAGCGGTACTGCGCCCGGGAATCACCAGCTGCGTTTCCATGACCCCCTAGAACTGCGCAAAACCTCAATATGGCAATAAAAACATGTGACCAGTTTACTGACCAGTGAAAATGGTGCGTTATGATTGGACGGAGGACTTGACGAGAATTATGGCTAATGCGCTTCACACCATTCAATGGAAACACCTGCAAATTGCAATTGTACTTTGCAAAAAAACTTTCCTGGAAACGCAGCTATTGGCTGATCTAACTTCCCAAGTCCAACCCTGAATACTGAGTGCCAAGCAGGGAGGCAGTGGGGACCATTTTCCCAGACTTTGGTCTGACCCGGCTGGGCGTCGAACCCACAACCTGCCAGTCTCAGGGCAGACACTCGACCACTGGACCACTGAGCTGGCTCTACACAGCCATAGAACCAAAATATTTTGTATGCACAAAGAAAAGGCTTGGACCTTCTTCATGAAGTCCTTGTCTGGCACCATGTTGAGCTCCTCAGGTGCAGGTTTGGCCACGGACACCAGGAAGACGTTGATGCCGGACTCCCTGGCCAGCGTGGCGGCCTGCTCCAGGTTGTCGGAGGGCCAGCCGTCGATCAGCACGATGATCACCCTGGGGTGACCGCGCCGGGCGCCGTTCTCCTGGCTGAAGAAGGTCCTGGCTGCGTGCGTGATGGCTTTACCTGCCAGAGGGGAGGAAACACGTCCAGTTTCACTGCCAGTTCAAAACCGGGATGAAGGTGCGAGCCGTGGCTTGTGGGAAATGAAGTCATGGGACACTTTATTTTCAGGATTTAGGTTCAGCAACATCTAACTGCTGCGTTGTCACATCCCAACAGCCCCCAAGTCTCAAACTAAGAGGCCACGCTCAGGTGTAGATGTTTACAATTTGTTTGGGCAGAAAGTTTTATGTATATAAATGTAAAGAAATTATATTGTTTTTTTACGCTGAACTAAAATGTCTTATAGCATTTTTAACACACTACCACTGTGAGTGTGTGTCTTTGTGTTGCCATGTGTGTTCTACCTGTGTTGGTTTCACCTCCCAGGAAGAGCAGCTCCTTGATGGCAAACAGCATCTCTTTAGGCTGAGTGTAGTTCGACAGCAAGAACTCTGTTCTGGGGGAGTCACTGTGGGGGCAACACACACACACACACACACACACACACACACACATACAAGATGATTAATTGACTTGTTTAGCGTTTTGATTTTTGTGGGAAAACTTCATGATGAGGAGAAAAACATGGCTCCACCAGGTGAGAACCACTGGTCTAGAGCCACTGTGTGTGTGTGTGTGTGTGTGTGTGTGTGTGTGTGTGTGTGTGTGTGTGTGTGTGTGTGCTCCAGTCTAACCCAGCCTGGATCAGTCCTATATGAGGTCCGGTCTGTCCAACTTTCAGCATGGTCACCAGCCTGGTGACAAAATGCTTCTGCAGGTTGAAGCGCCGCCGTCCGATGTTGTTGCTGCTGTCGACCACCAGGGCGATGTCCACCTGGCAATCTGCAAGAAAAACAAACCTGTATCTTTACACTCATATTCCCAACATCTGTTTAATCTATTGCCTGTTTGTTTGTTTAAAAAACTATACTTCTACTCTGTAAAATTTGTCTGAATTTATGATTTTTAAAACTTTACTTACAGTCTATAAATACATACAAAAAAGTGTATACTGGCGTGTATACTGGCAGTGCAATAAAAGTCATTTGGTTTTCCTCCTCTTAGAACTGTTCTTATATATATAGGCTCCCAGTGCTCCCAGTTAGCTGCCATCTTGAACCAGAATATTTCTAAGGAAGCCTGGAGTGGACAATCCAGCTGCCTGACAGCAGAGCGTTTGCTATTTAGGCTGAACACTAGGGGGCGTCCTCAAAGAAACCAACCAAGAAGAAGAAGATGGACGAGGTGTCCGGGTTTGCGCTTGCAGACCACCGTAGTTCACTGGCAGCTCAGGAGAGGGAGGATACGGAGTCCCTCAGGGGACTTACCAAAGACTGATGCAATCTAAAATGTAACCACTTGATGTCGCTGTTTCTTCTTCAAAATCTCCAAATACGACACACTGGACCTTCCAGTATGGACTGCACTGCCTTCAACACAACAGGAAGTAAAGCTTCACAAAATAAAGAGGGGCACCTTTGTTTCCTCCTGTCAGGGCTTTCTTGACGGACGGCTTCTTCACCGCTTTCTTTGCTGCAACAACACACACGCAGGTTAGAGTTTGTCTGATGAAAACATCACATGCCTGCCAGTGTAGTGGAGGCGAGGAAGAGGAAGAGAAGAAGAAGAAAGAGGAAGAAGAGAGACAGAAGAAAGAGGAGAAGAGAGACAGAAGAAAGGTTCACCTGGTGGTGCAGCTGCAGGTAAGGACGTGGTGCTGGTGTCGCTGGTCAGCTCCAGGGGAACATTGTTAGGTCCTGGCCAAAGACAGACACACACATTACACACTGTGAATGTTCAGGAGAACTGAACAATAACTCAGACTATAACTGGTGATGAATAATAACTGCAGAATGCCTGAGTGCTTCAATACTTGAAATCTCTCCAGTCTCAATCAGGAGGATACGCTTCCAATTCCACACAAACACAAATTCACTTTTGTGAGACTCAAAATTTTCCATTTATCCAGTAGGGGGCAGCACTGCCTCAGTCCACTGTTGATGGCAACAACAAAAAAACATGCTATATAAACTAGCTGCTTTTTTATCTTTTATTTGATTTTTTTAGTATTAAAAAAAACCTTTTGAAAGACGTCTAAAGTATTTTCTGATCATGAATGTTTGTACATGTGTGTACGCCACCTACTGGTGAGGCTGAAGGAGGAGGTCCAGTGAGACAGGCTCTGTGAGTGGATGGTGTTGGCGTAGGAGCTGACGTAGTTGCGTCGTCCCTGCTGCTTGTGGACGGTGACGGGACCTCCAGACGGACCCAGCAGTCCCCTGCGGACCCCAGGAACCACTGGTTAGCACAGGCAGGGGCAAACTACGGCCTGGGGGCCATGTATGGGTGCACAGGGCCACCGTAGTTCACTGGCAGCTCAGGAGAGGGAGGGAGAGTGAAAGACGCTGCAATCTAAAGTGTAACCACTGAATGTTGCTGTTTCTTTGTCAAAACCTCCAAATATTCCACACTGGACCTTCAAAGACAGGAATGCAGTTTGGAGTGGATGAGCGAGATCATGTGATGTGATGTCACGTGATGAGTGTATCTTTTAAAAATGAGCTCCATAGACCAAAGAAAACATTTTCTCATTTTAACAACAAACTCTGAAAATATGCCGATGGTGATGAAGAACAATATCGTTCAGTGAGTTTGGTGTTTGACCCGATCGGAACTTCAAAGCGATCCTCGTTTAAAGATCTGCGTGTCAACGCCGGCCAGTTGAGGAAGACACGGCGCTCCTCAGAGGAAATCACATTTCACACTTCCTCCCTGAGGATGGCAAGATGAGAAGAGGAAGGACAGCAGGAAGGCGGAGGAACCCGGAGGAACCTGGAGGAGCCCAGTCGGTGTGGACTTCCTCTCAGGGCCCCTGAAGGAAGGAGGGAGGGGTTCACTCAGGGTTGAGAGCTTAATCCCTCCTTCCTGCACATTCCTTCACGGTGTTGCTGTTGTGTCCAGGGTCAGCACACAGGCGGCCTCACGCTGCTCGCTATTATGTCACACCTTCAGGACCAACGTTTGAGCCACGTGTCTCCTACACCTGCCCACTCAAGCTCCATTCAACCTGCTGCCCATCATTAGAAGACTGTGCGCACATATACACACACGAGCAGTCAAAGGTTTGGACACAAACTTCTGATTTGATGGTTTTTCTTCCACTTTCATGACTGTTGACATTGCAGATTGTCACTCAAGGTGTCAAAATGAAGAATGGACACATCTGGAATATGTATTAAACATAAAGTGTGAAATAACTCAAACCACTTTTATATTGTGGATGATCTAGAAGAGCCGCCCCTCATAAAAATATATAGAACATCACATATTGAGGTATTTAACATTTTTTTCATTTGCCACATTAATGAACATATTTTGCACATATGTTTGATGTCTTCAGTGTGCATCTGCAGTGTAGAAAGTGGTCAAGATGGAGAAGAAACAGGTGCGTCCAAACTGTTGACTGCTATATTGATGTATATTCAACCTTCCATCACATTCAAAGCCAGGCCAATTGGATTGTTCTGTTCTGGCAGTTGGTTCTGGTTGTTGGTCACAGCAGCTCAAGGCTTCCTATTGGTGGGTTGTGATCCACTGCTGATTGTCACAACTGCAAATACTGCTGTTCTGTATGAATATGTGACTGGCAGTAAGAGGCCGTCTCAGGAATTGAAATCAGCTGCGTTGCAGTTGAGGCCTGTGAGCGGTGGAAAAGAGAGAGAGAGAGGGAGAGAGAGAGAGAGGGAGAGAGAGAGGAAGAGGAGGCTGGTGATGGTCCAACCTGTGGATGGCAGCTCCACAGATGGAGGAGATGGAGGCGTAGACCCCCGTCCCAAACACTGAGACCCTCCACTGAGTGCAGTCCGCTGGGCACAGCACCAGCAGCTTGTCCTCGGACAGGTCGGCTCCTCGGGTCACACAGGTCACTGGGTAGGCGACTGGCAACAACAGCACAACACGACACTCTGACATAGAAGGACATGTTGCACAACATCTCTAAAGTGGGCTGAAGATGACAGATTCATTTAAAATCTAAAATCAGGGAATAACTCCACAATATACGATTGTACTACGGTTTATTCTGATGCAGGGGGAACTTTATCCCAGGTCTTCGGTTGATGTCAGACAGAGGAGATTTTATTTAAAAAAAAATACCCACTAGTTATAAGTACGTAAACAAAAGAAGCATCTCGGTCGAGTGAAAGTGTAGAAATGAGAAGGCAAAGCAGGGCAGTCATGTGACCAGAGCTTTGATCTATTAAGAAAATTAATAATATAATTAAATGACTCCCAGTAGAAGGATTTTTTTCATTTGGGTTTTACTGGTAACAGAGATATTTTCTTTTTCTAAAAAAAAACAAACAAAAAACCCAGGACTTTAAAATGGGAGACGTGTGGGTTGAGATAAAAGGAGTTTCCTGCTCTGTGATGCTCTTCACAGGAGACTAATTTATTCAAATAGTCAGAAAAACAAATGTGCTCCTGGAAGGAAACTGACACGGGATGAAAAGGAGCTTTTCATCTGTTTGGTCAATAGGAAATAAAAGGAAGGAGCTTAGTCTAGATTTCACTTCTTTTATGGTTCAGGCTCAAAACAAACAGAGGAAAAATTCTGAAAAAAAAATCTGCTGGAGGTGTGGAGGGGAGGATGAAGCTGGACGAGAGGAAAGCAGAGACTCTTCTCCTCTGGCTCTTCATCCTCCCTTTGATCAGTGAGAAATAAAGACATGGTAAAGTGTTTAGCATGTTAACCTCAATAAAGATCCACTTCAGGCTCCTGACAGCTGACCAAACTGTCGAGACCCTGAAGTGGTCCATGGTCCAAAATGGCCATTTTGGAAATTCATGTTTTTAAGCAAAAAATATATTACAATTAAATTTCAAGGTGAACATTTCTCAGAATGATTTTTAGTTGTATATTAAACTTTGGAATCAAAATGAATATAAATACACCTCAACTGACTGAGCTTCAATGATGCAGTTTAGAAAATCCCTTTTCGCATCTAAAAATTTAATTTATTTAAATTTTTAAAATTTTTGCGTCTAAAAAAATGGCGCATTTTACAGGCCACTGTGGCTCCACCAGTCAAACAGTTCAGCCCTCCATCTGGTTTACACTCATGAAACCTTCTCTTAATCTGATTCTGGAGTCAAATATGACTGAAAATCATATGACGGCACTTGAAACGACAGTCGTTGGTTCGACTTTGTTCCACTAATTCTTCCCACGTGTCTTAGGCCCTGAACTGAAGCATTGAGCAATGGTTTCACAGACAGACAGACAGACAGACAGACAGACGGACGGACAGACATCAGGGACTCACCACTGGATTCTGAGCCAATGGTTGAGGAGATCAGGAAGCAAAGGCCTGAAGGGGAAACAACCAAACATCAGTGTCTTAGTTTCATTCCAAGCACTGAACTGTGTTTTTAGGAAAGGAGCTCTCCGCTCCTGAGCTGCAGTCTTTTCTCCCAGCCGAGAGAACCGAGGCAGAAAAGAGGGAACGAACGGAGAGAGGAAGTGATGGAATACCTGCAACAGGCAGCACGATAGACAGCAGAGACATCACTGCACCTGGAACAGTCAGAGGGGATCACTGAGTTGATGCAAATATCAGTCGAGGACAGAACACAAATACACAAAAATACTGCTGCTCGAACAAAAAAAAAATCCTTCAACGTTCATAAATAACTGGAAACAACAATGACAATGAAAAAAGTAGAAGCAACACTAAAGAGTGAATGCAGTTAGTTCAAGATGTTTGTAGCAATACACAACAATACACACACACACACACCAGCTAATGGACTCAGTGCAGCATGACTTTACTCGGCCAACCACACCAGCAAACCAGGTAGTAAACAGGAAGAGGAAGTAACACTACCTCAACTCACTGATGACAATCATCAGACAGACAGACAGACAGACAGACAGACAGACAGACAGACAGGCGGTAAAAACTACTGAACGAGCAGCAATTCCTCCCTGCATCCAGGTAGCGTTGACTTGACTTCGCAACGTCAACTGTGTCATCAGCAGCTTTACAAATAAACCAGCCAGGCAGGAAAATCCCAACGCTCGACATCAACGACTTTACTGCCTGCATTCAGTCACAAACAGCGGCCGATCGAGGGGAGAGTTTTCTGGCCAGCAAGCTGGTGAAAAGGGAAAGCAGTCAGAAAAGTCAGTCAGCCAGCCAGCCAGCCAGCCAGCCAGTCAGTGAACAACTCTACGCGGCAGCGGCTCCGCTGAGCAAATCATCAACAGGTGACTCCTGACCAGGAGTGAATCAGTCCACAAACACTTGGTAATGAACGACTCAGTAATAAACAACTCAGTAATGAACGACTCAGTAATGGACGACTCGGTAATGAACGACTCAGTAATGGACGACTCGGTAATGAACGACTCAGTAATGGACGACTTCAGCCACCAAACAACTCGCAGTCTTTCTGTTGGTAGAAAGTAAAATAATAAACCTTGCAGAAAAATGTATCTTGGTGTTGCATCATCAGGTGTAAAAAAAAAAAAGAAAAAATCATCCTGCATCCCCATCAACCAACCTGTTGATAGCAAAGACTATCATCACTACTGCAGAGAAATAAACTGCAAAAACAGTCCGCAACCAGTCCACCAGTCAGAACAACAGCAGCAGAGCTGAAAGTGAACCAGCCTCTCAGTGCGACCGTCACTCATGATGAAGACACAGCAGAACATCTAACAGTCTGTACAGTTCAAGGTGAAGGACAGAAGGTAGGAAAACTGGAGTATTTTCTTCTAGCATCACACGAAGCAGCACTCGCTGCACAGTTTACCACTCAGGAGTTCAGTCATTCAGTCGTCAGCCAACAAGAAGAAGCCATCCAGGTGAGCGAGTCATCTTACTGACTGTTTCTTCAGCTGAAGAGTCTCTGGAAGCCCTTGACAGTGTATTCCCTGGCAGCAGCAGCAGCAGCAGCAGCAGTGATGATGCTGAGCTGGTGGTGTCGATCGCCCGCTCAGACACAGTCTGGCCCTTTAAATAATCTCTCATTCACTCGCTCGCTCGCTCACATCTCACTGTTGTGACATCAGCGGTAGTTTGGGGGAGGGGCTCCACAGACACCGACCTGAGAGGGAGGTGGGAGGTGGTGGGAGGTGTGGGGGTGGAGGCCCTGAGGGGCAGGCGAGGCTGCTGGAGATGGAAAAACCTCACAGAAGCTTCATTTCCACCACAGACTCATTAGGACTCGTCGTGATTCTCAGCCCTGAGCTCAAAACCTGATCAGCAAAGCAACACATGTTCCATGAGAAGTAAAGGCTTCCACGTGGATGTCATTGAGGTGAACTTGGAAGTGTGAAATGTCTGCAAGGGCTTTTTTTTTTTGAAAGTATCCTGGAGCCTAAAAAGAGGCAGAAGAGAAGTTTCAGGCGAGATTCACTGAGCTGCTGTCTGATCTCTGCTCTGGGTTTCAAATAATTGCTTCTCATTGCAGCAACCTGTTGTCCCAGCAGGTGTGGTCGGAAGCACAGCACCTGTAATACACCTGTAGTAGTTAACAGCACAGGTGGGAGTTCATGAAGTACAAATACGTTGTTACTGTACTTAAGTAGAGTTTTTAGGTATCTGTACTGTAGTATTTCTTTTCGCTGACAACTTTTTACTTTTACGCCCTGCATTTGTCTACAAATATCTGTCTGTACTTTTAACTCAGTTACATTGGAAACAAAAAAGTTCACTATGTTTGTGTTTAAAAGGTACAAATCCTGTTTGAAGTCATTCACTCACTACTCTGCTTTTTCTTATTTTAGGTGTTGTTGTTTGACATGACAGTGACTCATAGTGCTGCACCTCAGCGTCACCGTTCACTGCGCTTCCAGTGCCATGGAAAGCAAACATGGAGAAAACAACATCAGCCATGGTATTGAAAGTGGAAACATGCACGTATGAAGTCATGCATTGTTTTATTCCTTCCAGAAAAAATAAGTTGTACTTTTTACCCAAGTGCATTTTAGAGCCTCTACTCTCGTACTTTTACTTGAATCAGTACTTTTGCTTTTTACTAGATTATTAATTGACACAAGCGTGCGTGTGGGGACGAAGGCGACTTCATTTTTAAATCAGCCAAATGCTGTTTGAACGTGAAATATCCCTTTTAATGTTAAGAAAAGCAAGAAGCAACGGCGGCAAGACGAGCTGGAAAAACACAGAGGAACAAGAGCAGCTTGTAAATAACAGCTGCTGCTGAACACATTAGAGACTGAATACTTTAGCAGCATCCCTGTCATCTTCTAACGGAGCTGCACGGTATTTCAGTCTGAAGACACTAACTCTGCCGTGTGTGTGTGTGTGTGTGTGTGTGTGTGTGTGTGTGTGTGTGTGTGTGTGTGTGTGTGTGTGTGTGTGTCGTCAGTGCGGTCACAGGTTTGGGTGGCGTCCTTCACTCTCGAGGAAGGAGGAGCCGACTGAGTGAACTGAGCTGCCGCCCCAGGTGACGTCAGCTGACTCGCTGATGAAGGGCTGCTATCAGTGGCACCTCACATGCTGGCCACTTCCAGACTGCAGCCTCATCAACAATATCAGCCTCAGCAGGAAGACACTGCCGTTGCATGGCAGCAGTGATGGCAACTCTGGGTCTTTTCACAGAACCGGTTCTTTTGGCTCGGCTCACTGAAAAGAGTCGCTGGCTCTTTTTTGGCTCCCAAGCGGCTCCTTAGAGATTTTGTTGCTTATGTTATTTTATGAGCAAATGATGTGAAAATTATTGACTAATGTTCATGATATCGACAATATTAAATGTGTATTAGTTATACACCTTAATGCAGCTATGCAACCTTAATTAAAAACACTTAAATACACTTCTATTTAGATACATTTTTTATTTAGATAAAAACATAGTTTTATATATGTATAAATACATGTATATATATATTTATATATGTATATATTTTTTTTAATTTTATTTATTTATTTATTTATTTTTTTGGCGGCTAATGAAAAAAAAATCTCCTCCTGGCTCTTTCCCCCTCCAGCATCGTTGGGTAACATTTCATGACTTGAGTAAAGTGGAACAACACTGTGGCTGAGAGCAGCAGGTCTGTGGCTCACAGGTCAGAGTTCAGGCTCACAGTGAAAAGGAAACAAGCACCTTTTGTTGGTCGGGATCATTGACTCTCCTGGATCGCTGTAAGCAGGAATTAGCTTTTCTGGGTGCTGTTTGTCTGTGTACGTGACTGCTGACCTCACGGAGGGATCTGCACCGGGTGACTCGACGTATACGGAGTAGCTGCATTGTTGAGGGCTCCCACTGGAGCAGGGCTGGGCAAACTGTCTGACTGCTGGAGCCACAGTGGGCCATACAGTGTGCCAGAGGAGCCGGAGCAGCAGCAGATGGATGGAGTGTTTTGGTGAGCCACCCTCATAGGAGGAAACAATAGAGTTTGCAGTTTCATAGTTTGCCCATGCCTGGCCCAGAACCACCACAGAACCAGACAGAACCACCTAGAACAAGCCAAGACCACCCTGGAACAACACAGAACCAACACAGAACCATCCAGAAATATCTAGAACCACCCCACCCCAACTAGTGCAAACTTTTTGACAGGTGGGGCCACAGTGGGTTCTCCAGTGTGCCAGAGGGGGTAGCGGAAACATGGCGGAGATACAGCCGTTCGATGACTGGCTGATTATTAATATCACTTCTTCAAGTTCAGCGGGCCAGATCAGAAACCTTTATGGGCCGCATGTGGCCCCTGGACCGTAGTTTGCCCCACGCCTGATCTAGAGGAACAAACAAACTTCAGTGACGGTTCTGCTTTATCACTGCACCAGTTGGCCTGAAGGGACCCAGAGGCTTGTGTGGAGTGTTTAAGGTGAAGGAAGTTTTTCTGCAGAGTGTCAGCTTTCTCCCTTATCCCGGGATCGTACAACACAATGGTGTAATCACTTAATCTTCTTACCGTGCCAGATTAAGTGATTATGGACATGAATTCTTGCTGTGATTTGGCCAAGAGACACAGTGGGCTACACATTGTTCCAGGCCGCAGCCACCACCAACCTCTTCGTTCTTTTCCAGTGTTTACAGCTGTGCAGACTGGCCATGGTTCCTGAGCCCTAATTGGTCATCGTCACTGAAGCCCCTCAGAGACTCCAAAGAAGGAGAAGATTGTGTTCAAACACACACACACACACACACACACACACACACACACACACACACACACACAGGAGAGTCAAACTGTTTCGCTCTTTATTGAAATGACTCTGAAAACACTGCAAACATGGAGGAAATACAGCTGTTTGATGACTGACTGACTGACTGACTGACTGTTAATATCAGTTCTTCAAGTTCAGTGGGCCGGATTAAAAAGCTTCATGGGCCACGTATGGCCCCCGGGCCATAGTTTGCCCACGCCTGCTTCAGGAGGAAGTCCTGGAGTGCAGAGTGTTGAGAGAAGCCGTCAGAGTGAGTGAGGACTGGAGTGAGAGAGTCTTCTGGAGCAGAGTGAGAGCTGCTGGGGCCGCTCCAGTGTTTCCTACCTCAGGGTGATACATCACCTCTCTGGAAGGGTTCTGGGCAGGGTGAACTGGGACGGAAGCTCAGGCAAGAAACGGAGCAGAATTCCCAGAAGCAGCTGACGGACTCGGAGACATGAAGCTGTAGAGGAAACGTGTGGCAGCGTGCAGTGAGAGGGGCTGTGCCACTGCATGAAGAGGTTCCAGTGGTGCAGGACAAGCATCGACCTTGACCTTGAAGTTCAGCTCCTTCTGAAGGTCATTCCAGCCGAAATCATCAGCATAATTATTGCAGGTTGTGAGACTGAGCCCGAAACCTTTTACAACCAAACATCAGGGAGAAGATGACATTTATCTGACACTGAATTTTTTAGCAGTTTTAACTCAATTTATTTATCAATTTCTTTTCAATTTAGCTCTCAAAACAATCAAATTTCTCTTATTACAAAGGTCAAATTCAGTCATTTCATTTATCATTCTGGTTCGGCCGGTTTAATGTGGTTTCATAATGTTTCCTAAAGATCACTAATGCCCTTTTAATGTGAAATATGATCTATAAATAGATGCGGCTCGCCTTCCGCTGGCCCTAATTGAGAGAAGTTAATGGACGAGTTGTGTGTATTTCTTGGAGCCGCACGTTGTTGTGACTTTTACGTAACCTTTTCCGGCCTTTCTAGTTCAAATCCAGAGCAGATGTTTCAAATCTTTTATCAGATGGACAAGAATGTGACCTGTGTTGGGCCACTGGACTCCCACTGAGCAGCTCCAGCTGCAACACTGAGACCTGCTCACTGCAGTCACTGTCCCAGCAGGGCCGGAAGAGAAGGATTGACTTGAGTTACCATGGATTGATTTACATTTTAGAGAATGATGTTTTGGGAAGATAAATATTCTATTTGTGAAGTCTTAGAGGTCACACAGACAGAGCTCTGCCAGGCTGTCTCTTTGGTATAGAAAAGAGACATTTGGGGAGTTTATTTTGCAGGACACACAATTCAATGCAATCATTTCAATAGTTATTTTGGAGAAATTATAGAAAGTGGCCAGGCGATTTTATTTTTGTGGAAAATTTGGCTTTTGATTTTCATGAAAAGGAAAAACAATGAGGGTTGTGAGACTCCACCACCAGTTGAGAACCACTGATTCTAGAAGACTTGGAAGTTCTGCAGGTTCAGCGGCAGAAGAGGGGGGGGGGCGTTGAAGTTAGAGAAGGATCAGGCCAACGGGAACACCTGGATCAGTGCGAATGCTCCACATAGCTTCCCCCTGGTTCCTCTACAGCACCCTTCGGGTGGAGCTGGGAGGGACACCTGATCTGTGAGTCACATGGTGCTCAGGGGAAACAAGCAGACCTTTGTTTGAAGCGCCATCTATCTGCGCTTTGTCAGCCTTGGCGTGGTCAGTCGGCGTTGCAGAGCCGAGCTGACTGACCACACAGCTCATCCAGTCATCATCTAAAGAGCCAGGCGGGTTGGTAGTGTGTAAGACTGAGTTATTGGGTGGTATGCTAACGGTTATAATGCACCAGCAGAGAACTGCAGTAATCTGTGTGTATCTTTACTGAAGCTTGAACAACACAGTGAGTTTCTTCCTTTCTCCACGTCTGATTATTTGACTTCAAACTTGTGGGCAGCTGCTGCACGTGGCTGAGACACAAAACCCAAATGAAAAGTTTCAAAATAAAACTATCTTGAAACGTCTTCACGGGTATTGCAGTAAAGGCTTCATACGACATCACTCGGGGTAAAGTCGAGGGCACCTGGCTCTCTCCCAGTGGACCAACACAAGAGTTCAGATTCTCTGAGTTCACTGCAGTTGACTTGAAGTCAGTCATGAGGTGGGATCAGGTTCTCCCCTCACGTTTCACGACTTAACCCAGCAGAAAGGCCAAGAAAATATTCAGAGTATTTCATGTGTTTGCAGGAGGACATCTGATCTGTTGTGTTTCTCCGCTCTTCCACCTCACTGGAAGTGAGATGGTTTCGCACGAGAGTCAATGACTGACAGATCCAGAAGATCACGTCGAGTGAAAGCAACTATAAATGGCTCAGAGAATGACTTTTCGTGAGAAGTCATGTTGCACTACAGGCTTTCACCTTGGCAGATGTCAGAATTAGGGGGACAAATAGATACATTTCAGACAGATATGCAGTCATTTTATTTTATTTTTTATTATTCTCAGTTCTCTGTGCACTCTTGATTGGCCCTCTCTTCTCTGTGCTGCAATGACAATAGATGCCTCTAGGGGGCACTATCAAAACTGCGACTTTTAATCTGTTTTTCTAACCCCGCAACAGACCTTTTTATCTGTTTTACATAACACTATTATTGCAGTCAATTGAATGTGCACTCTGGTGGTATTAGCTCAGCATTAAGAGGGTTTCTTTCTTTTTTTTCCTGTGGTTGAATTGCAGCTTTGACCCGCTGGAGAGCGACGACTGTTACGGACGGACGATGTTTCTAAAGGTTCTTCAGAGTGCGAGGACTTGATCTTTGGTTTGCCCCCCCCCCCGACCTCCACCTACCAATAACAGGGAAGGTCTGACTCATGACTCACGAGCAGCCGACCTGAAAACATGAACATCTTGCATCGCAATTATTTGTTACCGTCAGATATTTGTCAAACATGACAGCTTCACATTTGACTCGTGCAGCAGTTCCAAGGAGTTTGCTCAGCGTGAAGCTCCACGTGCTGCTCTCTCTATTATTGCTACAGCAAAAGACCACCCGCTCTCCTTAACACACGCACACACACACACACACACACACACACACACACACACACACACACACACACACACACACGCTTAATCCCAGCTCAGTGGCGATGAAGCCCACTCTGTTATGTTGACTTTCTGACCCAGGAGCTGAAATAATGAGCAGAAGGAAAAAAGAGGCGGGAGGTGTAAAAGGAGAAAGTAGTGAAGGACAAACAGGAAACGTGAGAGAGCCTGGGAACGTGGTTAAGACAGCAAACTGGGATGAGTTAGGGCTAGGGTTAGTCCTAGTCTTCGGGCTAGGGTTAGTCCTAGTCCTAGGGTTAGTCCTAGTCTTCGGGCTAGGGTTAGTCTTAGTCATTCGGGCTCGAAGTAGTCCTAGTTTTAGGGCTAGGGTTAGTCCTAGTCTTAGGGCTAGGGTTAGTCCTAGTCTTCGGGCTAGGGTTAGTCCTAGTTTTAGGGCTAGGGTTAGTCCTAGTCTTCGGGCTAGGGTTAGTTCTGGTCTTAGGGCTAGGGTTAATCCTAGTCTTAGGGCTTGGGGGAGTTCTAGTCTTCGGGCTAGGGTTAGTCCTAGTCTTAGGGCTAGGGTTAGTCCTAACCCTCAGACTTTGAGTTCTTTCTGTTCAGAACAACTGGAGAAAGAGAAAATACAAAACGAAAAGCAGGAAGCAAGGAGAGAAGATTGAAAGAAGACTGGAGATGACGGTACCGATACCAGGATTGGGTATCGGTACTGATACCAGGATTGGGTTTCGGCACTGATACCGATAACGACACCAATACCAGTTGTATATGTGTGTATATGTATTGTTCAATTTATATTTGTACTGCAGTAAAACCTATGACAGTTGCATGGCCGTCTGACTCGCCTGACTTCACCTTCATCACGGTGACCACAAAGAAAGAGTGAAGCTGCTGTGAATCAAGGATCTAAGCTTTATTAGTGGAGTGGAGACGGAATCAAGTTCATTTACAGGGATTTCATTTAGTCCAATAAAAGAGAGAGAGAGAGAGAGAGAGAGAGAGAGAGAGAGAGAGAGAGAGAGAGAGAGAGAGAGAGCGAGAGAGAGAGGGGTTCTCATTGGGTTGGTGTCCATCACTTCTGGCCCAGCTGGGAGAGCTGCAGAGACAGGGTGGAGGTGATGCTTTAGTCCTGGTGTCACCTCATCAACTTGATGATGATGCTGATGATGATGATGATGATGATGATGATGATGATGATGATGGTGTCTCACCTGTTTGATGAACTGAGCAGAGTTGAAGAGTTCACTGCAGCCATAGAGGACCTTCCTTCCCTGTTTGAACTGCAAACACACACACACACAGTTGTGTCATTGTGTTTGTTGTGTTGGAGGGTCGAGATGATAGCAAAAAGTCAATAGACTGTGTTACCAGGCAGTGCGACTTTACCTTGGTGTAGTCCACCAGGTTCTGGTACTCAATGTAGTTTCCTCCTCCCACCACAAACACAATGGCCTGACGACGACAACAACAACAACAACAACAACACTAAATATCTAAACACAACAGCCTCCTGCTCCTGCACTGTTTTCATTAACAGTCATTTGATAGAGAAACATTAGTGCAGAGCTTCTCAGCTGCTGCTGGAGTCTCAGCAGCCACGTTCTGCTCCTCATCACCG
Organism: Nelusetta ayraudi; assembly: GCF_046127955.1. Classification (NCBI taxonomy): domain Eukaryota; kingdom Metazoa; phylum Chordata; class Actinopteri; order Tetraodontiformes; family Monacanthidae; genus Nelusetta; species Nelusetta ayraudi. The sequence goes on from NW_027466071.1 coordinate 4,061,532, forward strand.
AGGAATTCTAGAATTGAATTGTGTGTCGTGCAAAATAAATGCATAAACATTTTCTGTATTAATACATCTTCAACCCTCCACCCCCCCCTTTTTTTTTTCTTTAAGCAAGGGGGAACTGCCCATGAGGCTGCAACCCAATCAAAACAGCTTTCGGACCCAAAAGCGGGTCGCGACCCACCAGTTGAGAAACGCTACCGTACATTAAAAGACATAAGCGGTCTAGATTACAGAGCCTTCGCCGTTTGAAGCCGCAAAACACACAGCTGGCTGCTCTGTGTGTGTGTGTGTGTGTGTGTGTGTGTGTGTGTGTGTGTGTGCGTGCGTGTGTCAGCGGCAGTGCAGGAATGCTTCGACTCTGTGGCATCGTCAACGAGGTAAACAGATTTCCTGATGTTTGCGATGAGGGAAAATTCCGGTCTGTCATCATCGTCGTGGTCCTGGGAGATTTTCATCCATCAAAAGGCCGATCCAGAAATCCTACTCACCTCCTGAAACGGGTTCTTGTTCCTGGGAATGGAGCTGGGGAGCAGGAGGAGGGGGATCCGGGGTTGGGGGGGTGGGGGGGGGGGAGAGAGATGATGATGAGCGCAACAGTAAACACAGGCAGGAGAAGCAGGGGGGGGAGGAGCAACCTGGGAGGAGCAACCTGGGAGGAGCGGCGGCGCCGTACCTCTCGCTGCCTCGGAGCATCTTTGGGTCAAAGTATCGATAGTCGTCCGTCTCCTGCAGGTGAGGAGGTGCAAGCAAAGCGTCAACGCATCACATGACAGACTTTCAAACCGCGGGGGAAGAAAAAAAGAGGAAGAAAAATAACAAAAAAAAAAAACAACAGTTTGGCCTCACGGGCAGACGACTCGGGGACATTTTATATTGAATTTAAACGGTCACAACAATCTGCTGTACAACACGGCAACAGCGCGCGTGTGTGTGTGGGTGTGTGTGTGTGTGTGTGTATGTGTATGTGTGCGTGTGTGTCTTCTGAGCCGAAGATCCTTTTTTTTTTTCCATCGTCCTCGCTTTCCAGAAAACCAACGTGTTTAACGAGCAGCAAGAGACGAAGCTGAGCTTGACGTCAAAGCCACGGCGCTCCAGAGGAGGATGCTCCAGGTTACTGGAGGCCATTCCCAGTCATTCTCATACCTGCGCTCTGACCTCAGCCCCCCCCCCCCCCACCGCCACCCGGTGGTTGCCTCACTCGCTGTTTTGATCTTCCACTCCGGCCAACTTGTTCCCACATTCGATCTTTCGACGGCGTTTGGCGAACGCCTTGTTAGCTTTGCCATTTTTCAAAAGACGTTCCCGGACTCTTGGAATTCTTCACTTATTCTGTGCTTCAAGTCAAAACACATAAATCAGAGAGCGGCTTTTCCCGACAACTCGCTGCTTTCACCTGCACTTTTTTCAGCCTTTCCAACCCAGAAAGTTTCGTAACGGTGAATCGTTGACCCGACGTTGGTGTTCAAGCTGCACTCATTTGCATCATTTGCATCATCTTCATCATCTAAACTGACATCTGCTTCAGTTGGGGCTTCTTTCTACCTTGATATATTAAATAAAGCACTCAGTATCATTTATGTGAGTTTACATGCTGACTGCTGAGGTCCACTCTGACACAGGGACTCCAACCGGCAACTCTTCAGCCACTGGGGGGGGGGGGTACTGTTCAAACTGTTGGCCACAACTTTTCTAACTGGCTCCACTCACTTTTAGTCAGTCGTCAATTTGGTTTGTTTGAGTAGTTGAGGGGGAAAAGGGCAGATTGGGATTAAAATTATTGTTGGAGACACACAAACACCAAAACGTGAAGAACCCAAAGAAAATATGAGTTTTTATACACGTTACATAACAGAATTCTTGTTTTTCTTTTTTCTTTGTCCTCCTTCAACATCTTTGAAATGAAAAGGCTTATTTTGCCACACACACGCACACACGCACACACACACTCACACACACACGCTCATTTCTTTCATCTTCTTCCAGTCCTGCACCACCTCCTCCTCCTCCTCTTCCTCCTCTGTCTCCACACAACAACTGCACCTTTGTTGCTTGTCTGTAAGTAAGTCCACACACAGAGAAACCTGTACTGTGTGTGTGTGTATGCGTGTATGTGATGACAAGAGCCGAGAAGTAGAATCCAGAATATCAGCAACTTTTTCACAAGCCGAGGGATCAAAAGGTGAAAATAATCTTTATTCTGCAGTCGCAGTTTTCAGGATGCAAAGCACCAAACGAGGAAAATACTTGAGAAGATCTCAGAGTTCATAGATGTTCAATGAGAGCAACAAAACCCACACATTGCACTGACCCTCATTCATACTTGACTGCACCATGAAAACCAACCACAGTTGCGGTTCTCTGTGATTTGAGGGATTTTTAGAAGCGATTCAGTGCTTTACTAATGCAAGTCGATTGATTATTGATTGACTGAACAATAAGAATAACAATGACAAACCAACAAATGGGAGACAAACTCACCGGGTGTGACTTCATCTCCATCAGGTTGTCCAGAATTCGAGTGACTGGAAGGTTCTGAAAGAAAAAGAGAAAAACACAGAGGGACAAATCAGGTCAGGTTTTATCTCCCTGTTAAGATAAAGATAACTTTATTTGTTGAGACAACGTTGACATTGTAGAGAATTAAATAATGATGAACTTCTCAAATCATTTTCAAATGTTGTTCATGTCCAATACCGACTGTCATGTCTGTAACAACAGTTATCAGAGTGATATCAGCTGAGGTTGTTCACAGTTGAGGACAGCGAGAACGTCAGCAGGCAGCTGAGCTGCTTTTAAAGGTCCAGTCTGTAAAACTTGGAGATATTGAAGAAGAACCAGCGACATCCAGTGGTTACATTTTAGATTGCAGCATCTTTCACTCTGCCTCCCTCTCCTGAGCTGCCAGTGAACTACAGTGGCCCTGCAAAACCAAACCTGGACACCTGCTCCAGAGGACTTCTTCTTCTTGGTTGGTTTGAAGACGCTCCCTAGTGTTCAGCCTAAATACCAAACACTCTGCTGTCAGGCAGCTGGATTGTCCACACCAGGCTTCCTTAGAAAAATGCTGGTGCAAGATGGCAGCTAACTGGGAGCACTGGGACCCTGGTTGATCTCTGGATATTCTCATTTAAACTAAATTACCAAATGTAAACACTTTTATTTAAGCATTTGTGCGCAGTGTGTTGAGCTTTTACCAACATAAAAATCATAAATCCAGCCAACTATTACACACTGGACCTTTAAGGCCAGAATTCTTTGTTCTGCTTGCGGTTCTTCTTCCCTTTCAAACTGTACAGTTTTCCCGCTCAGGTAGGAGCCGCTGCCATGGAAGAAGGCAGTAAATCTGCAGTGTGACAAGAAGAGTCTCACTGTCCGTCACACTCTGGCAGCGCTCAGCTGGCCTCAGTTAAACTCCTGCATGGAGAAAACAGACAGCGCCTCCCACTGCGTGCTGTGCGTGCCTCCAGGGTTATAAATGAGGAGGAGGCGGTGCCAGTTCACCCCAAAACACCCCGTCACCCCTCCACACTGCCAGACTCTGTCACTTCAGGTGCGCTGATCCATCCTCCGCTCTATAAATAAAGCCTTTCAGCGCTCCTGCTGTTTAAGGGACAGAGGACGGCCTTGGAACTGAAAGCAGAATAAAAAAATAAACGTGTAGCTCATCAGAAGGAGGCTTGACTGCAGCGTTTTAATTGAGACAGAGAGGCTGGTGAGTCAAAGAGGAAGCAGTGGCGAGTGGAGCTCTCACTAACTAATGAGAAGGACTCTGTCCTTCCTGTCCTCAGCTGAGCAGACTAACTAGAGCGACCGCAAGTCAGACAGGATCAGCACTGCCAGCTGAAGTGCAAACCTGGAGGTGCTTTCAGAAAGAAGAGCAACGGAAGAACACGAACAGCGTAAAACCTCTGGTTTGGGACGTTGGCCTCCTCTTCAATACCATGCTAGTGGCTGCTGGCTCTTCACTTGTGCTCCTTCATAACCCTACAAGGTCGCCTCTTTGTCCTTTTGTGTGGAAATTGGGTGAAATTGGGTGAAATTGGGTGCCGTCTTTGTTTAGATGTGAAAACAGAGCTGGAAGACAAGCGTGTCATCTGCAAAGCTCCACAGTCAGATCTGCTGGCAAAACACCACCACCACCACCACCATCACTACCATACTAACTGCTAATACTAACTAATACTACCTACCTACCTACCACCACTACTAATACTACCATCACTAAGACCCACGAGACCCTGAGTGCAGGTGGGTGAAGAAGATGGATGGTTTGGTGGATGGATGGATTCACACCACACTTCTCTACCAGGTGTTGGAACCTGGTCCATGAGGAGAAACATTGACGTGGATGCTATGATCCAGACAGAAGGAAGCTAAAAGACTCCTCGTGAGGTCTGTGGATCATTCTATGAAGAGAAAGTGCTGCTGCTGAAGGCTGGTGTATGTTTTTGATGATTTGTACCAGGTACCAGGTGCATGATGCCGACTACTAATACATGGAATATACTTCAATATACTCTGAGCAACTCACAGCAAACTGTTGGCTGGGGTGTGGATATTCTGCTCTTGAAAAGCGGTTGTAGTTTTACAGTGGTGTTTGGATGGAGGAGAAGTGGAGCGGAACTCACATGCTGTTTGACCACCAGGTTCTTCACTCCCTCCATGACGAGCTGGGAGCCGGTGTTCATCACTCTGGAAAACAGCCTGAGGAAGAGAGAGGAGAAGAGACGGGAGGAAGGAGCGGGGGGAGGAAACCAGGACAAAGAAGAAGGGAGGGAACAGGAGGGAGGAGGAGCAGGAGGAGGAAGAGGAGGAGGTCAGGGTTAGGCTGGTAGTTTTGAACAAGAATTAAAAGGAGCAAATGATGCTGCTTCACTTTTTCCACAGCTATTCTTTTAGACTCCAGCTGCTGCAGCATAGACTTCAGTTAGAAGGTTTACTGCTATCATTAAAAGTTGCATACAGTCATGTGTGTCCATGTTGAGTAAACCGTTCTTATATATATATACATATATATATATATATGAGAATCTCCATAGACCTATCAGGGACCCAGTGCTCCCAGTTAGCTGCCATCTTGCACCAGTATATTTCTAAGGAAGCCTGGTGTGGACAATCCAGCTGCCTGACAGCACAGCTTTTAGTACTTAGGCTGAACGCTAGGGGGCGTCCTCAAATAAACCAAGAAGAAGAAGAAGGTGAACGAGGTATCCAGGTTTCTGCTCTCGGGCCACCGTAGTTGACTGGCAGCTCAGGAGAGGGAGGGTACAGAGTGTATCACTGCGCTGGATCTGCGGGACTTTACCAGGTGAGGTCTTTGATTCTCTAAAAGACAGTGAGGCCTTGACTGTGTGAACCTACCCCATGGGTTTCACTCCACTGTTGCCGTAGTTGGCCGGTGTGGCAGCCATCTTGGTGAAAGCCCTGCAGGGGGGGGGGGGGGGGAGCAGAGTGACGCGATGAATTAACCCTTCAACTCACAGCGGTCATCAGCCTGACGTGCCAACAGCACAACCACAGACATGACAGCAGCTCCAGAGAAGATGACCGGGCCGCTGGCAGACTTACTTCCACTGTTTGATGTAGTTCAGAGGTGAAAGGTCGCATCCTGCGTCCGACAGTGCGGTTTTATACTGGTCCAGGTCCGACTGAAAGACAACAAGGACACGTGTGACGCTACACAAAGTGTTTTTTTTTTTTTTTTAAATCAACTGTGAAACAAATACGTCGTGTTGTCAGTTCGAGCTGTTGTCTCATTGGCTCATCACTTGTTTGAATTGCGGCAAATTTCAGAGCGTGACAATGTGAAAGACACGACGGGAGAAAGCAGCAAGAAAATAAGTACTAATAAATAAAATACAGGAATATTCCTTCACTTTATTCTGAAATATGGCTCTTTGGGATCGGATGGTTCCTGAAAAGTAAATCAATGCATTCAGCTCTGATACAGAAAATGGTTTTACTTCAATGTTTCTACTTTGAAAGACACCAATGGTCAATTTTCAATGACAATGAAAACCACAAGTGATTGAATTAATTAGAAAATATATCTTCAAACTACGCATTAATTAGAGGGAATGGTCCTCCACTGCCAATAATGCTGCTTCCTGCAGTGACTCCCTCGTTGGCTCAGTTTCAGTTTGTTGTTTTAGAGGCCCCCCCCGGCCAGCCAATGAAAACACAGCGAGGAAGCCTCTCAGTTTATATACGGAAGCAGCAAAGAAAACAATCCACCTGATTCTTATTTCCCATCTGCAGCCACCGGTGGTGACGCTTCCCCTCTTCCCTGAACTCTGCACTGGCAGCTCAGCGGGAGCCACTTACACAACTGGCCAACCACGTGAGAGCCGCCTCGCCGAGAGACTACGACTGGCTGTTTTTATAGGATCCTGGCACGAGGACGGAGGGAGGAAAAAAAAAGGGGAGAATAAAGAAAAAGCCAAAGTCGGAGGAGAGCGGGATGACCGCAGAGGACAGGAAGAGAAAACAGAGTGGGTGGTGATGGAGGGCGAGCCTGTAATCCAGGGGAATTTAACCCTGCAGGCCATTGAAAGTCAAAGCCAGGCTGCTCTCTGGGCAGTAGGCAGAGCCGTCACATCGTCTGTCAGCACTGGGACAATCCTGGAGGATGAGATAACAAGTCTGGACCCAAGTGCTCACGCAGGCCGAGGATTTTTTTTTTTTTTTTTTGTCTATTCTTAAACAACTCTACCACAGTCAAGAGACTGAAAAAGATTCCCTCCCAAAAAAATAAAGCAACTTGTTAAAAAAAATAATAATAATAAAAGTGAACTAAAGTAAAAAAAAAAAAAAAAGTGAAAGAAAGCAGGAGGTGGAAGCCAGCAGAGAGAAGATCTGCTGTAAACGCTATGTGTGAGTTATGAATATGTGCGTGTTCCAGAACTAAAGTGACAAAACTGGAACAGCAAAAACAGTCAAAGAAAACCAAAAGCTGAGAGTCTGGTCATCTCAGCTGACTTTGAAACAACCCAAAGCAGTCAAGCTGAACTCAATGCCACTGCAAGTTCAAGCTGCATCTTTGTTTCAATACGAAAAAAAGTGAAGTTTAAGCGAAACTTATTGGTCATGGATGATATGCCACTGAAATGTCTTCCAGTATCGGTGTCTGTGTTTCTGCAGCCTCCAAGAGCCAACAATGACAACAGCAGACTGCAGCGTCTCATCTTTACCTCCTGCAACCCACACAGTGCCTCACTACAACCCCATGACTGCTGCATTCAACCAGTGCTGTCCAGTAGCATGGCACTGGTCCTGACCCTGACTCTAACCCTGACCCTAATGGGATGCTGGACTAATGGCCAGTTCCCTGCTGTCCATGATTAGCAGTGTTATAGCAGTGTTAGCAGTGTTATAGCAGTGTTAACGGTGTTAGCAGTGTTATAGCAGTGTTAGCAGCGCTATAGCAGTGTTATAGCAGTGTTATAGCAGTGTTAACGGTGTTAGCAGTGTTATAGCAGTGTTAGCAGTGCTATAGCAGTGTTATAGCAGTGTTATAGCAGTGTTAACAGAGTGTTAGCAGTGTTATAGCAGTGTTAGCAGTGTTAGCATTGTTATAGCAGTGTTAGCAGTGTTATAGCAGTGTTGTAGCAGTGTTAACAGTGTTGAACAGTATCCTCAGCCTTCACTGCAGCAGTTCTTTCTCCCTGTGGTGCTACCCTGGACCTAATGTTCCTGGCTTGGGGGGAAAGAGAAACCCGGTTGCATCTCATGTGATATGACGTCATGGAACTAGCTGGAGGGCCAACTTGCTGGAAACGGAGGATGTAATGCTACAAGTGGGAAAGTTGCTTCAATTGGTCTGTGTGTCATTATTTCTTTTTTTTTTTTTTTTTATTTGACGTGTTTTCTTGAAGGAAACAGCTAAAAGAGAATCAGTCCAGACGAGCAGATTCAAGAGAATCAGCAGATTCTGGAGGATCTGGACACACAGCTGCAAAAACTGCAATCAACTGAGCCATAGAAACATCAACACGGAGTGGCTGCTGGTGTTTTGATGGTTGTTTTCAACCTGTAAGACGCAGAACACTGAACATTACTGGTGAACAGTTGTGGCTCGTGCATCCAGTGGTTGGCCTGCATTCCATCTCACCAATTTAGAGCGTTGACTAAACAACTGGGAGCGATTGCTGACGATTATTTCTGCAGGAGAGCTCTGTGCTCACGGCAGGAGGTGAAGTCCTGAACGGTGCCTTGAAAACAAGTGGCTGAGGCACCAGGGGAGCATCTGCACACACTGCTCCTTTGTTGACTGGAGATTTAAAGTGGGCTTCTCAACGAGGGCCAATCTTCTCAAAATGGGCAGTTAAACACAGAGGTGTTCTTCCACTGTGGAACATGGTCGCTGTTACAAGATGAGCTATGAGGGAGGTTCTAACTGTGGTGAGATGGGATCTAAACGCATCATCTGAGGAGGGAATGTGTTTGTGTCCAACAACAGGAACCATGTGTCTCAACTTCAAGCCTGCTTTCTACACTCGACCTCTGGTGTCTTGTGTGTCTCACAGAGGCCATACGGCTACAGACTGAGTGAGCTACACATGTACTGTGTGTGGTATGCATCTATTTCTGCATGGAGAAATTAACTACACGGCCGTCCCCCGGTCCACTGTACATATCCCTGTATTTACTCTCTTTCATGTTTTACAGCATCCGACTGACAGCTTAGACTATGACTGTCTAATTAACTATTTAGCAGACTATGCAATGACCACTTTTTCAGCTCAACTCATCCAACTGCAACATCGGGACAAAAGTAACTTCTTCAATTGTGTTGCACAAAAGCAAAGATGATGGCGCTCTTGGCTCCTGAGAAGATTTAGAACAACTGTGTTTTGGCTTTGATAAAACCAGACACAGAGACGTGTCACTACATCATGTCTCAATATCTTCTGCTCTAAAAGCACCAAGAAAAATAGTCAAGACCCCAGCAGAATCCTCTATTAGTGCAAATTCATACTGGTCACGCCGAGAAAAACCCAAATGCCTACAATCACTGTGACGACACGTCTATCCAAAGAACATTTGAACAACAATCCTTCACAGTTTAACCAGATTCTGAGAACCTCAGCAGTCCACTAGAAGCTCCTTGATTTCATTGAGGCTGAGCTCAGGGTGAATGCTGCTGGACTCTGCAACTAATCCTCTCTCTCTCTCCATCAGTGAAGCAATTCCTGAACTCCAGACTGAGACAGTAAACTGGTGCTTCAGTTTGATGCAAATCACACACAAACACACACACACACACACACACACACACACACACACACACACACACACACACACACACACACACACACACAGCTGTCTGACTAGTGCCATCAAACTCCATCAACACACCAAATCCACGCTGCTTGCTAACTACTGTACCGCCTCTGAGAACAGGGAAGAGAAAAAATTTAGACGTTAAAAAGCCGTAAAACTCCTTCACTTTGTACCAATGACATCACAACCCTATGAGAATAATTTAGATATATGGGCCGAGAAGGAAAGAATCTGGCAATTTTTCTTGTTGCGATCGTCTCTTCGACTCACATCAGTCAGACAGATGTGAAGACGCATCCAACAGGCTGCACGTTGGGGTTCAAAGCAGCCATTTCCTTGATGGAAATATCAACACAAAGTGACGCCAAGTGCTGAAAGATGGATATAAATCCTATTAAGACTGAATGTTAACTGAAGAATTGTGAAGAAAAAAACAAAACATTTAACAAATCACAAATCTTCCTGGCGACACCAGTTGTCAGCAGGCGGTGGTGTCAGGGTTCCCTGGCGGTGGGCGACACGCTGGCTATGATCTAGGAGAGAACCCAGACCGCCAAACGCAGCGGAGCAGACGTCCACGTCCTCGGGATAAATCTCGCTAAACGCCTTGGCCTGAGTTCCCGCCAGCTCATTGCGTACGTCGTTCAGCTCTTATTCGGTCTGATTGTACACAAAGGGCTGCTGCTCTTGCGTTTCTATTTTTTTTTTTTTTTGGTCTGGTCAGTTCGCAGGCCAATCAGTGGGTGGGCGTCTTTTCTCTTAGTGTTACCTCTGACGGTGGTTGCTGGGCGGTGATGTAGTAGATGAGGAACAGTCTCATCTTGTCTTCCGCCGTTCCGCCTGGAAAGCAAAGCGTTAATAAGTAAAGTACAGGTCACCAAACCTAAGTGTACGTGTGTGTGCAGTCTGCGTGTGTTTTATACCATCTGGGTCACTGATGACATCCAGCAGGGATTTGTCCAGTGTTGACTTGCTCATCAGTTTCTCTTCATACTCAAAGTAAACATCCAGTTTACGACTCTGAGAACATCAACGGCATGATGTTACTACGCAGTGCTGCTACCACGCTATTACCAATTATAACAATAACCAGCAACGCTGCTGACAGCTGACTGGTGATTTCCTAACAACTGGGCTTCACGCTTGAAGCACAAGAGCTGAAACTCTGCCGTCTGTTTGGCAGGGCTGAACGATAAATCGCGTTTGCGATCGATATCGCGATAGGACAAAACAAGATTTTCTAAGCGCAAATATTGCGATTTCATTGACGCGAGTTCCGGTCACGTGACTTGGGAGCGGCACGAAGCAAAGCGAAGCAAAGCAGGTCGTGGGAGGAGTCGATGCTGCGACGAGCTGGACGGACGGAGCGACACGCAAGGAAAATAAGCTCTTCCTGGTTGACACCAACTGGTGGCCGTAGTTTAGCAAAACAGTGTCGGGAGAGATTAAAAAAAAAAAAAAAAAAAAAAAAAAAATGCCAACTACCGAAGCACCAAGCACCACAACAGTGGGAGTTGTGTTCGCTGGCAGTGAACCGCTGCCTCGTACGTTCGCACCTCATAGCGGTTTTAACGCTGCGAGCGTGTTAGCATCGGTTGAATGAAGCTGCCGCTGTTTTGTGCTTTGTGTGGACTTAAACAAAATCGTTCTAAGCCCAATTAAAATGTCTTGCAAAAAACAAAACACTAGTAGATAAATAAAGAGTCTTTCAAATTAATTCATGCTTCCTTTTGCTTTTATCTTCACATTAGCCTAGCCTATAAAAAAAAAAGAACAATTTGTGTATAATAAATCTGATATGTTTATTATAATAATTTTTTTGTTTGTGGAAAAATACATGAGAGATAGATTAAAAAAAAAATAATTGCAAATTGAATCGCAATCGCAATTAGATTATTTTCCATAATCGTTCAGCCCTGCTGTTTGGGTTTGTTCAACATTTGCTTCTGCCATGCAATGAACACCAATCTTTATCACAGTGGTAGCATGGCTGCAGTGCTCCATGATGAAGAATACTGAACTCTTAAAGCAAGACATTAAACCTCAAACACTTGAGTTTGTTTGGCCTGATGTAAGGAATGAAGGCAGCTCACCTTGATGTGGTCCAGGACGGCTGTGGCGACGTTGGTGTGGAGGTCGATCAGTCTTTTTTTCTCCAGCAGCTCTGGCAGAGAGCTGCACCGCACATCAAAACAAAGGCGGAGATTCACACATTCTATCAATTCAATCCATCAACCTTTATCTGCACAGTGCTAAATCACATCCAAGAGGCGTCTTCGTGCAATCAGAAACCAAACAACCACTGAACCCTGACACCTGCTGTTCCACTGGAGGACACAAACTGCGGTTACACAACCCACAACTACTGAGGAATGTCACTATTGTTACAAAATCAATCTGGGTTCTTGATGATCTTCGACACGGTTTCATTGTTTAAACTGATGCGCAAAAATCAAAGCAGATGTTGCACTTCCTGCTGCCCTGGACTCACGGTGCCGCTTTCTGAAGGCAATCGAGCAGAAGCTGCTGATGGGAGGAGAACTTCTCTGGGTGATACAAGGCGAGGCTCATTAACCATGCAATCAGCTGGCACTTTTCAAAACAATTCCCATCTCCAACAGTCGACTGCCGTGGAAGGTGACGTGTGACAAATCAAATCTTGGTTGCAATACCTGACGGCAGAGGTGAGCTTGGCGGTGTTGTCTGACAGCATACTGATAGCACCTTCATCCTCCCCCTCTAATCCCTGCAAAGACACACACACACACACACACACACACACACACACACACACACACACACACACACACACACACACACACACACACACACACACACACACACAACGGTGACTCCAAATTAAAATGACAAACTGCTGCCGTCTCCAACCAAGATCCCTTCGACCACATTTCTTCTTCCTTTCTTCCCAGAGGACGATGGATCTGGGGATCCTGGACACGTCCTTAAAAAGCTCTGACATAAGTCTAATCTCTGGGCACCACTTTATCATTTCAAAGAACTGAGCAAATTTCCCAGAGAACTTGGACAGGATATAGAAATTAAAAAGAACCCGAAACCACATATTTTTGCTATGACAATGGAACATTTAGTATGAGACTCTTAATTTGGCGAGGACAGATAGTTCTGCCAAACTTCAGGACGTGGCGATTCAGACGTGACCTCATCAGAGAGCTCAGAGACTGAGTCCCTGGTGGCCACGACCTCTCCACGACCTCTACACGACCCCTGTGGTCCAGACTCATGTGATCTTGCTGCGTCTCACCATGATGCTCTTGAGTCGTTTGACTTCATCCTCCTGGGCTCTGTAAGTGTCCAGCTCCTCTTGAACCGACTCTGCCACCTCTGGGAACGGACTGCACACACACACACACACACACACACACACACACACACACACACACACACACGTGTTTTGAAGGTAACCAGCATGCAAACTTAATATAATTAAGTACTTATACTTTTTATTAAAAGTCAGACCACAAAAGTCCAAGGAGAGAGTCCACACACACACACACACACACACACACACACACACACACACACACACACACACACACACACGTGTTTTGAAGGTAACCAGCATGCAAACTTAATATAATTAAGTACTTATACTTTTTATTAAAAGTCAGACCACAAAAGTCCAAGGAGAGAGTCCACACACACACACACACACACACACACACACACACACACACACACACACACACACACACACACACACACACACACACACACACACACACACACACACACACACACACACACCCTTCAACGCTTGTCTCAGAGAACCAACCTGCCCTTGTGTTTCTGCCAGAACTTGTCAGCAGCAGTCAGGTCGTAGGTCTTTCTGTTCTTCTTCTTTGGCCGGGCTCCAGCTGGAGATGGTTCTGCTCCTGCTCCCTCCTCCAAGGCCACCCTGTTCAGCTGGAAGTCCTGCCAACAAACACAAATGCAAACATATATATGCTTAAATGAACAGGTTTAATTTTTTTCCCCCAGTCTGCAGTATTGGTTTTATTGGTTTATTCTGCTTGCAGAGTTGAGTTAAAGTCCACTCCAATCTGGAATATTTGGAGATTTTCAGGAAGAAACATGGACACCAAGTGGTCAGATTTTAGAATGCAGCGTCTTTCACTCTCCCTCCCTCTCCTGAGCTTGCAGGTAAACTACAGTGGCCCTGTGCACCCAAACCTGGACACCTGCTCCACCTTCTTCTTCTTCTTCTTCTTGGTTGGTTTATTTGAGGCCCCCTAGTGTTCAGCCTAAATACCAAACGCTCTGCTGTCAGGCAGCTGGATTGTCCACACCAGGCTTCCTTAGAAATATGCTGGTGCAAGATGGCAGCTAACTGGGAGATATTATATAACATAGATATATATTCTACAGATGTGGGAAATATTCAATCTGGTCTACCATCCAAGAAAACAAAAACCTGTCCTCCACCTACAGTGTGAATGCAGGTCTACAGCAGGACTTTCTACGGACATTAAAGACCTCCAGCATCCTGCTGGCACCAAACCTGCTGCAGTCAGATGGTGAAGAACACTGTTGTTTGGTGTGCTGGTGCCAACTGTGAGAATCTGTGCACACGTGTGCGGCCACATGTGCACGTGTGTGTGTGTGTGTGTGTGTGTGTGTGTGTGTGTGTGTCTGGGGGGGTGTTGTCTGAGCTGCTGATGATATGTTACATAATACACCCCCCACACCCCAAGCTGTACATTCCAGCGCTGTCAGTATTAACCTCAGCAACCCGGGAGCTGACAGCACGCTGGCACCCAGTGAATGACTGGTCGGCCTGCGCGAGTCCGGCCGCCGCCTCCCACCCGCCTCAAGCATCAGCCTGGTGTTAATTGACACATTTGTAACCTGATTTCAGAGTGCAAACACCCTCCTGCCGTCACATGCTGCCCATGTGATGCTAACACCACTGGCACGACTAACGAGGAACTGGCTTCTCCCACTGACAGACAGACAGACAGACAGACAGACAGATAGCTAGACAGACACCCAGACAGCTAGACAGACAGACAGACAGACAGCTAGACAGACAGACAGACAGACAGACAGCTAGACAGACAGACAGACAGACAGACAGATAGCTAGACAGACACCCAGACAGACAGACAGACAGATAGCTAGACAGACAGACAGCTAGACAGATAGACACCCAAACAGATAGACAGATAGATAGACAGACAGACAGCTAGACAGACAGCTAGACAGACAGACACAGACAGATAGACAGACAGATAGACACCCAAACAGACAGACAGACAGATAGCTAGACAGACAGCTAGACAGACAGACACCCAGACAGACAGATAGACACCCAAACAGATAGACAGACAGACAGGTAGCTATACAGACAGACAGACAGACAGACAGACAGATAGATAGACACCCAAACAGACAGACAGACAGACAGGTAGCTATACAGACAGACAGACAGACAGACAGACAGACAGACAGACAGATAGATAGATAGATAGATAGATAGATAGATAAGAGTTGAACTAGGTTTATTTGGGTATGTTATATTACAGTTTAGAAACATTTGAAGCAAACTTCCTCTTACCAATGTCTGCTTGCAATAATCTGTGCTTCTGGGAGTCCAGACTGTTTCTATCCACTTTCAAACACTTTTGTTTTTGTGAGGAAAAAAAGCAAAATGACGCCTTTGTAGTTTCTCTAAATTCTACCAAATTTGCCATTACACCTACTGGTTAAACATGTGGTAATATTTTTGTTGGCCCGCCTCGTGAAGCTGATGTGTGCGGCTGACAGCTCACCAGGACGTCGTGGATCAGCGCCTGATAGGTCCAGGAGTGATGGAGCGGCGTGGCCATGTCCACGTTTCGATCTGCCAGCACGAAGAGCGGCCGCTGGAAACTGGAGAGCGGCAGAGCAACGGATCAGGGAGTGCGCTGCAGGGAGCCGACACTGGAAGATACCAGATGGTCGACTTCCTGCATTAACCTTCACCCGGCCTCACTTCAGGAGCTACAGCCACTCTGCAATCAGAGACGCCAGAGACAGAGGAACCTGCTCTTGCTGCACACTGAAAACTAACTCTGCAAACTGATGCATGCAGTGCAGGTTCACTGCTTCACACTGTGTGCAGCTAAAACCTCCTGCCAGTTCACATCTAGCATCATAGCACAGCACAACACACTCGCTGCATCACACTGTGTTTTCCCACAGGCCATATATTGTTATAGGTTTGTATATTCGGTACCACTTTAAGGCCTATTGTATAATACATGGATAAGTGCATCAATAAGGCATTATAGAACATCCACGTCATGAATATTCATTATCAGGTATGACAACTTATGACAACGTTTATTAATGATTATAAGTGCTGTTAAAAGCTCATCCCATAATGTTTTAAACTTCCACGACAAAGTGACTCTGAAGGCCTGGATGGTTATTACCGTATTATAACTACCAGTTACAAAAGAAATGTTTAAGAGGATGACTTTGTGAGCTTCAAGTCAAGCGTCAGCACTTCTGGAATGATGTATTTATAAAGGTTTGATAACACATGAGTGTCTTATAAGGTGTTATGAAACATGTCAGTGACACCTAAGCTCACAAAGTCGTCTCTTCTTTCAAATCTCAGGGCAGTCGGTAATAATACGAGCTGTGCTGTCAGACTCCACGTTACCTGAACTGGCCTGCACCCATGTTGTCTCCGGTGAAGAGGCTGTTCCTGGCATCCCTCAGGTTCTCGCGCAGCTTCTTGTCCAACTTCTGCAACTCACACAGAGTGTGCGTGTGTGTGTGTGAGCAGGCGGTCGCTGGTGGGTGAACCAGTGCGACACTCTGAACTCCACACCAGGGTCAAACTCACCACAGCCACCATCTCTGCTGCGTTTCCACGAGGACAACGAATGATTGGCACCGCCCCTGGAAGAAGGAGAAGAAGAAGAAGAAGAAGAAGACGAAGAAGAAGAAGAAGAAGAAGAAGAAGAAGAAGAAGAAGAAGAAGAAGAAGAAGAAGAAGAAGACCTTTATTTATATAGAAACTGATGATATAGACAAAAATAAAATATCTGTAAGTATATACAGAAAAATAAGAAGCAAGATAAAAAGCGAGATATTTACATATTAAACATTTGAATTTACATGTGCTACATAAAAACAAGTCAACACAGATTTACATCGGCCACAAAAACTAAAAAATGTGACAAACCAAAGTGAATATTTTAGTCTTTTCTTCACAACAGCACTGCGAATGGGGATGAAAATGTTTGCTAACTAGGCTAAACAGCATCACAGCGTCCACTTCTGCTGGGACAAGACGACTGTAATCAGCTTCACACTGATGAATCCCGCTGTTTCTTAACACAAAAACAAACACCATCAAAGCAGGATGCATGGTGTTTCACCATCATAACACACAGACAGCACACACAGGGAGCCTTCCCACTCAGACAGTAATGAAGCGTTTCCACCTAGTGGACAGAGTGGGAAGGACTCAGAGACGAGAGAAGAGAAGCTGTATGAATATGAAGATGAACCACGCTGATAGTTTTTTTTAGCGGCCGGTGCTTCGGTGAGATTTCCTGTAATGACCACAGGCGGTGGCCGAGGCAGTGAACGCTCACCTAGAGTGACGAAGAAACAGAAGAGACTGTCCACGATGGTGTCCATGATGGCCTCCATGTCTGTGTCCTGGATGTCTGCTCTGTTGATGGCTGTGGGGAGGGCAGCGGGAGGGGGGGGGCAGAGGGAGTTACACTGAGCCTGAAGGCTGCTTCTCTTGGACAGCAACACTCGGCGTGTGTGTGCGACGCTGAGTTTCTCACCGTGATAAGAAATGAGCTCTCTGTTCTGATGACACAGGACAAACATGTCGTCTTCCAAAGTGATGAAGTTCAGGTACTGGTCAAACACCTGAGGGAGAGAGGAACACACACACACGCAGGTTTAAACTCATTTGCACTTCGCACACAGTAACACTGCATCTGGTGCAAACTACCAGTCAGCAGTTTGGACGCCACCGTCTCATGATTATTCTTTTTTATTTTTACAACTTTCTACACTGCAGACATCAAATATGTGAGAAAGACATATGGAAATTATACAGCAAATAACTCCGTCTCTCTCTCTCTCACACACACACACACACACACACACACACACACACACACACACACACACACACACACACACACACACACACACACACCTTGGTGACTTGTGTGACAGCATTGGCTGCCAAAGCGGCGCTGGCAATGTCTTCCAGTTTACTGCGGCTGATGGCCGAGATGAAGTTCAGGTAGTAGGACTCGTGCAGCTGGTTCCTCAGGTCCTACACACACACACACACACACAGTTACTAAGCACATTGCAGGCAAACACAGTGAAAGAGATGTGGGAAATCTGAAAAGCTTAACAGTGCAGTGATGGTTAATGGCCCGGACTGACACTGTGTATCTACTGGAGGCCTCTGATGGCCCTCGAATGCTCTGAATGTTTGTCTGTCATCCACAAGACCACAGTGCAAGGCTCCATCGTGTCTGTCTGTGACTGCGAGCGCGGAGGTTTCACCTGACATATTCTGTCAATGTTCTCCTCTGTGGGCATCACAAAGTAGATGGCCGGGACGTCTGGGATTGGGTCTCTGTCCGAGTGGAGCAGACTACAACACACACGGACACGCGGTGATCATTAGAAATCAGGATCAGACTGAAAACACTAAAAAAATCTTCATTGACATGGCTGAACTTTTAAAACACGCAAGACAAATTGCAGAGCGCACACAAAGTTGTGGAAAACAAAATTAAAACAAACCAAAAAAAATACATAAGAAATAAAAGTGAATATGTGTGTATTGAAATATTGAAAAAGTGCAGCCATGTGAAAATTGCCATTGTTGAAGATGACTGCTGTGGGTTTGAATCAGTTTTTTAAAATATATTTTTCTTGGCTGAGGGGATTTCATTTTGGCGGCCTGATGGTAGTAGCAAAACAGCTAAAACAGCCTCTCGAGCATAGGTGTCAAACTCTGGCCCGCGGGCCAAATTTGGCCCGCAGTGTAATTATATTTGGCCCGTGAGGAAATACAAAATCACTATTAGAGCTGGTACCGCTGGTATTATACCGCACATGTACCACTAATACTACAAATCCCAGAATGCTCTGCTGGTATTTGGCACATCAACCAGGACAGGATGTTAATTGAAGGCTATTATTAGTACTGAATTGGTTTATTGTTGTTGCTTTATTTTGAAATTGACATCGGAAGGCTGCAAATAAAAAAGAGGCAAAAGAGTTTGGTTGTTTTTTTTTCATTTGAAATTCAGTTTAGCATGTGTGCGGGCCGTATTGGTTATTTTTGCTTGTCCCATGTTGAGGTTGAAGCAAAACTTGTTTGGGTCCATACAAAAAGATTGACTGGAAGAACCTGGAGGAGGATTTGTTCAATAAATATCAACGTTGGTCCGCGACTTTTCCCAAGTTTTACATTCTGGCCCACTGTTTTTTTTTTGAGTTTGACACCCCTGCGTCTAGAGGATGAGTGAGAGAAGGGCTGGTTTGGTCAGACCTGTACAGGGATGGATGGGGATAAAAAAAGAAAGTGTGGGTCTTTCCGTGGTGGACATGTGCGTGTCTCTTACAGGTGCAGCGTGATGCCCATGTCTCTCAGCTCTTTGACAGACAGCAGAGGAGAGATGATGTCCTGGCCAAAGCGGTCGTATATTAGCACCTGGAAACGACACAAACACACAGTGTGTGAGTGGTGTCCTTCATCACAGACTG
Organism: Nelusetta ayraudi; assembly: GCF_046127955.1. NCBI lineage: Eukaryota > Metazoa > Chordata > Actinopteri > Tetraodontiformes > Monacanthidae > Nelusetta > Nelusetta ayraudi. The sequence continues at coordinate 4,080,600 of NW_027466071.1, forward strand.
GTTACATCACGCCAGTGTGTAACTCCATTTCAGTATTAGATTGTGTGTGTGTGTGTCGGTTTGTGCGAGCACTTTTTGTTTCTTTTACCTTCCATACTGGCTCAGCTGCTGTGTTCTTTGGAGGAGGGGCGTTGAAGTTGAGCATCCGCTTCAGAGCGACTGTGAATACAAACACGGAGAGAGCGAGAGAGAGAGAGAGAAGGCTTCAGGCAGGTGGCTGGACGCTGTTTCTTTAGAGCAGTGGTGAGGGGGAGGGGAGGGAGTGGAGGATTTCTCCTGCTTTAGTCCTCATTCACAGCTCAACAGCTCCATGCATCCAATTCAAACAGTGAGCTATGTAGTCACCCTACAATACACATATCAAGCTCTGGCCTGCAGACCAAATTTGGCAGCTCGAATGATATTATTACAATGACTTATTTGGTATATTGTTGCTATTTTATTTTGAAATGTATTATGAGCCCATGGTAAAAGGTTACGGTTGAAATTTAAATCAGAAGGTTGCCAATTTAAAAAAAAAAAAAAAAAAAAAAAGAGCCAGATTTTTATGCACATGTTTTTTGATCAGGATCATTATTATTATTAGTAGTAGTATTATTTGAATTTGCATGTGTGCAACATGAACTAAACACATGAATCATGCTCAGCCACTTCCTGTGACTCTAGTTGTCACTTAGGTTTTAGGACGAGGCTAGCTTGGCTCAGCTAACAGTGTTCATAGAAAGATAGCGGTAATCGTGAGTGAAAGTGATCGGTTTAGCGGTCTAAATCTCCTAATGAAAGCCTGGTGGTCTGTGTAATTAGTGGTTTAGGGACATATAATGAAGTGTCAACCGAAATATCGGCGCAATATCGGCTCAACTAGTGGCTGAGCAGGAGCTACCGACGGCTAGGTTAAGCTGTCTAAAACGCACGGCAGCCTTGAATTCACTTCCTCTATCAAACTAGCACTGGAGTCGAACATTTAACAGCCTGGTAGGGGCGCCGTGTGCTGTTGAAAATGACCAGAGGTGAATAAAATAGGCGTTAGACAGACCTGTCTGCCTCTCCCGGATGGACGCCGCCATGTTGGATGTTGTTGGTGGTGACGGAGCGGCTGATGACGTGGCAGCAGCAACACATACACCGCCACCGAAGAGCGGAAGAAGACGAAGAAGTCTCACTCCGTCGTCGCAATCCTACATACATACAGTACTACACAGAACATTAGAATCTCCTGAAAAGTTTGTTGTATTTGCCCATGTGTGAACTCCTCTGAGCCAACCCAAGACTCAGGACCCTTTTGCAGGTGTTTTGGATTCTTTGGACTCTACAAAAGCTACGAAACTGAAGCTTTTCACGGTATTCTAATTTTCTTGAGTTTGTGGTTTTTATAAACTGAAAATCTTAATCCGCAAAGCTACAACAAGGAACTGCTTGAGATGTCAATTTGCGTAGAATGGCTCAATAAAATTTGTTGCTTTCATCTTTTATGTTAAATTGCCAAAATAAAACAACTTTTACTTGATATTCTCATTTTTCGGTTAGTAGCCATACATAAGTATACGTGTGTGTGTGTGTGTGTGTGACCCATATTACCCATTCATATCCATTCATATCCGTCTATTTTTCAGATCGGTTCACCCAAGAGTGTATTCTTCGTTATATTTACCAAAAACAACAAAGTCGGAACTCAGTTTTGATTAGAACATAAAGATTTGATGAAAGATTATGATCTGATATCTTGTTATGGTGAAAAACAACCAGAACCTTCCGTTTGGATTTGGCCCAAAGGTCGTTTGATGTTACAACTTTTGTTGTATTTGCCGATTTAAAATGAAAGAATGAGCACAGCAGACAAAGGTACTGAAAACATTGAAGGCAAATCAGGTGTTTGGGTTCAGCATTTATGATCTATGATGATCTTCCACATGCAACACACTAGAAGGAAAACAATCAGATAAATAACCAGCAAAGCAAAGAAAATATAAACATTGGCACATTGGGTAACATGAAAAAAAATCTTGAAATAGCATTGAAAAGTGCGAAATACTCCTAAAATGCAAAATGACTGAATTTCAAGAGGTGATCTTTGATAAAAGTTTGAATAGCAGAATCACTCAAGCAAGAATTATTTTTCTCTCTATGAGATGAATCACGGATAAAGACGGGAGAAAGTGAGAAAACATTCTTTTCTCCAGAAGAAAAATGCAATAAAACCGAAGAACGAGACAAAAAAAAAAAAAAAATACACAGATGAGAAAGAACTGCGACTAAGAATCATTCTCTGTACAACAGCAACATAAATTCAAAGCAGCGTATAAAGATAAAGTGAAAAAAAAGAAACAAAGAGCACCGCTATGATGGACCGAAAAAAACAAAAACAAAAACTGAATTCCGTCAGAACTCTGGCTCGTCTACTAGTGTTCACCGAGCACCGGGCTGAAGTCCAGGGCACCGGTGGGGTGCATATTGTGGGGGACGAATCACCTCCTCCATCCTCAGACAATAGTGGGCACGACCCTTCCAACAACAGGAAGAGCAACAGCTGGCGGTCGACCTGTGGAGATGCTGAAGACGTCGACCCACCTGTCGTTGTGTGAGGGGAATGTAACAATACACCCGCTGTGTTTCAGAACATGTGACCACACGCTTCATCACAAACTACACAAAGATATAAAACATGTATAACAATGAACGGCAAGAAGAAGAAAAAAAAAAGCCCCCAAGCTCACAAGACAATTATTTAAAAAGGGCTTAAAGGAAAATATAAAAAAGATACAAACAACAACAACGACAACAACAAGAAAAATCTCCTCTATCCGTCTGTGGGGAGGAGGTGCACGTGGTGGCTGATGGCCTGCTCCATTGAGCTTTTGAATGCTGGGTAGGAGGAGGTGACAGGCAGGAGGAGGTGCTTGGAGCTGGGCTCCCTCTGGGGAAAGAGCCCCTCATCCACCGCCTCCACCTCCTGCTGCTCTCCTGTGGTGCAGGAGGCCACGGTGTGCAGGAAGGAGATGAAGGGCGCTGGCAGGAAGCCGGCGGCCGGCGGCCCCTGGGAACCGGTGGCGAAGCAGAGCAGGTCCTGCAGGGAGATGGAGCTCCGACCCACTGAGGAGCAGACGCATTCTTCAGTGAGGCAGTTTCACCGTTTAGATCAGGGGTGTCAAACATATGGCCCGTGGGCCGGATCGGGCCCGCAAAGTGTTTTTTTTCCGGTCCCCGAGATGATTTTGCAAAATGTAAAAACTGCAATTTTTCAATGAAAGAAAGTGCTGTTCTAAATGTGTCCACTTGGTGTCGCAATATCGTTTCTGCATCGCAAACAAACTCAATACTGGGGCTGAGCAAATCGCCACAAGTACATCCACTCACGCCTCCTATTGGCTGCCCTCAGTGCCTCAGAACGTCTCTGTCGAAACAGACAAAGCTGATGCAGAACAGTGTTGCCAACTTGAAGACTTTCTCCCCCAAAAAGTCGCTATTCTCCCCATGGCGACCTTTTTTTTTTTATTATCAAAAGCGACTTCCGACAACTCTAGCGACTTTCCCTGGTGTCATCACGTGCAAATCGTCAATTATGTAAATTAGACGGTGAGGTCATTTGGCGGCTTCTAGCGACTTTCAGGACAGCCAATCGTGACTTTCCTTACTGAGGAGTTGGCAGCACTGATGCAGAGTGCAGAGTGCTCAAAGAACACAAACAAAGTAAAAGAGAGAAAACAACTGGAAGTTGTTGTTATTTTTGTTATTATTCCCACACCATGATTTTAGCGGTCCGGGCCGCTGGGGAAGAGATTTTCCTCTCTGTGGCCCGTGAACCAAAATGAGTTTGACACCCCTGGTTGAGATGGTCAATAAAACAAGATGCAAATGGAAGGAGAGGACTGAAGTGGTGAGACGGTGTGAAGTGTTGTGATGGTGCGAGCTCACTACCTTCGCACTCTAGCAGGAAGTGCCTCCAGAAGGTGATGACGGGCAGCTCTCTGTCGGCCACGTGGTCCTGCTCTGAGAAGCTGATGGTGAAGAGGCGGCTGACCGCCTGGGCCGTGAGCTGAGCGGGCGGCTCGCAGAAGATGCTGAAAAAGGCCGACGGGAAGAGCTGCACCTGGAGTTGGACCAGAGGGAGTTTGAGCTGCGGCGACACCCCCACAATCACAAAGTGTTTGTGAAATAACGGCAACCTCGACTACCTGTTCAAAGACCCCCAACGTCTGCAGACCCTCCCGAAACCTGGAACATGAGCACGTGCAGCTTTTATTTTGACAGCATTGTCGAGCTCAAGCGTTTAAGTGCAGCTGAAGAGTCAGCAGCTGCGTTGCCATCACAGTTTTATCACAAAATAAAAGCGATATTTTAAAAAATTTCAACAAAGTACAGTTGTGATTTGCAGGCGTTTGATAAACCACCTGATGAGAGCATCAAAACCTTTGAGCCATATTTCGGAGGTTTTTCCAAGTGGAGGTTTTATTGCCTGGAGAGTTTTCCTACTGCCCTGGCCTGCAGGATGAAAGAAGCAGGATGTCTACCTCTGCAGTGGGAGCTGCATTCTGGTGATCAAACTGAAGTTGACCAGATCCTCCACCAGGGCCTCCTTGTCTTGCAGGCAGTCGATGACTCTGCTGCAGCCGGCCAGCTCCAGGTACTGCCCACTGGCCGCCGTCACTTCCTTCAGCTCGGACAGCGACTTCGCCTCCACGATCTGAGGGTTCGGGCCGTGGGTCAGTCGGGCGGTCGCCGCTGTGGCTCTGCTCGCCACCGACCAGCTGACCTGTGCTTACCTTGTCGACTTGATGGGTGAAGTGCGTGCCGGGGGTCATGTGCGTGACGCTGAGCGGCTGGTTGGCCGGGTAGTTGAAGAGGCACTGGTAGAGGGCGGGGGAGAAGAAGCCCAGCGGAGGACCGCCGTGGACCAGGGAGAGAGCCAGCAGGCAGCCCACGTCGAAGTACAGGTCCTCGTGCAGAGCTGCACACACAAGCACAGGACGTTAGAGTCAAGTGACTTCACCTCCTTCCTGCTGCTGCAGACACACAGAGAAGCTCAGATACAAAGCATCATAACAAGAAATAACAAAATACAAAAAGCATTAAATGAAAAACAAGCAGTGGATTGATTTGGAAAAACCTAAAATTGGGGGGGTAAAAGTGGGACAGCAAATATTAATCTTTTTTTAAAAAAAAAAACATTTCAGACATTTCCAGAGGAATTGAGAGGGAATAAATGTATTTTCTGCTGGATGGTTTGGGCTCGTACCCTTGGAGTTGAGAGAGAGGTTTTTGGATCCATTGGGACCCTCAAACACCAGCGACTCCTGGATCTGCTGCATCAGCTTCCTCAGGAAGTTCTGCCTGGCAGCGTCCTCATGCAGGAGGCTGCTGGGGTACAAGCTCCCCTGGCTGTCCTTGAACCTGCTCAGGAGCGAGAGGCAGCCGTCAGAGAGCGGAACGGGAGCAGGAGGACGAAGCTGCAGGCTGTCCTCTCCATTACCTGACAGTCAGAGTGTGTGTGGGGTCAAAGTCTGGCCTCCTGACCAGCTCCAATCCAGCAGCCAGAGCCTCCTCCCCCCCTGCCCCCACCCCCAGCTGCACCTGCACGCTGAGGGGAAGAAGCTGAGGGAGCAGATTCTGCAGGAGCTCCTGTGGCGACCTGGAGCCCAGAGGCAGCGAAGGCCTGAGGAGAAGAGAAGTCAAGGACCTCCCAGTCAGTGGAATCAGATGCACCACTGCGCTGCTGCACTGCTGCACTCGACTTGCAGAGGCAGCAGGCAACCACGTGATGAGTGTTGATGGGAAAACACACTGGGAGAAAAACTGATAATCCATATTGCAGCAATATCTACATGAGGATCCTCACTGGCTGCAGCAGAGCTGCAAGCACTCTTCCTGGACTACCAACCAAGAACTTGACGTACACAATAAACATGAATCAAAATGGCACTCAATCGTGAATAAAAAGCAAACAAAGATTATAAAGCAGATAAAAAACAAAACAAAGGAAAAACACAATCAATGTGTCCTTCATCTCAGTCACCTCAGTTAATCAGTGGACCTGACCAAGTCTGCACACATATGAAAAACAGGCCATGTGCTGTATACTGTATATGTATAAAGTGCACAAGATGAAAGGCAGATTACTCTTCATTGGTGAGCTTATTTATAGTACTGAGAGCCCCCCTCCGACCCCCCTCCCCTTACTCATGGTATACACATGGTATACACTGTACCATACTGTACCTCTTTGTAGTGACGCTGGTTTGAAGAGGGGACAGGTGGCGTTTGGAAAGAAGACTCCTCCTCTGAGTTACCTGAGGAGACGCAACCAGGGAGGCTGAGAGGAACACACACACACACACACACACACACACACACACACACACACACACACACACACACACACACACACACACACACACACACACACACACACACACACACACACACACACACACACACACACACACACACACACAGGTTAAATGGTGTTTGCTGCAAACCCACTCCATTGGCTCGTTCATTAGACTGAAGATGGATGGAAGATGATGGGAGGGTGAAACTGAACAGACCTCTGCCATCTGTGGACTTCTTGCAGTCGCTGCAGGCCCAGTCTCTGGTGTTGGACTTCAAGCCCGAGCATTTCCTGTGAGTCCCTTTGGAGCCACAAAGGCAGCAGCGAAGGATCCTAAACCAGCTGGGGGAAAAAAAACAACAAATATATACACAGTGCATATACAGTACACACTTGTATATGCACTAACTGTGGTTTTTATTGTGTCTTTTTATGGTAATCTTTTCTTCTCTCTCTTTTTTTTTTTTCTTTCTTTTGTCATTGCACTGAACTTTTTATTGTATTTCTTAGCTGTGACTCTGGGTGTGTGCCAGTGAGCAGTGAACTTCCCTTTGGGATGGATAGATAGATAGATAGATAGATAGATAGATAGATAGATAGATAGATAGATGTGTCAAAGGTGACATCGGTGACAGCGAGTATTGTACCCGGTCTTTGGAGCGTGCGAGCGTCCTTGGTTGCACAGGCAGGTGACGGCGTCGCAGTTTCTATAAACCTCCAGCAGCTCTGAGTAGGCGTTGGGCTCCAACTCCCATGAAGCATCTCTGCAGACACCATCATATGAGAGTGAGAGAGAGAGAGGAAAAGCTGTCAGTGCCTTTCAGCAGCAGCAGACAAACACGCTAGGAAGCTTCAGTCGCACGGTGGCTCTTGCTTTACCTCTCTGGGATGTAGATTCCCATCCGTAACATCTCCTCCTGGAAGTTCTCCTTGTTGTTGCACAGAGTGCATCTGAAGAAGAAGAGGCCGGCGCTGTGGGCCTGGCGCTGATGGACAAAAACACACAGATTTAAACTGCAGCACAATAAACACATCCAAACATCCGGTGAGAGAAACTATTCAACGTGTATAGAAGAAAGATTTGCTTTGCAGGTCTTTGGTTTGATTTCCGAAAAGTACAAGATAAACCTAAGAAGAGTAAACACTACAGGAGGTGTTGGTATCGCAGGTAGACGATACCACAACATTAAGGAAAAGTTCCAAAAACATAATTGCTTTTTTACGACACTGCTTGCACGTAGAAGAATATTATATTATTACATTGGAAATCTAAAAATCCTCCTAAGGTTTCTTTGTGGTTTAGTGACTTGACACAATTCAATCAATTGGAAAAAATAAAATACACTCTCTGAGGATCCAAGGAAAAATTATTCTCTGTCTGGGATGCGGTTTTGAAACATCTTCTGAAACTCAAGAATGCACCCACTGGACACCCATTTATGTTTATTATTGAATTCCATGTTAACCACATCTGTTTTAGTGCACAGCCTCTGTCTTGACGAGCTCAGGCAAATGTTTGCTTCCTCTATTTATATTTCTTTTTTTTGCCTTTCCTTCTTTTTTTCCTTTTCTTTTTTCATATTTATCTCATTTAATCATACATTCCTTCTCGATTGGTGTGCAACATGTTCTTGTGGGTGGGGGGGGGTGTCAAAATACAAACATAAGTATTGTAACACCTGTATACATACAGGTACTACCCAGAATATCCTGAAAAGGTTGTTGTATTTCTGCAATTCAACTTAAAAGGCGGGCGACACAGTGGCGCTGTGGTTAGCGCTGCTGCCTCACAGCAAGAAGGTTGTGGGTTCGATTCCGGGCCTGCGACCTTTCTGTGTGGAGTTTGCATGTTCTCCATGTGTCTGCGTGGGTTCTCTCCGGGTTCTCCGGCTTCCTCCCACACTCCAAAAACATGCATGTGAGGTCAATTGAACATTCTAAATTGTCCGTAGGTGTGCATGTGAGTGTGAATGGTTGTCTGTTTCTGCTGTCTTTTCCCTGCGATGAACTGGCGACTTGTCCAGGGTGTCCCCTGCCTTCGCCCTAAGACAGCTGGGAGAGGCTCCAGCAGACACCAAATCAATATATTTCAAGTTTTTATTTCGTTTGCATTTTGCTGATCAGGTCTTGCAGCTTAAAAAAAAACCCTCAAATTTTATAATAATTTTCTGAGTTTGTGGTTTTAATAAACTGAAAATCTGAATCAGCGAAGTTACAACAAGGAACTGCTTGAGATGTCAATTTGCGTGGAATGGGTCAATACAATGTGTTGCTTTCATCTTTTATGTTAAATTGCCAAAATAAAACAACTTTTACTTGATATTCTCATTTTTCGGGTACTACCTGTATATATATGTTCCATATTGTTGATGCTGAATAAAAAGAATGAAATAAATTAAATAAAAAAATACTACACCTGCACACATTCTCTGTGGAACCAGCTGGCGTGGCAGGATGGACACTTGAGGACGGAGTAGCAGAGGAGCGGCTCGATGGAATCCAGGCAGATGGAGCAGGACTGAGGCAGGCTGAGCTCTGAGCTCACACTCATGGACTGAGTGGGACTGTGATCACAACAGTACGACCTGGACACACGTACAGCAGGTCCATTAGTCTTTCTTCACAACCAAAATGAGGAATGGAAACCACTCTCTTATCACTGTTCTAGGCTTTGGCTCACTAATAGAACTTCACACACGACATCGTCTTCATCACAATCATAACTTGAGGAGAACTGGCGGGAGTAGAAGTGGTCCTTGGTCTGCGAGAACTCTGTGGTCTGTGTGTGTGTGTGTGTGTGCGTGTGCGTGTGCGTGCAGAGATGCAAGCATGAACACTTACGGGAAGAGCCCAGTGAACTGGCAGAGGAACCGCTCCCCCCTGCTGCACGCAAAGTGAATCTTCTTCCGACAACTTTTGACGCAGCAGCCGACGCAGGCTCCCTTCTTTTTGCAGTGCGAACAAACCTGGAACACGCAGCACACCGAGTCCGTTAATCAATTCAGAAGGCGTTGTTGCTTTTTCTTGTCACACTGCGGGCGTCCTCACCAGTCGAGACGAGCGCCGGACCTCCTGCTTGATGTCATCCACCAGAAACCCGAAGACGCCCTCGCTCTCCTCTCCTCGCTGGTAAATTCCACTGGATGTCAGCTGGAAAACAACATTGTGCAAGGAATAGCAGCTCTTATATAACTTATGTGGAACTTTTTGTTATCGTAAGAAGGAAAAAAAGATGCACTGCAAAAACTGGGAAGCCTCAGGTGGTGCGAAGGAGGCCACACTGGGTTGTCGTGGCTTTTGGAGGAGAAACAAAGATCTGATTTCCAGGTGTGGTTTTTTTTTTGGCCACACATTGAAACCTGGAGCAAGCAAAATGAATGCATAGGAGGAAAATATGGATTTCCTCACTCAGGGAAGTAAATGGACACAGACGATAAAATAAAATAGACAAATGACAACATTGGCGTTTTCTTACCAAACAGAAGTAGTGCACAGACATGCGGTGGTCTTTGATTGCAACCTTTTCTCCAAACATGGCCGGGTCGTCAGCACTGGACCGGCACAGAGCGCAGCCTGGACGCACACAGTTTTAATGTAAACCTGCAGCCTAACCATAGGATGTGCACAGGGGTTACGCCAAGTCAACTGTTCTGGTTTTGCCCTCTTGAAGAGGTTTCACCTCTCATCCAAGAGGCTTCTTCAGTTCTAAAAACAAAGGCTGGAGAGTCCCATGTATTTGAGTGCCAGGATGGAGATTCGCAGGCTGTTGGGCGTTCCTATTGGTCAGGGTCGAGTCCAGAAGGCTGCACTGTACTGTATGTGGCTGGTTGAAGGTCTCCCTCCCTCAGATGGAGATCAGGGCAGTCCTCCTCACTGCAGTGAACTGCATATACCACTTGGTGTTTTGGAGCAGCCTTTGTCTAACCAGGTGTGAAGTCAACCAGGCTGTGGTGCTCTCCTTAGTTTTTCTGAAAGGCCTCCGACATAAAGGAGAACAATGTTCTTCCTTTTGTTGCTGAGGTCTGGTGGCTGTTGGCTGCAGATCCTCCCTCCCTTCCCTTTAGTTCAGTTGGTTGATTTAACAGAGGTGAAACATCTTCATGCAAAACCAGCACAGTTGACTCAACTGAACCCTTCTGCACTAATAAGATGACCTCCTGGATGACTGAGAACCTTCACATACACATCATATTACGCGCTTTCCTCGTCTTAATATCCAGTTATTTGGATTCTTAGTTTAAGTTGTGCTGTATTTCTTAATTTGTGTCAAACATTAGGATAACAATATGATTGTTACACACTGCTGATCGCTTTTTATTAACGGTGTATTGAAAAGCAGGCTGGTCTGAATTTGTATATTCTGACCAGTATTAAAGTGAAAGGTGTGCACGGGCAGATGACTCACAGTCCTCCGGGATGCAGGGCTCTCCAACACATAACGTGCTCCTCCTTCTCTTCATTCTGTCAGGAGGCAAAACGCACGGCAGAATTATCTGCAAAAAAAACAAACATGCTCTGTTAAATATGGACCGCTCGGTTAATTATACAACAACAAATCGTCTTTCGAGGCAGTTTGTAAGATTTTGCTACAGACTAAATGAGAGGAACGAACCTAGAGAAAGGCCAATCAAAAGGCAGCATTTCTCTCTACCGCAATTCTATGCACGGAGGAATGTCTTGCAACACCCATATGTCATTTTTTTAAATTTATTTTACGTAATAGGTCATAGCTGTGTGAAACTGAAAGGTGTGAAAGTTACGTTAAATGTCAGCAGTTCATTGTGGACGTTGAGAGTCCCGCGTAGAACAACTCTCGCGTTAATCTTCGACGGAGTTTCATTTTGTGGGTGGAAAAAAAGCACTAAAGAAACTTACTTTACATTCAGGATCGATGTGTGTCAAATGACGACCATTTTCCTGAAGTCTAATTGATTGCTTTTGTTTGCATTTATGAGATACTGTCGAAGTTTAAATTTCCCTCTTTCAAAACAAAATGATGTCATTTCCGCTTCCGCTATTTGTCTTCTTCTTCTTCTTCTTCCCCGTCCAGGAACTCTGCCTCTGAGTTAGCGCCCCCGCCGCTAGTTTCAGTGGTCTTCATTTGAATCTTGCCATACGCCTGCAGTCTAGGAATTTCTGTTTAGGGAAAAAAAAAAAAAAAAAAAAAAACAATAATAATAATAATAATAATAATAATAATAATAATAATAATAATAATAATAATAATAATAATAATAAAATAAAACGTGTGGTTGAAAATTGTGTTGATGCATTTTTAGATCAATGTCAATGACTGCGTTTGTAAAATAATTTCAACCGTGACATACAAATGTGTTGAAGACCGATCATCTGGAGGGCGGGGGGGCAAAGCAACTGGAAATAAATAAATATAATAATAATAATATAATCACATATCTCACACGGTGAGCTCGACCACATCTCCAAAGACCCGGCGGTGAACTTGACTTATCAGTGAACAGACTCCTGAATGGAGAGGGGTCTGGCTGCAGCCCTCCACTGTCAGGACCCAACCTTCTTCTTCTACTACTTTTCTAATTTCTTTTTTTCTTTCTTTTCTTTTTTTTGTTTGTTTGTTTGTTGCTTTTTTCTTTCCCCCTCTTTTTTCCTCTTTCTTTCCTATTTCCTCTTTCTGTCTTGATCTTGTTTCCACATTTTCTCTCCAGTCCTCTAGTTGAGGTTCCACTCTCTTCTGTCCACCAGGTGGTGCCGTTGTCTCTAATTCCTATTGAACGAAGGAGGTAAAACTTCCCCCCCGTTTTCAAACCCTGCCAGCTTCTTCCACCTCCTTCTCCTTCACCTTCTCCTCCTCCTCCTCCTTTTCCTCCTCCAGAAGGTGAGTCATTCTTCACTTCCATTCTTCTCTTCTTTCACCAGCAGCCGCCACAGCTGCAGTTTTCAGAGTGACCAGCAGGGGGGGGGGCGCTCACTGCGGCATCAATATGATGAAGCTGATCGATCAGAGACCAGGAGGCGAGCTGAGCATTGTGGGTAATGTAGTTCAAACTGAGGTGAGCGTGAACTGGAAGGTCACGTGATCTGATGTTAAAGTGAGGGGGACCTCACCCACCTGTGCGTGTGTGTGTGTGCGTGTGTGTGTGTGTGGACAAGGTAAGACAGAGTTGAAGAGTTCAGGAGGAAAACAAGCAGCCAACACGACTTTAATAACAGGGTGACACACACACACACACACACACACACACACACGCACACCTGTTGTGTGTTTCTCCTGCTGCTGTGAATCTCATTTATCCACCACATTGAGACTGTCGGTTTGTGGGGCTAGTGTCAGTGGGCGGGGTTAGTGTTAGGCCCCGCCCACTTCATGGACCTTCTCGACACCCGCAGCACCAACTGAGCTCAGCAGCAGAACCAGGACCAGGTCCTGGAAACCTCCCTTCCTGTTTCCTATCTCTCCTGGAGTCTCTCAGTTGGGAAGAAGGGGGGGGGGCACAGGTCAGGTAAAAGGGGTGGGGCCAGGGTCAGTTCTTCTGGTCTAGATCAGTTCTCCTGGTCCAGTTCTGCTAGTCCAGTTCTTCTGGTCCAGGTCCTCTGCTCCAGTTCTCCTGGTCCAAATCAGTTCTGCTGGTCCTGGTCCAGTTCTCCTCGTCAAGTTCTTCTGGTCTAGGCCTTCTAATTCAGATCAGTTCTTCTAGTCCAGGCCTGCTGGTCCTGGTCTTCTGGTCCAGTTCTCCTGGTCCAATTCTACTGGTCCATGGCCTTCTGGTTCAGAGCAGTTCTTATGGTCCAAGTCTTCTGGTCTAGCTCTCCTGGTCCGGTTCTCTTTTTCTCTTTCAGTTTTTCAGTTGATTTGAGAAGTTTGACAAAGTGAGTGATGGCAGGTGATGGAAGTGTCGCCGCCCTGTGGGAGGAAATTCACACCGTCATTCATCACCGATGGATAGATTGATCCCTCAGAGCCGAGTCATGAGTCACGAGTCACCTGAAAAGAATCATAGAGCTGCTGTTTTTACACATGATCATTTCCCATCTCACTGTTACACATTTCCACATTGACTATTAATGACGACATCATCATGATCAATATGATCAATATTGTCGTCAGCTGTTCACTCACTAACTGCAGCGAGCAGAAGAGAGAACCGAATCATCAGAATGAAGAAGAAGAAAATCATCTTCATCACATCTGACATCCAATAAAACTGAGTGTGTGTGTGTGTGTGTGTGTGAGTGTGAGTGTGAGTGTGTGTGTGTGTGTGTGTGTGTGTGTGTGTGTGTGTCAGTGTGTGTCAGCGTGTGTGAGGGGGGAGCGGGGTGGTGGTGTGGAGGGGTTGCTGGAGGAGGAGATGAGATCTGGGGGTTGGACCTGCGGCGCGAGGAGAATCACATCAGTCCGCAGGTCAACTGCACGCGGCTCGGCTCCGTTCGGCTCGGCTCGGCTCGGCTTTGCTCGGCAGCAGCAGGAAGCGGCGGAGGTTCCTGCGGTGTTTTTCCCGTCATGCTCGGCGCAGTGAAGATGGAAGGGCACGAGGCGCCGGAATGGGGCGGCTACTACGGCGACGAGGTCAGTTCGTCTTGTTTCTGGCCCCCCGTCGTTCCGTTCGGCGAACCCAATAACTTTTGAAAAGAAATAAGACAAAAAACAAAAAAAACAAAAATCGGCTCCGAATTTAGTTTTTTGTTCCGAAGATGAAACGGAGCAAAGTTAAAATAGTGGAGAAAAAAAATGTTAAATTAAACGTGGTTGCAAAAACGCAGCAAAAACTGTGGCGTCAAATTAATGACATCAATGTTAGTTATTACTAACCATTAATGACATTAATAAAAACGAAACGAATGATCAGAAAACTCGCGACGAAAAACAGAGAAAGAAAAATAAATCAAACATCGACGAGCTGCTGAGATTTTCTCCCAGTTTGACTTTGGAGATCATTTTTTTCCTCGGTATTTATTATTTTTTTCTATTCACTTTTACTCTGTTTTTAAAAATAATGAAATTTAACTAAATTCGATAGTTGTGACAAAATAAGAGAATTAAACAGAAACAATAAACGGAGGAAATTAAACAATAATCAGCTGAAATGTTTCAAAACCAAGAAAGAGTGAATAAAAAGGTAACACGAGGGTCTTAGAAAATGTTTAAAAAAAACAAATGCGATGATAATAATAATAATAATAATAAGAATAAGAATAATAATAAGAATAAGAATAATAAGAATAATAAATATTAACAGTGATAAAAAGAGAATCATAGCAAATATTGTCATTGATTTTTTTTCATTTGATTGTAAAAAAAAATGTTTTCGATAAATAAAGTTATAGATCACAGCAGAGAAACATCCTCCTCCTTTTCCGTTCATTATCATGTGATAATCAGATAATAATCAACTAATAATCTGCCTATAATCAGCTAATAATTATCTGATAATCGGCCGATAATCATCTGATAATGAACCGAAAATCTGGCGTTGATCTTCCATAAATCACATTTTCAATCTACTTCCGCTTCAAATTGCCGTCGGATCAAAGAGGCGCAGCGGCGTCGCGCGGAGTTTCAATAAATCAGAAGAAATGAAAGATTCTTTGATTGATGATTCTTTTATTATTATTTTTTTTAACAGCAAAAAATTAAACACTTTCGAGATTTGAAGCGAGTGAGAATTATTTCGATTCGTTTTCATCAGATTCGTTTGATATAATTTTTTTTTTAACAATGAACAATAAAAAAGTCAATTCCCTGACTAAAAGTATTTACGTGTATAAATACATATGAATATACACATATAGGTATTTACAATTGAATTTAATTTGTGTGTTAATTATTAGTCATTTTTATTATTATTATTATTATTATTATTATTATTATTATTATTATTATTATTATTATTATTATGGGGTGTTGCAACACTGCTGATCTATAATTAGTGAATGAAATCTTTTTTTGATGACGTTGCAGCGATTAATCCAGTTAACAAAGATTAATTGAAAATTAGTTGTTAATAATATTTGCTTGAAACAGTGAATAGAAAAATATTTATATTTTATATCAACTTTTATTCAAAACATCTGATGAAGATCTGGAACCCAATCAGAAGCAAATATGGTTGTGGTTGTGGTTCTGCCCCCTGAACCACTGGTCCATGCAGAACCGCTCACGTCAGAACCTTTTGTTGAACTGGTCTGATGGACCAGGTCCTTGTAGACCTGGCCCGTCTAATAAACCTGGTCTAATGGACCCGGTCTAATGGACCTGCTCTTGGTGGACCAGGTCCTGGTAGACTTGGTTCTGGTAGGACTAGGTCCATTAGGTCTACGAGCTGTGGTCCTGGTAGGACCAGGTTTTCCAGTACCGGGTCGACTGGTAGACCTGGTCTAACAGAGCTGGTCTAATAGAGCCGGTTTAAAGGACCTGGTCTAATGGACCTAGTCCAGGTAGACGTGGTCCTGGTAGACCTAATGGACCTGGTCCTGGAAAATCCAATCCTGTGGACGCAGTTTAACAGACCTGGTATGGTATTGATCTGGTCCTGGTGGACGTGGTCTGGTAGACCTGATCAAATAGAGCCAGTCTAATGGAACTGGTCTAATAAACAAGGTGTGGTGGCCCTGGTCCTGGTCTCACTCTCTGTGTTCCTTCTCAACAGATGTACCCAGGACCCGGCTTGGGGGGTCCAGCTCTGGGCTCCATGTCAGGCTACATGTCCGGCGGCGGCGGCGGGACCACGACCTCCTTCAACGTGGCCTACGGCGGATCGGGTCTGAGTCCAGTTGGGGGGGGAGGGGGGATGTGCGGCGCCATGTCGGGTCTGGGGGGAGTGGGAGGGATGGGGGGTCTGAGCCCCACCAGTCTGGGCTCGGCCCAACAGGCCTCAGTGGTCCTGAACCCCTACGGCAGCCTGAGTCCCCCACCAGCACCGCCGGTTCCCTCGGTGGTCTACGGTGGTAACCACAGCTTGGGCCACCACCGGGGCGGCGGCGGGGGGATGGCGGGGGTCGGCGGGGGGGTTGGAGGGGGCCGGGACCCCAAGGGCCTGCGGAGGAGCTTCCCCCACGCCAAGCCGCCCTACTCCTACATCTCCCTCATCACCATGGCCATCCAGCAGGCCCCGGGCCGCATGTTGACCCTGGCCCAGATCTACCAGTGGATCCAGGATCTGTTCCCCTTCTACCGGCACCACCAGCAGCGCTGGCAGAACTCCATCCGCCACTCGCTCTCCTTCAACGACTGCTTCGTCAAGGTCTCTCGCTCGCCCGACAAGCCAGGCAAAGGCTCCTACTGGACGCTGCACCCCGACTCCGGAAACATGTTCGAGAACGGCTGCTACCTGCGGCGTCAGAAACGCTTCAAGTGCGACAGGAAGTCCAAGGAGGCGGGGGCAGGGGGAGGGGGCGGGGCCACGGCGGGGGGTGGGGCCACCTCGCTGGCAGGGGGCGGGGCCTTGGATCCGAGCGGCGGCGGCAGCGACGGATCCGGAGCGACCAAGGTCTCGGGCCTCGACCTGGAGACCCTGCCCCCCTCCAGGGCCTCGCTGGGGGGTGGGGCCATGCTAACGGGCGGGGCCTCAGTGCTGGGGGGCGGGGCCATGGTGGCGGGGGGCGGGGCCTCGGACCCCAAGCACCTGCTCCAGGGCCTCCCGCTGAACCCCCACGAAGGCCACTACGCCTTCAACCACCCGTTCTCCATCAACAACCTGATGATGTCGACGGAGCAGCAGCAGCCGCACAGACTGGAGCTGCGGGCCTACGAGGGGGGGCGGGGCCTGGAGGGCCTGGGAGGGCGGGGCCTGGACCTGGAAGCCTCCTACTACCAGGGAGTCTACACGCCCCGACCGCTGCTCAACTCCTCCTCCTAGTGGCTCCGCAGGACCAGGAGCTGGGTCCTACTGGACCAGGATCACAACCACATCCTGGACCAGAACCACAACCAGATCCTAGATCCCCTCTACCCCCCTGACCTCACCCTTCCTCCCCCGGAACCCTCAGTCCTATTGGACCAGAACTACAAACAATCCAGGACCAGCACCCAACCAGATCCAGATCTAGAACCTGAACCTGAACCTGAACATGAACCTGAACCTGAGTGTGAAACTGATTGTGATACTGGAACTAGAACCAGAAGCTGAACCTCCTCCAAGTCTGACTCAACCTCCCCTTCTGGTTCTGGTCTCTGGGTCAACAGGTCGACCCGGCAAAGGTCAAAGGTCAGCGCCGATGATGTAACGTCTTTCCCAGCCTCTGATTGGTCCGTCTGATCGGGATCGTCAGACACCTTTATTTATTTTTCCCACGACCTCTGCCGACTTCGAGAGGTCGTGACCTCTAGCACGGCCACACACACATGAAAGGCTTTGTGTGTCTGTGTCTGTGTGTGTGTGTGTGTGTGTGTGTGTGTGTGAGTCGTCTGTTTCCGGGCAGATTTCAAACTGAATCATCAGTTTCTGAAATTATTATTTTATTTTCAAAAAAGTGTCGCAATGAGAAAAATTCTCTTCATCTGAAGGTTTTTACAAGAGAAAGAATGATGAGAGTGAATCTGATCCAAAATAATGATTATTATTGATAATCATTGATGAATTTCCAGATTTATTGAACAGATTTTTTCCACAGAAAGAAACAGTTGAACAATCTGAAAAAAAAACAAAAAACTGGAGGCTTGAAGTCATGAATGATGATTGATGATTATCGATTGATCCGGCGGCTGATTGGAAAAAAAGCAGCATCACTTCCTGTTTGTGTGTTTGTGTGTTGATCAGTTATTGATCATCACTGCATGAAGGATCAGTTCCACTTCGCTTGTCTTTTTAGGGGGAAAAAATGAACTGAATGCCCCCCCCCCCCTTGAAGATTGCTGTGTTTGTTGTTTTGCTGCATGTTTTTTCTTCTTCTCCTTTTTAACTTATTCTGCCGTTTTTAAATAAAAAAAAACCCAAATACACTTTTATCTCTTCATTGACTCTTCTTCTTCTTCTTCTTCTTCTTCTTCTTCTTCTTCTTCTTCTTCTTCTTCTTCGTTGTGTCTCCTTCTTCTTCTTCTCCGTTGTCTCTTCTTCTTCTTTTTCCTTCTTCTTTTCTCCTTATTTTTCTTTTTCTTCTTTTTCAGCGAGAACTGCCACAGATTTATTATTATTATTAGTATTATTACTAGTAGTATTATTATTATTATTATTATCATTGATAATAATAATAGTAATAAGAGTAATAATAATAATAATAATAATAATAATAATAATAATAATAATAATAATAATAACAATAATGATGATGATGATGATGATGATTTCTTCTGACCGTTTTTCTCCTCTGAACCGTCGCGACCCTGAAGGCATCACTGCGCCGAGCGGAGACGATCGGCGGATTAAATCCGAAACGCCGCTGCAGACTCGGAACTAATAATAATACTAAAAATATCTAATAAGAATAATACTAATATTAATAATATTAACATTAATAGTAATATTATTTATCAGATGGAAACATTATCGGTTTGTTTGATTTGAATTGGTTGATTGATTGAATGAATTAAGATCATTTCAATCGTTTCACTTCAAACCTTCGTGAAATATTTTTATGAAATAAAAAAAATAAAGAAAAAAGAAAAATAGAAACAACATGATAACAAATATGTTTGTTGTAGAAAAATAAAAAGTCTAATTTGATCCAAAATATTTCAGATCAAAATCAGAAACTTCACAAACCCTAAAAATAAATGACCGCAGTTTGATTCCAGTCGCATCAATTATTGAATGATGAAAATGATTTTAAAAATAAGAGATGAAGTTTGTAAATTTACTAACAATTTAAAAAAAGCAAACAAAAAAACCCCGATGATTCGGATGAAATTCAGCCTCGTTTAATTTCTTCTTCTCCTTCTCTCGTCATGAAGAGTTTGCGGCGGTGGTGCGTTCAATGACCTGCGAGAGAGAAGCAATAATTGAACTGCTTAAAATAATAATAATAATAATAATAATAATAATAATAATGATAATGTGACGAATCACGTGGCATTTGATTGAACTAATATAACCTTCAGGCTTTAATTGTTGAAGAGTCGGAGAAACACACACACTCACACACACTCACACACACTCACAGGTTCCCAGCCTGCTGCCACCCAGACCGCTGCTGTAACACGCACCATATGTTGGGGGGGAGCAGAAGGGGGGGCGCTCGCGGCCCCTTTATGCGGCGGCCTTTCATTCCCCAGTGGAGGGTGGGGGGGGGATGGAGGGGGGGTCACTGAAGCCTCTTTGATGGGGATCGGAATTAATTATCTGCAATAAAGAGGCAAAAAAAGAGCAAAGAAGGAGAAGAAAAGAAGAGGGCGATCAAAGTGGAGGGAGAGAGAGAAGGAGAGAGAGGGAGGGAAAGTGAGAGAGAGACAGCGAGAGAGAGGTAGAGAGAGAGAGAGAGAGAGAGAGAGAGAGAGAGCAGCTGCTTCTCCATTAAAGTGGCTCTCAGGTAGTCAATGAGTTTGGGGAGATCAGCTGATTGATTGATTGGTTGGTTTGTTGGTTGGTTGAGTAGCTGATAATAATGCCACTGATTGATGATGTCACCAGGCGGAAGGTTCTCATTGGTCCAAACGTCCAGGTGAGTTGAGAAGAAACACCTGAGAGACTCACACCAACACACACACACACACACACACACACACACACACACACACACACACACACAATCTCTCTCTCTCTCTCTCTCTCTCTCTCTCTCTCTCTCTCTCTCTCTCTCGCTGTCCTCCAGGTGGCGCCACCAGTTTCAGTGTTTCTTTAGATTAAATTCTCAGGATTAAAACCAGGAACCACCCAAGAAGATGGTTTCCATGGCAACCAGGACACACACACACACACACACACACACACACACACACACACACACACACACACACACTCTGGTGAAAATTGAGAGGAATCCACCAGATAAACGACATCAGGACAGATTTATTAATTCATTTATTTATTTATTTTCAAAAGCACAGATTTCTTAAAGATTTTTTTACAAATCAAAAACGAAAAAGTTCAAACAATTCTTTAAACGAAAAGTAAACCACAGTCTTGTCTCTTCTTTCTGCTGCTTATCAACACAGTGAAGGTGATCAGTAATCAATCAGTGATCAGCAGCCGATCATCATCGTCCGGATCAATGAACGAGTCTTTAATTGAAACAATTTGGCAAAGTACAACTTGCTCACTTAAAAAAAGTCCTTATTTTCTTGCAGCACGAGAAAAAAGTGAAATGTGACCTCCACTGCAGTAGGTGGCGCTGGCACTCTCATGGTCACAGTGTGCATGGTGATAGAAGGTTATCGCAGCAGCAGCAGATATGAAGTGCAGTACTGACAGTACTGAGCAGTGGTGTTACGTCTTGACTGGTGTCCAGGTCTCTCTCAACAGCCTAACTCTAACTAAACCTAACTAACTCTAATTAATGATAACTAACCCTAACTAACTCTAACTAAGCCTAACCCTCTAAAAAATTCTCACTAACCCTAAACCACGTGAATCCAACAACTCAAGAATCTATCTGTCTTCAGGTGGATCAGCAGGAAGTAGAATGGTTCAGACAGGAAGTCAGTGATGTAAAAGTCGGTGGATCTGGTTGATTTTCATCATAATATTCAGTGTTGCCGCATTTAGTTTCCACATGTGCAGCTACTGTCACTGCTGCTGTTACTGCTGCTGCTAATAATAATGATGATGCTGATGATGATGATTTGTTTGACTGTGAAACATCAATGTGACGTCTCAGCTTCAACTGTTCAGTTCAGCCATCAATCAATGAAGCAGATTCACCTTTGAGTCTGAAACTAGAATGAAGAAAATCGGGTGAACTGTAAGATACAATGTAAAGTCTTATAATGTTTAGTCTTAGACTCAGTTTGGTCCAGACTGAGGGTTCAGAGGGCTCTGGTGAGGGTGAGAGGAGTGAGAGAATCACTTGGGCTGAAAGGAGTGAGAGAATCACTCAGGGTGAGAAGAGTGAGAGAATCACTCGGGGTGAGAAGAGTGAAAGAATCCCTCAGGATGAGAAGAGTGAGAGAATCACTAAGAGTGAGAGGAGTGAGAGAATCACTCAGGGTGAGAAGAGTGAGAGAATCACTCGCGGTGAGAAGAGTGAAAGAATCACTCAGGATGAGAAGAGTGAGAGAATCACTCGGGGTGAGAAGAGTGAGAGAATCACTAAGGGTGAGAGGAGTGAGAGAATCACTCAGGGTGAGAAGAGTGAGAGAATCACTAAGGGTGAGAGGAGTGAGAGAATCACTCGGGGTGAGAAGAGTGAGAGAATCACTAAGGGTGAGAGGAGTGAGATAATCACTCGGGGTGAGAAGAGTGAGAGAATCACTCAGGGTGAGAGGAGTGAGAGAAGCACTCGGTGAGAGGAGTGAGAGAAGCACTCAGGATGATAAGAGTGAGAGAATCACTCAGGGTGAGAAGAGTGAGAGAATCACTCGGGGTGAGAGGAGTGACAGAAACACTTGGTGAGAGGAGTGAGAGAAGCACTAGGAACGAGAAAATCACTGGGTGTGAGAGAGGTTTCATTGCAGCAGCTGCAATTATTATTCTGTGTGTGTGCGTGTGTGTGTGTGTGTGTCTGTGTGTGTGTTGCAGTGCTGCCGACATTTTTCTTCCTTCTGTCTTTTCTCATCTCCAGGGACGAAGCTCCTGGGACCGGTGGCTAAGCTAACAGGCTAACGGGCTAACAGGCTAACATGAGTTTGAAGCCACTTTGCTGAAGTTCAACTTGAAGTCACACAAAGTCAAAAAGAAAAGAAAAGAAAAGAGATGAAGTGATGAAGATGAAACGACAAACCTTGAGTCAACAGCGGCGGCGGCGGCTCGGCGGCTCAGCGGCGGCTCGGCGGGAGTTTGAGGAGGTTAGCGAAGGATTTGTTCAAATTATCAGCCAGATTCTCACCACATTCAAGTTTCAACTCACAGCTTTTAAATCAAGACACAAAGAAAAGATGAAAGAAAGAAGACACAGAGACGGAGAAACATGATCACACACACACACACACACACACACACACACACACACACACACTAGCTTCGTTGAGGATGCTATCCCAGGACCCCCCCCCCCTCTCCCCCCCAGAGAGTCAATAATTCTCCTCTCGGTCAGTCGGGAGTCTCTTCAGCACCAGCACCCCCTGCTGGGAGGAGGAGGAGGAGGAGGAGCAGCAGAAGGAGGAGGAGGGAGCAGGAGTAGGAGGAGCAACACCAGGAGGAGGAGGGGGAAGGAGTAGGAGGAAACAGAAAGAGGAGGGAGCAGGAGGAGGAGGAGCAGCAGGAGGAGGATGAGGAGGAGCAGCAGCAGCAGGAGAATGAGGAGGGAGCAGGAGTAGGAGGAGCAACACCAGGAGGAGGAGCAGCAGCAGGAGGAGCAGGAGGAGGAGGAGGGAACAGGAGGAGGAGGAGAAGGGAGCAGGAGGAGGATGAGCGGGTGGAGGAGGTAGAGGGAGAGGAGGAGGAAACAGGAGGAGGAGCAGGAGGAGGAGGGAGAGGATGAGGAGGAGGAGCAGGAGGAGCGGGTGGAGGAGGTAGAGGAGGAGGAGGAGGGAGAGGATGAGGAGCAGGAGGAGGAGGAGAAGGGAGAAGGAGGAGGAACAGGAGGAGGAGGAGAAGGGAGCAGGAGGAGCGGGTGGAGGAGGTAGAGGAGGAGGAGGAGGGAACAGGAGGAGGAGCAGGAGGAGGAGGAGGGAACAGGAGGAGGAGCAGCAGACTGCAGTGAGCTTCACTGGCAGCTGAGATGATATCAGAAAGTACAGAGGCTCAGTGAGCAGAAGGTGGATTTCTGATGAAGACTTTGTCTATGTTTAACAGCAGTCAGTCAGTCAGTCAGTCAGTCAGTCAGTCAGTCAGTCAGTCGTGAGGAGGGACGAGAGACCCTGAACTGACACTGAGAGAGAGACACTCAGTATCTCCAAAAACCATCAGTTTAAAGTCTGGAGGCCAAAACCACCAAATGTTGGACCGCTGCTGTTACTGCTCCTCTTCCTCCTCCTCCTGCTGCTGCTGCTCCTCCTCATCCTCCTCCTCCTTCCCCTCCTGCTGCTGCTTCTCTTCCTCCTCCTCCTGCTGCTGCTGCTCCTCCTCCTCCCTCCTCCTTCCCCTCCTGCTGCTCCTCCTCTTCCTCCTCCTCCTCCTCTTTCCCCTCCTACTGCTCCTCCTCTTCCTCCTCCTCTTCCTCCTTCCCCTCCTGCTGCTGCACCTCTTCCTCCTCCTCCTGCTGCTGCTGCTCCTCTTCTTCCTCCTCCTCCTCCTTCCCCTCCTGCTGCTGCTCCTCTTCCTCCTCCTGATTCCCCTCCTGCTGCTGCTCCTCCTCCTGCTGCTACTACTCCTCCTCCTGCTGCTGCTACTGCTGCTGCTCCTCTTCCTCTTCCTCTTCCTCCTCCTCTTCCATGTTAATGAAAGCGACTCATCAAAGACTCGTTGAGTCAATATGAGTCTTTTCCTGCTGCTTCAAAGAGCCGCTGGCTCATTAACGAGTCAGCAGCCGGGTGACCTTTAGGTGGTGCTGAAGGTCATCGGCTAGAGGGGCACGCCCTGGACATGGGGTGTGGGGCAGAGGTCAAAGGTAACTGGAGGTGGAACAGTTATCTAAGTGTGTGTGAGTCCTGCGCACCACAGTCTGAGGGCTGGAGCAGCAGCAGCAGCAGCAACAGCAGCAGCTCCAGTAACAGCAGCAGCAGCAGCAGCAGCAGCAGCAACAGCAGCAGCTCCAGTAACAGCAGCAGCACCACCAGCAGCAGCAGCAGCAGCAGCAGCAGCAGCAGTCGCTGCTCCTCCGGCTCCAGATGAACAGTGTGAGCGGCTCTAATCCTGCAGGATCATTACTGCGCTACATTAATAACAACACTAAGACCCTCCAGCAGGGGGGGTTCACACACACACACACACACTCACTGACTCTCACACACACACACACAGATACAGAGAGAGTTGTAGCGTAGCTCGCTAGCTGCTTCCATCAACCTATGTTAGCATTGAAGCTAAGAAGGGGGGTTGATGGAAGCAGCTGTTTCCTCCCCTTAGCTTCAATGCTAAGCTAGAAGACGGTACTAAACCAACCGAACCTGAAGGCTCAGGTTCAGGATTAGTTAGGTTTAGTTCAGGTTTATTTCAGGGTTAGTTTAGGTTAAGTTTAGGGTTTGGGTTAGCTGCTGTCGTCATGGTGACGAAGCAACAGAGACTCTGGAGTGAGTTCTCACTCTACTTCCTGCCTAAACAGGAAGTGGGAGTAGCAACCTTGGCCAGGTGACCTTTGACCCGTGGCAGAACACAGACAGACAAGCTAAAGCTAACGCTAGCCCCCGATAAGCTTTTACAGGTTCAGGCTAACACTGATGCTAAGCTACCTAGCCCACTGCTAAAGTGCATCAGTCTGCGACCCGTGCTGAGCTACTATTGGCCGATGAGCTCGTCATAGTCGGGCTGAAGTGGTAGGGGTGAGGGGGGCAGAGGGGGAGGCCCCCCCCAGGTTTTCTCATATTTCCCAGAAGTCCCGGCGGCGGCGGGAAGATAATCCCTGGGAGATGAGCAGAGGGAGCGAGGGATTGGCCGGCTGGCGGTGGGGGGGGTCTCATCCTGGAGGGTCTCTCTCTCTCTCTCTCTCTCTCCCCCTCCTCCTCTCTCTCTCTCTCTCTCCCCGGATTAGCGGCGGTACTGAAACATCTCAGCTAGTGAGGGGGCGATCGAGGGGGCGGGATTAAGGTGTTAGTGTTGAGGGGTGGGAGTTAGCGGTTAGCCTGGTTAGCGCTTAGCGGGGTTAGCTGTTAGCACTTAGCAGTTAGCAGCCAGCAATAAAGAAGGGAGAGAGTGGCCAGGTTAATGGAGGGGGGCGGGGCCACTGTCCTCCACCACTTCCTGTCCGAAGGCTCTACTTCCTGTCTGAAGGCTCTACTTCCTGTCTGGCTGTGCTGCTGTGGGCCAATCACAGCTGTTGCCATGGTAACCAGGTCTGCAGCCGTCGCCACGGCAACACCCCTCTACCCCCCCTTTCATTTCTCTGCCCCCCCCTCCTCTCCTGATCCTCCCACAGCGAGTGGGATATGAAATCCAGATGAATTGTGGGTAATAAAGTGAAGGACTCTGCAGGTTTTTTGGTAATAAACTCTGAAGTGGGGAAAATAATGAAGCTCCACAGCAGCAGCAGACGCAGCAGCAGCAGTAGTAACCGCAGCAGCAGCAGCAGCAGCAGTAACAGCAGCAGCAGCAGCAACTGCAGCAGCATCAGTAACAGCAGCAGCAGCAGTAACAGCAGCAGCAGCAGCAGCAGTAACAGCAGCATCAGTAATGGTAGCAGCAGTAACAGTAACAGCAGCAGCAGTAACAGCAACAGCAGCAGCAGCAGCAGCAGTAACAGCAGCATCAGTAATAGCAGTAACAGTAACAGCAGCAGCAGTAACAGCAGCAGCAGCAGCAGTAACAGCAGCAGCAGCAGTAACAGTAACAGTAACAGCATCAGTAACAACAACAACAGCAGCAGCTTCACTTATTGATTATTGACTGGAAGGCCTGATGGACCAATAAACACCACAGCAACCAATCACAGAAGAGAAGTCCCGCCCCCCTCAAACATACAAACTCAAACACCTGAGTGACCAACAGCAGCTCGACTTTTTGAATTTGAAGGGGAAGAAGAAGAGGAGGAGGGAAAAGGAGAGAGAGAAGAAGAAAAGGGGAAGAAGAAGAGAAGTAGGAGAAAGAGAAGAGGAGGAGGAGAGGAAGAGAAGAAGGAGAAGCTGCTGTCAGTCAGGTGTGGCTCCGCCCACCAGCTGGGGGCGCTGCAGTAATCAGTGGACAGCTGATCCTCCTCCGTCCACCGGGAGGCGCTTTTCATTTAGTTCCTGCAATAAAGAGCAGCAATAAGACAGCAAGCGGCGCCGCTCTGCTGGGAGCAGCAGGTAATGAAAGAGCAGCAATAAACCTGAGTCCCACTGCAGCTGAGGGTCGGACCGGACCGGACTGGACTGGACCAGCTGGACCGGACCAGACCAGACCAGACTGGACTAGACTGGACCGGACCGGACTGCACCAGACCAGAATGGACCAGCTGGACCTCACCTGGTCCAGGGCTGGGCAATTCATTTTTGCAAGGGGCCACATAAGAAACCTGAACTGTGTCAGAGGGCTGCACCAACAAAGAAAACATAAATATAAATATAAATATAAATATAAATATAAATATAAATAACTCAGGCGGTACAGCAGGTTGTCCAGTGACCGAAAGGTTGGCGGTTCAAATCCCACTCCATCCCAGTCTGTCGTTGGGTCATTGCGCAAGACTCAATCCACATAGCCTCGTACGAATGCGAGTGGATGTTGGGTGGTTGGTGGTCGGAGGGGCCGTCTGATTGGCTGGACCAGTCTGCCCCAGGACAGCTGTGGCTTCACATGGAGCTCCAGCAGCAGCACAGCAGCAGTGTGCATGTGGTGTGAATGAATAATGGCTTCAATGTATTTTCCATTGAACCCATTTTGGGTTTGGTTTGGGTTTGGATGCTGAGAAAAGCGCTATATAAATCCAATCCATTTATTATTATCATATATATATATCTATATATATGTATAGATATAGATATATATACGTATATATATCTATACATATATATATGTATATATATACACATACATATATATACAGACACATATATATATATATATATATATATATATATACACATATATACATATATATGTATATGCAATTTATTTCTAACTCGTTAGGGGCCACAAACAGTGAAAACCTTCATGACCTTAAAGTGCAACATTGTTCCTGCCAGATGGACCACTGACCTTCAGTCAGACCTCTGTGAATCAGTGGCCCCCTAGTGGTGGTTCCTGGCACTGACCGCATGGCTGCCAGCTCCTCCAGGAGTAGCTGGGTGGTGTCTCCTCCATGGCCGCTCCATCCAGCCAGAAGAACTGTTGCTCTGGTCTTCAGCTGGAGCTCCCAGTGTCCAGCGATGTTCTCCAGCACCTTCTCACAGCACAGTGGAACCTTCTCCAAGGTTCCCTCGACTGCCACACACCCCTTCATCAACTCTCTAGCACACAACAACTCACTGTCTTGGTGATTTTGTCAGAAGGTTGGTTTTCAGGTTAGTGAGAAAGAGGCGAAACTCTCCCGAGTTTGGTGACGCAGTGCTGATTTAAATGTTAATCATGAAACACAGCTCTGTGGACCACACACTGAGCTCCCAGCTTCATCTCTGATCTCGTGAGTGGAACTTCTTGAACGTCCAGGTCATTATCAACGTTTCTCTTCCTGGCTTGAGCTGCTGACATCTTCAAGCTAACCTGTTAGCGTCACCTGTGGCTAAAGACCTGCCCACACGGCTCTCACACACACACACACACACACACACACGTGTGCGTCCATGCAGAAGTCAAACCAACGTAATGCTTTTCAAAATAAAAGCAACACAAACACAGAATCCATCCATCCGTCTTTTTGAGCTTCTTCCCCAGCTCAGGGTCACGTGGTCCGCTGGAGCTTCTCCCTATCACACACTCAATCAATAGTTTTAAATCTACATTCTGATCCATGACCTGACTTGCCCAGGTCTGAGCTGGACCAGCTGGACTGGACTGGGTCAGACCAGCTGGCTCCACCGACGACAACTTACATCAGACAACAACAACAGGCTGCGATCAGTCACATGACAGGAAACAGGAAGCAGCAGCACGTTGGCATAAATCAACACTGAACACCAACACACACAAACCAACACACACACACACACACACACACACTTTGGCCTCACACACATAAAACAAACACATTTACTGAGGCTTTACACGCTGCCTCGCTCCATTAGGAAAACACACACAATCTCTCTCTCTCACACACACACACACACACACACACACACACACACACACACACACACACACACACACACACACACACTCTCCTTACTCACACACATTCACACACACTCACATGCTCTCTCACTCACACACACACTCAGTGCTGACAGATGGAACATGCTCCTCCATATTCTGTCCCTCATAAAGAGGATTGTGGCTCCAATATCAATCACCTCTAGTGAGTGTGTGTGTGTGTGTGTGTGTGAGTCGGGTGGTGGTGGAGGGTGGTGGTGGGGGGGGCGTAAGGCGCAAGGGGGGCGGGGGTGGGAGGGGTTGGTGTCTGTAATTAGATTTTCTGCTGTATTTGTGGAACCCTGGAGGAGATGAGAGCTGCTGTCACGGATCTTAATGAGGAGCAGCAGCAAGACTGAGGCCCAACCAGAACCTGCAGAGTCTCCAGAACCTGTAGCGCCACCAGGACCTGCAGAACAACCTTCAGAATCTCCAGGACCTGCAGGAACTTCTGAACATCCTAAACCTCCAGAACCTGGAGAACCTTGGAGATTTTGACAGGTTCTCCAGATGAACCAGGTGATGGTGTTGAAGATCAGCCTTCATCTCCTTCTGGTTTGAGACCAACAGACCCGATGGTTGACCTGGCCAGGGGCTCGGACCAAAGCTTTCACCACAATGTCCAACAGTCACACAGAAGCAGAATCCAGCTGCCTCAAACCTTCATCACCATCATCATCATCATCATCATCATCATCATCATCATCATCATCATCATTATCACCATCATCGTCATCTCTGTAGGCTTCAAAGATCCAGCAGTGGCTTTCAAAGACCTGTCTCTCAACCAACCAACCAACCAATCAATCAATCAATCAGTCCACTTTGATTGTCCACTGGCTAAATCCCAACCAGAGGCGTCTCAGAAGCCAGCAGGGGGCGATAGTGAGTAGGAAACTGCTCTTTGTCTCTTCACACCTGCTGAGATGAACAGGAAGTAGCCTGACAGTGGAAACGCTGCAGCTTCAGGTCCAGTCGCTGACTGCAGAACCAACATTCCCACACCTGTTCGTCCACTGGCGGCACCTGCTGGTTGTGGTGGGAAACACACTGAAGCGGAACAACACATTCTTCGATATCAATCAGTACAGAAGCAGCAGAGGGTCACCACTAGAGGACAAGGAGAAGAGAGCAGTTCAGCACCAGGACCTCCTGAACCGGGTCCAGATCTCTAGGGAGCTCCTGGTAGAACTCTGCTCCGAGCCATAGATCTTCAGAGCTTCTAGGAGCCAACTTGCAGCGGTGAGACAGAACCAGAAGCATAGGGGGAGTCTAGCTTATTCTATTTCTACACTCTGGCTCCCCTCCAGCCTGGTACATACACACAGCTGCTTCAGAACAACACAGAACCACAGGCTGATGATGCTGCGGACTGTCAGTGGAGAGCAGAGATGCAGTGAAGCTCTCTCTCACTCCGTGGCCGCCAGTGGTGGAGACACTGACTGATGTTTGAGATCATCGGAGAACAAAGAACCTCACAGCTGCAAAGTTAATATGCAGATATACCTGACCTTTGTCACATCTCCTCCTCCAGCTCCTCACGTCTCCTCCATGTGTCTGCGGCCTCCTGCTGCTCCACCTGCAGCTCCGTCTACACACACACACACGCACACACACACACACCCAAGTGGGGCCCAACCTGTGGTTGGTGGCCCTCAGGCTGCCTCTGATTGGCCGGCTGGCTGGAGGAGGAGGAGCCACAGTGACAGTCAGCTGACGGTCTGCTGCGCTGTGATTGGCCGGTGACATCACCAGGTGTTTGAGTGGAGACGAAGGAGGAGAAAGATTTAATAAGGAGAGGGTGGAGGAGGGTGGGAGCGGGGGGGGGCGCGCCGTCTCCCCTGAAGGTCGCCGCTGCTCTAAAGGTCACGACGCCTCACAGTCAATAAAGTGTCGAGTGTTTTAATTGGCTGCTGCAACTTTATTATTATCACCTCACTTTGACTAAAGTTCACTGATGACAACGTCAGCCAGGAGGCCTCCTATTGGCCCACCTGGCCCAGCCCCCCCACACACCCACCCTCCACCTGTGGATGACATCACAGCTCTATAGCCCCGCCCCCTCCCATAGCCCCGCCCTCTGTAGACTGCTGCTGTTGTTACTGTTACTGCTGCTGCTGCTGCTGCTGTTGCGTCTCTGGGTGGTTGCCCCCCCCACTCATCCTGTTGTTGTCATTAAGTTGTTGCGTCTCGTCAGCAGAACAAACAGCCACTGATCTTCCTTAAGAAGTTAACAAGCTCGTTAAGGCAGCAGCCAATCAGAGAGCAGCTCTCAGGGCTCAGTAACACTGAGCCACTAATGATGTTAAACACTCAGTGAGACCAAGGTAGACACTCTGTGTGTGTGTGTATGTGTGTGTGTGTGCGTGTGTGTGTGTGTGTGTGTGCGTGTGTGTGTGTGTGTGTTGCAGTGCAGCTGATTGATTCAGTCCAGCAGGAATCAAAGAGAAGCAGATGATCAATAAGTTCTGATCGATCAGACTGATCAACTACTGACACCATCTGATGCAGCACCAGGACCAAGACCAGGACTAGGACCAGGACCAGGACCTGGTTGTGCTCCAGGTCCAGTCTCTGGTCTGTGTGGTCCTGGTGTGTCAAAGTGAGGGAGTCAGTTTGTCACTTGGAAACTTCTACCCCCCCCCCCGCTCCTGCCCCCCCCCCCCCCCGCCCCCCCTCCCTCATTATTCATGGTACAATTACCTCCAGAGTCGTTAAATCCTCCTAAATGAGCGTTCACGCCTCGTCGCTTTGAAGTCCCGACGCACAAATCAGCGGAAAAAAGGCGAAAAGACGGCGACCAATCAGAACAGAGGACCCCCCCTCTTTCTCCCCCCCCTCTTCCCCCCCTCCTCCTTCATGCCATATCAAACTGGAGGAGTCCATTAATGTTTTAAGCTGCGTTTTAATGCGTCTGGAGCAGGAAGTTTGGAGCGGCGCTGCGGCGCCCCCTCCAGCTGACTGCATGAATATTAATGACGGTGTTACGCTGATTAAAGGGGCTTCGCACCAAATCCAACACAATCCGCACTGAGCCGCAGCAGCAGCAGCAGCCGCTAGCAGCAGCAAGTAGCAGCAGCAGCAGCAGCAGCAGCACCGTGAATTTAGACACCGACATTAAGCCCCGGAGACACACACACACACACACACACACACACACACACACACTGGCTTCATTATGACAGATTCAGCAGCAAAAGTGTCCAATGGTCATGTGACCACGAGTTGATCATTTCAGTTTCGTGAAGCGATTCACACACACACACACACACACACACACACACACACACACACACACACACACACACACACACAGACATGCACACACACAAAGTAAGTTTTAGCTGCTTCCATAAACCTCTCGTAGCATTGAAGCTAAGGGGAGGCTAAGCTAACGGAAGCTAATGGAAGAAGCTGGACCCTCTGACAGGAAGTGTGCCCAATCTAGACACACACACACACACACACACACACACACACACACACACACACACACACACATTCCTTCACAGACACATGAATGGCTGCTACTTCAGTCTGTTCAAACAAGTGCAGCCCACCCTCATTCAACAATACTGTGTGTGTGTTGTGTGTGTGTGTGTGTGTGCGGACCACCCACTCTGCAGAATTAATACACTTCACACGACCACCAGCCTCCTCTCTCTCTCTCTCTCTCGGCCTTTTGTCTTCTCTCTCTCTCATCATTTTAATCTACTGACCAGCCAGTGGGAGTGCGTGTTTGTGTGTGTGTGTGTGTGTGACACACTGGCTGATAAATTGGGAGTCAGAAAAATGTCTGAAGTTTTGGAGGAAAATTTCGAAATGAAATGGAAAGACAACCATAAGTGAGAGATCATGTGAACAGGAAGTGACAGGAAGTGGTCCAACAGGTGGCGCTGCACTCAGAGTCGCTGCTGCTGTCAAGTTTGCAACTTTAGTGTGGCTCCTTCTGGTGACCTTTGACCTTCTGCTCAGCTGTGGAGCTGCACCCCCACCTGGTGGACCACACTGGTTGTTACAAGCACTGTCTGCTGCTGCTTCAGCAGTGAGCCAGTGCCGCCACCTGGTGGGTGTTTTTGCTCAGTACAAGCCCAGCAGTAGCAGCAGCAGCAGCAGCTGTTAAATTTGTAATCCAATTAAATTAAATTAATTCAATTAAATTGAATTGAATTTAATTGAAACATCGAAAGAAACAAAAGATGTCCCAGCAAACAAAGTACAGGTGAGCATCCACCTCTTTCACCGGACTGAACATTAAAGCTCTCAAACGCACAGTTGGTTCTGATTGTTGCATTATTTTTGGCTAATTCCCCCTAAATACCCCTGGTTCCGCCTGGTGGCCGGGTTCGCCCTGATTCCCCCTGGTGGCCCAGTTCAGCCCGGCGCTGTGCCGCCCCCTGCTGGACGCTCTGCGCCACTGCTGCTGCTGTTCTGCGGCGTTCTGCTACTTCTGGTTCCATCGGTGGAAGTTCAGCGCTTCAACCAGACCCGCCCAGCGACCCACTGATCCAGCAGAGGTCCGAGAGGTTCCGGGATACGGTGTGTGTTGTGTTTGTGTGTCTCACCGGAAGAAAGTTGTAAGTCCGTCGGCACCGCGTGCAGGTTCTGGTTGGTTCTGTTAGCTTTGATCGCAGGTCAGTTTACATCCAGCTTCCAGTCTTTTCTCCGTGCAGTCCAACTCCACCGATGCTCCTCCAGGTGACAACAATGAAGAGCCGCAAAAATCCCGTCCGTCAGCGACGTGACGTCACGATGTTCACGTCCTGGTAGTGAAGTCTGAACTCCCCCACTGGCGCCCCCCTAGTGGCGGCTCTATGGAGACACCAATACTGCGACTCATTAGCCAAATTCTCTAATAAAACTTTCAGAGGCTCTCGGCGCCCTTGGTGATGTCATCGCAGTGTCATCATGACAACTTCCCATCAGCAGGTGGTCATAAATAATTAAATATGTAAACTAGTTTCATTGTGGTGAGCAGTTCACTGAGCTGCACTACGACTACTGTTAGTGATGCATTGTATGGTGAATATACTGATGTTCTGATTATTCAGATGCCACAACTACGTGTAGTGACTGTAGAGTGACAGTAGGGGGCAACAGAGGACACGCAGCCTATCAGCAGCAGCACAAACAGCAGTGTGTTGTCGTTGTGTTATGATATACAACACAAATGGTTGTTTTTTTTTCCACTTTTTATTTTTTTGTTTCTGCTTTATTTTAAACACCATCTTCTTCATCATAGTCATCGTCATCACCACCATCATCATCATCATCTTCATCACCAGGAAGTGGTCCAGGCTGCAGCAGTGTGGAACGGTCCAGAAGCCCTCAGAGCATCCAGCAGCACAACCTGCCACCTGTGACCTCTGACCCCAGCGGCCTCCCATCAGGCCTTGCTGCACAGGAAGTGACCTCCACTCATCAGGGTCCGTGTTGATGCACAGCATCAGTAATGTAGCTTCACCACGCTAGCGCCATGGTAACACACACACACACACACACACACACACACACACACACACACACATACATACACACACACACACACACACAGCTCCGTCGTCCAGCAGCCAATCAGAAGTGGCCCTGCCCTCTGGTCTGTGTGTCCTGGGCTCTGATTGGACAGCTGGGCCAGCAGACAGACAGGTCCCACCCCCCCCACCCCGGACAGGACACGCCTCCTTCCCATCACGCTTTGTTCAGCTGATTTCAAACCAGCCTCCTCGGGGTCAGAGGTCATCAGGGCTCAGGGAGGTCGGACGTGTCGACGGTGACCTGGGCGAGAGAGAGGGGGGTGAGGTCAGTAGGTGGGCGGGGCCAAGGGTGGTGTTGAGTGGGACCATGGGTCAGGGGTCAGAGGTCAGGCCTACCTTGATGAAGATGGTGTCGTCCTTGATGTAGCTGCCAGTCTCCAGGAGGCTCTGGGAGACAAACAGCGGGCAGCCAGATGCAATGTTCATCTCGGCCACCGGGCGGCGGAAGCTGCTGCTGTTGGGGTCGGGCTTGAAAGCATCGCCTAGGTGCTTCCTGGACGGCCCTTGGTCCATCAGCATCAGGGTCACCTGAACACACCACCACAGACAGCCAACCAGTCAGCAGGCAGGAAGTCAACCAGTCAGTAACCAGTCAATCTGTTGACTCTAAGCTCCGCCTCCAGCTGCTGCTGCTTGCCGATTGGCTGCAGACGAGGTTAATTCCCCGTCCCCTGCTGGCTGGCAGCGGTACTGACCTTCTGCTTGAAGGGCCAGGGCAGCAGGGCGTCGTACTCGCCCCTCATGACCACGAAGAAGAGCGACAGGTGCGAGCCCTTGCCCATGCCGTCCCCGTTCAGGTAGACCCTGGCGCACATCTTGTAGCCAAAGTATCCGGTGTAGAAGGGCTGCGAGTACAGCGACAGGGTCTTGGCGACCAGCGCCTCCTGCTTCCGCCGCTGGTAGTCCCGGATCTTCCAGATCAGGGTCCCGCTGTAGCTCGCCGTCTCCAGCACCTGGAAGCGCAGGTCCATGTCGGCCAAGCGGATGTCGTGGACACTCAGCAGGTCGTCGTGCCGCTTGGCCTGCTGCTCCAGGGAGGCTGGTGGAGTGTAGGGGGGGGGGGAGAGGTCAGAGGTCAGGAGCCCTCGGTATGGAGAGACACGCCCCCCTCAGCAGGTACAGACAAACCCCTTCAGCAGGTAAAGACACACCCCTTCAGTAGGTAAAGACACACCCCCCAGAAGGTAGAGAGATGCCCCCTTCAGCAGGTAAAGACACGCCCCCCTCAGCAGGTAGATACACGCCCCCTCAGCATGTACAGACACGCCCCCTCAGCAGGTAAAGACACGCCAAATCAGTTTGTAGAGACACGCCCCTTCAGCACGTAGACACACCCCTTCAGTAGGTAGAGAAACGCCCCCTTCAGCAGGTAAAGACACGCCCCTTCAGTAGGCAAAGACACGCCCCTTCAGTAGGTAAAGACACGCCCCCCAGCAGGTTGAGAGATGCCCCCTTCAGTAGGTAAAGACACGCCCCTTCAGTAGGCAAAGACACGCCCCCCAGCAGGTAGAGAGATGCCCCCTTCAGTAGGTAAAGACACGCCCCTTCAGTAGGTAAAGACACGCCCCCTCAGCAGGTAAAGACATGCCCCCTCAGCAGGTAAAGACATGCCCCTTCAGTAGGTAAAGACACGCCCCCTCAGCAGTTAAAGACTCGCCCCTTCAGGAGGTAAAGACACGCCCCCCAGCAGATAGAGAGATGCCCCCTTCAGCAGGTAAAGACACACCCCCCTCAGCAGGTACAGACACGCCCCTTCAACAGGTAAAGACACTCCCCCTCAGCATGTAAAGACACGCCCCTTCAGCATGTAGAGACACACCCCCTTCAGTAGGTAAAGACACGCCCCCCAGCAGGTAGACCCTGGCCCCCCAGTACTGACCCAGGGTGTGGGTGGTGGTCCCAGAGGAGCCCCTTCCTGGCCCCTCCAGGCTGCTGACTCTGCTGCGGAGGTTCTCCAGGGTTCCCTTCAGGTTCTCCAGCTCGTCCCGGAGCAGCCGCAGGGGTCGCAGCTCCAGCTCCACGTCCAGCAGCTTCTCAGAGTGGGAGCTCAGCAGCTTCTGCTCACACACACACACTGTCAGCCAGGCCCCTGGGCTCCTGCGAGGAGACGGAGCAGCAGCAGCCGCTCACCTGCATGGTCCCCAGCTTCATCTCCAACTGCTTGTTCTTCTCCCTCAGCTCCTTGTTCTGGTTCTCCACCTCGGCCAATCGGCTGCTCAGGGCAGGAAGCACCTTGTAGCGCTCCTGCAGTTCACCTTTGACCTCGTCCACCTGCACACAGGCACAGGGTGAGTGAGATCGGCGCCCCCTGTGGTGGTGCTGCTGCCCTGGACTCACCTTGTTCTCCATGATGGAGCTCCTGCTCATCATCATCTTCAGGTGTTCCGCAGCGAAGGTCACTTCATGTTGCCTCAAGTCCTGGTTCAGACCCTGGACACAGCAGAGTGTCAGACCAGGAACAAAGACACACACACACACACACACACACACACACACACACACACACACACACACAAACACACACAAACACACACAAACACACACACACACACACACACACCTTGAAGGTGCAGCCATGTCGGTGGAACTGGCAGCTGACGGGGGCCTTGGGACAGTCTTGCTGGTGATTGGACAGCTGCCCAGGAGACAAGAGCATCATGTGATCAGTGGTGGGTGGCTGTGATTGGCTGAGATCAGGTGGGCGGGGCCAGTACCTCGCCCCGGGGCAGCGAGGAGAGAGAGCAGTGGTTGGGACACGACACTGGGACCGACGGACACAGCGAGTCATGGTGCTTCTGAGGAGACGCAGCAGAAAACACACTGCTAAGAAGACAGCACGCTAGCTAGTTAGCTCGCTGCTAGCTTCCTCCCATGGATGCACATTGATGGGAGGAATATGCATCATAACAACTGCACACTACTGCGGATCCGTAACAAACAATAAACACCAGGCTGGTAATTCTTTCCTCCCCTAGTGGCCGCCGGAGGAACTGCAGCCAATGACCACAACACAAGAGGAACTCCCTGTCAAACGGCTGACAGGATGACCTTTGAGCTGTTAATTATTAATATTTCTGTTGTCGGATCTACTTTCTATTGTAGATCCTGGTGCAAACTGCTGTGACCTGCTCTGCCCTGTTGTCTGGGACAGGAAGTGATGTCACTCCTACCTGCAGCTGAGCCAGAGGCATGGTAGCCTGGCAGAAGTCGCAGGAGGCCTGGCGCTGCTGGCACCTCCAGCTCAGGTGGTCCGGGACCTCCTTCCTCGGCAGCCGCTCAGGACACTGAGCCAGGGGACACGGCACCTCGAAGAAGCCACACACATTCAGGTGCTCCTGGAGAGCGACACGCAGGGGTCAAGGGTCAGGGGTCAGAGGTCACAGAGGACACAGCACCTCGAAGAACCCACACACACATTTAGGTGCTATGGCAGAGACAGAGGTCACAGAAGACACTCACAGGGGTCAGAGGTCATGGATCACAGAGGACACACACACAGGGGTCAGAGGTCACACAGACAAGTCACAAACACACAGGTCAAAGGTGTGAGGTCAACAGGGGTCTCAGGTGAGTGTGGGCCAATGAGATGAGGGGGTGTGTCCTACCGGGACCTGCTGCAGGGTCATGACCTCCTGGCAGCCGCTGGCTCTGCAGCGACAATGGACCTTCAGCGCCAGGATCTCCCGCTGGCAGCAAACATCCCTGAAGATCTGGAGAGTCGGACCAGTCGGATCACTGACTCACTCGCTTACTGACTCACCCGCTCACCGTGTCACTCACCTTGTCTTTGAACAGAGGCTCCATGTCAGCAGGACACACTGGGTTGGGACGACTGCAGAGAGAGAGAGAGAGAGGGACAGGGAACTAGCATTAGCCACAGAGAGCTAGCATTTGCCTCGGGGAGCAAACCGTAGCTCGCCATGGGCAGATAGCCCCAGCTGCCCCTAGCTAACTCCAGCTAACTCCAGCTAACCCCAGTTAGCCCTGGGCAGCTAACCCCAGCTAACTCCAGCTAACTCCAGCCTCACCTGAGCAGGTCGCTGATGCAGCTGCAGCAGAAGCGGTGGCCACACTCGGTCTGCCGAGGCTGGCACAGCACCAGGCGGCAGGCCTGGCAGCGGTACTTGGCCTCCGGGGGGTCCAGAAAGTGGTCTCTGAAGCCCCCCTGCAGGGGCAGGAAGCCCGGCGGAGCGGCGCCGTCACTAGCAGTCCACTGACTGGCCGAGCGGTGTGAGGGGATGGGCGGGGCCAGCGACGGGGGCGAGGCCAGCGAGGGCGCCACCTGCTGGAGGGGGATCTGGAGCTCCCTCCCGTCAGCACCGCGGCCCGCTGACATGACCTGCAGGGGTCAGAGTTCAGAGGTTACCTGATCCAGCATCCACAGCAGAGAGGGTCAGCGCGAGCACACACACACACACACACACACACACACACACACACACACACACACACACACACACACACACACACACACACCTCTAGTGGTAGCCTTGGGGAGCTATGGTTTGCTCTCCATCCTGCTGACAGGGTCAGAGGTTCTGATTGGTTTAGATATCACACACACACACACACACACACACACACACACACACACACACACACACACACACACACACACACACACACACACACACACACACAGCAGAACAGAAACGCATCACTTCCTGTCAGATGTGTTGTTGGGATCTTAGGGACTTTTTCATGGGCAGCAATATTAAATAGCCACCACCCACACACGCACGCAGCAGTCAATAGCTGTAGTGTTACTTTGTGCCGTCCAGGTTCTTTGTGCCGATGCAGATGTTGCTGCAGTGCATTAGAAACTCCTGATCGTCCACTAACACTGCCTGCCAATCAGCAGCTGCCAAGGCAGCCTCAGCTGTGGTTAACGCCATCCTAGCATTTGCAATAAAGTAATAAAGGCTCGTAGTGACGCTAAGAGGAGCTAACGCTGCCACTGTCTTGTGCCAACCGGCAGGTGGATCCTCGTCCAGGTGTTGACGGGTCCGCTGATCAACAGCTGATCATCATCTGATTGGCTCCCGCTGTCACCCCTGACCCTTGACCCATGCAACATTTCATGAGCCCAACAACAACATAGCCGAAACTGAACCTGTGAACTGACGAGTCAGTCGAAGCTCCCGGTCACGTGATGTGTGCTGACTGATACGAATCAATCACTCACACCGAGTCATTGACCACGGCAATGAGACCGTCAGCACATCATTGATCAATACCATTATAGAACTAAACCAGCGGGGTGATCAGCTGGTTGTCAGTAAAGCTAGAATACAAAAAAACAACAACATTTGAACGTTCAGGCTGATTGATCGATTGATTGATGATCGGTTGCTACTTTCATCTCCCTGTAAACACAGAGAGAGAGAGAGAGAGAGCAAGACACACACACACACACACACACACACACACACACACACACACACACACACACACACACACACAAGCAGCTAATGGTAACACAGGCTAGCCAGCTAGTTAGCTCGCTAGCTCCCTCCATTCGATCTCCAGTCATATTCTCCAATTATCTTCAATTCCCTGAAACCGCCAGTCAAGCGCAGTCTCTCGGGCACGCGCGAGCGCGCCCCCGCGCAGCTAGCCGCCTGTCCCTCCGCAGCTAGCCGCTAGGCTAACGGTGCTGCTCGGCTTCGAGCAGTTTCTACTCACATGAAGCTCCTCCGCGGCTCGGGGCCGCAGCTCGTCTCGCTAACTGCTCGGCTCGGCTCTCCCCGGGCTCAGACCGTCGGACTGCTGCCGCCGCCGGTGCCTCGGAGCCTCCGGGCCGCCGGCGGGTTCCTCATGGTCCGGCTGCGGGTTCGGCAGCTGGTGGTGGTGGTGGTTGTGTGTCGACGCGGTGGTTGTGTGTCCGTGTGAATGTGTGTATGTGTGTGAGAGAGAGACGCGGCGAAGCCTCCGGGATTCAGTTCGGACATCCAGCGGGGAAACTGGGCTGAACACACTGGAAACCCCCTCCGCCGCTTCCGCCCAGGAAATCCCCCAGCCGCCCGCAGCGGCGCGGAACCGCCGCTAGGGGCACTGTGGCGCCGCCGCGTCTACCACGACACCTTCCAAACGCGCCGTGATGATGATTTTAATGTTTTTCATATAAAAGAGGAAATTCTAAATTTTCTGTTGGGGAATAAAAAACTGGAATCTGATCAATTTATCATCTAATCAGCATCATTAATGTTCCACTCCTAGGTTATAACTATTAAACAAAAAATAATTATATAAATTTAAGATGTAGAATTATGTATTTGTAAAATAATATATTTTATATACAAATTGATATGCATATCGATAATATAATACAATGCAAATAATTATGTAAAATGATAATTAATTAATTATAAAATATTATAGCCATTTCTGTTGAGATGGGTGGCGGTGTGTTGGTCATGTGACCCCAGGACAGTCACCTGGTCTGTGGTCATGTGACCACTTTGATTCAGTTTGACCGCATTGAAGACAAAAGAAGCCAAACAAACAACAAAGTGGTTTTATTCATAAACTGTTTTTTTTTTTTGTCTAAAACTGATGACATCATCACCAGGAGACACGCCCCCTCCCTGAGTGACATCACAAACATGGCTTGACAAAAAAGAGAGGAAAAGCATTTGAGCGACAGGTGCGAGCCAACATCCTATTGGTCCAGAGAGAACAGGGTGAGGGGCGGGGCCTCAGGTCACACGGTCTCAGGAGGGGAGGGGCTTCTGGGCGTCCGCCGGAGAGGGCGACTCCTGGAGAAGAGAGAGATCGAGAGAGAGAGAGAGAGAGGGTGATGGACTGCTGGTCCATAGATATTTACGAACCTTCAGTGACCTCCAGACCTCCAGCCCTGCTCACCTCCTTGGTCTCCCTGGCTGCAGGCTCCTCCTCCTCGGCTTCCATCCTGTCGTCCTCCTCCCCGCTGGCTCCGCCCACAAGGCCGTGCTCTGCCTCCCACTCCTGCAGCACCTCGTCCAGGTTGAACCTGCGTCTGTAGTTCACCAGGAAGTTCTTCACCTGGACCACCGACTTGTTCCCAATGACGTCCGAGATGGCCTGGAAGTCCCGCCCATACTTCCTGATGGCTGCAGGACAACAGGATGATTGACAGGCCCAGCAGCCAATGGCGGCCCAGCTTGACGTCTCCTTACCTTGAACGGCCAACAGCTGCTCCTCCGTTGTCCAGCGGTTGTTGAACTTCTGGGTGACCTGAGCACAGACCAGGACCAGAGCTCAGAACCAGAACCACAAGAACCAGACACACCAAGACCAGAACCAGACACACCAGGACCAGAACCAAATACATCAGAACTCAGAACCAGACACACAAAGACCTGCAGCAACACACAACAGGACAAAGG
Organism: Nelusetta ayraudi; assembly: GCF_046127955.1. Lineage (NCBI taxonomy): Eukaryota > Metazoa > Chordata > Actinopteri > Tetraodontiformes > Monacanthidae > Nelusetta > Nelusetta ayraudi. Next base: position 4,121,689 of record NW_027466071.1, read on the forward strand.
TCGCGACCTCTGGCTGCTTGAACTCCTGGACCCCAGAGCCGATCTTCTCCTTGATGGAGCTGTTGGACTGTTTGATGGTCTGGATCTGAGGAGGACAGACAGACGGGTGGTGAGGGGTGAGACTGCTGAAGGTGAGATGGCTGAGGCAGAGACGGCTGAGGGGTGAGATGGCCTAGGGTGCGACAGTCGAGGGTGAGATGGCTGAGGGTGAGACGGCCAGAGTGAAACGCCCAGGGGTGAGACAGCTGATGGTGAGATGACCGAGGTTGAGACAGTGAGACGGCCGGGGGTGAGACAGCAGGGGATGAGACGGCTGAGGGGTGAGACAGCTGAGGGGTGAGACGGCTGAGGGGTGAGACGGCTGAGGGGTGAGACGGCTGAGGGGTGAGACGGCTGAGGGGTGAGACAGCTGAGGGTGAGATAGCGATGGTGAGATGACTGGAGGGTGAGACAGCAGGGGGTGAGACGGCTGAGGGTGAGATGACTGGAGGTTGAGACAGCTGAGGGTGAGACAGCTGGAGGGTGAGACAGCAGGGGGTGAGACGGCTGAGGGTGAGATGACTGGAGGGTGAGACAGCCGGGGGTGAGACAGCTAGAGGGTGAGACGGCACCTGTCTCTTGATGGAGACCAGCTGGGTGTCCAGCTGCTTGAGGAGGCCCTGAGGGGAGGAGAGCAGAGCCAGGATGTCCTGGTGCTGCAGGAACATCCCTCGAGGTGGTCTCTTCTTCAGCCGCTGGGACCCCCTGCTGCCCGTCTGAAGCAGGGAGACAGGTAGGAGGGAGACAGGTGTCAGCAGAGAGACAGGTGGGTAGAGAGAGACAGGTGGTTAGCAGGGAGACAGGTGGGGGTCAGCAGGGAGACAGATGGGGGTCCAGGCGGGAGACAGGTGTGTGTGTGGGGAGGGGGCGGGGGGTTACCTTCAGTCCAGGAGTAGGTTTGACCTCTGGCCTCTCTGATCCAACGCAGGTCTGGAAGAGAAGCAGTCAGTCAGTCAGTGGTCCAACAAGACCTGGTGGGTCCAGTGGGACCCGCTAGTCCAGTAAGACTAAGAGCTGCTGGTCCAGCAGTATCTGCTTATGCAGCAGGGCCTGGTGGTCCAGGAAAACCTGGTGGTCCAGCAGGAACTGACCTCCTTCTTCTCGTCCTTCAGTGGGTCCAACTCAGCCTCACCAGGAGGGTTTACGTTGTGGTCCTCAGCCTCCTCATCACTAGAACACAGAGGAGATGGTGGCATCAGGGTCAGAACACCTGTCTGTCTGTCCTACTGTCTGACTGCCTGCCTGCCTGCCTCCCAGACCCACCTGTCGCCACGGTCCCTGCGGGCCTTGCGGCTCTGCCGGTCCATCAGGCTGGTCTTGCTGCGGCTCTTCTTCCAGGAGTAGTAGAAGCGAACCAGGCTGGACATGGAGCGGTCGGGCAGCTTGGGAGGAGAGCAGACAGACAGGTGGTCAGGTGGTGGTTTGTGTCTGCTTCTGTGGAGTCTGGTTCTGGGTGGGCTGAGCAGCACCATCTGCTGGATGCGGTGGAAACTCTTGCCGTGGAAGCTGAAGGCCTGTTCAAACAGAACCCGGTCCTCCACCGTCCACTCGTCCGGGAACGGAGTGAAGTTGGGGAGGTCGGCCAGGGACTTCTCTACGTTGTGCTGGTGCCAGAAGAGCATGCCCAGGGCCTGGAGGGTGAGACAGGTAGTTAGAGGGTGAGAGAGAGAGGTAGTGAAGGAGAGAGAGACATGAAGTGAGAGAGACAGGAAGTGAACCCACCTGCTCAACATTGTAGCCGTGCTTGTCTTTGGCGATGGAGACGTACTCGTCCACTGGGAGAGAGAGAGAGAGAGAGAGATTCTGGTCATGTGACGTGTTCACTTCCAGTCAGCTGATCCACCTGCTGCTGCTGCTGCTCTTACACTGGATCTGGTTGAGGGCGTTGCTGGGCAGCCACACCAACATGCCCAGGTTGTCCCTGAGCTGGGCGGCCTGGGCCACCTCTGAGAGGTCAGAGGTCAGGGATCAGCAGGGAGAGGGGGACAGGAAGGACAGTCAGTCCGAGCGTCTGCTAAACTCTGTATCAACCAACCACAAGTCACAACAACAACAACAACAACAACAACAACAACAACAAGCAGCCGCTAACAGCAGTGCTGCTCGCTGTTCGAGGCTACCGACCAGAGCCGACACTCTTACCCGGGTCAAAATCCGGAACCACGGCCTGGTACTGGGGCCCGACCCGCATCCCACCTCCGGCTGGAGCGCGCGGACACACACAAACACAAACACACACACACACACACACACACACACACACACACACACACACACACACACACACAAACACAGAGGAAGGGAGGGTTAGCTCGGGGCTAGCAGCGGGACTCCCCGGTGTTCGAGGCTACCACCCACCGTGCTCCTCGTCGCTGCTGGAGCCTGAACTTCCTTCTTCCCAGCAGCTGTTTCCATTACCGGACAGGCTCTTGCCGCCGGGCTGCGCCGCCGCTCCGGGGCCGCCCGCCGGGGCTCGACCCCTCCTCTTCCCCGGAGCCTCCGACATCCGCTCGAGCATCGCCGGCATTGCGAGGAGCGAGCTCACCCTGCGGCTAACGGCTCGTGCTGCTGCTGCTGCTGCTAACCGGAGCTAGCAGGGGCTCGGCTAAGCTAAGCAGCCTGAGCTAGCTGCTACACTCACTGGCCGCTGTTTCCGGAGCGCAACAGGAAGTTTGGGGGGGTGGATCGATGGATCGGTCACGTGTCTCCACAGCCCTCACAGGCTGCGGATGAAAACATCACGTGATGCGGCAAAGCGACAGTCGTCACGAAAACGCGGTGACTTTTTCTTTTCTTTTTTAATCTAAAAGATGCAAACGGTAAACAAGCAACATGGACTGACACCAGAGTCACACCATCACATCAGCCACTTCATTGGCTCATATATCTATAACTTGATCTATCTATCTATCTATCTATCTATCTATCTATCTATCTATCTATATATTTAAATATACATATATGTAAGTATACACACATTTGTGTGTATAACCTTTTAACTAAAATTTCTATTAAAAATAATTATCAATTGAATAATTTCCTCCCCCCCCCAAAAAAAAACTAAAAGACGAGTCTTTATTATTCAAACTTTGATTTATTGTCAAAAGCTAAATACAGCAAATCCATGGTCAGTTTGGTGAGCAGAAGTTTGTAGATGGATTGTGTTCTTTATGTCTTCAGTTTTCATAGGTGTGTCTTACCTTTGTTCAGACAAGGGTTGTGTTTGTCCTACCCACCTGTCTTCTCTGATAGTTGGGTCACGCCTCCATCACATCAGCTGATAAAGACGAGTCACACACGCCACCAAAAGTGAAACTTTTGGAAGGTGGAAGCTCTGGCGAAACATGTCAAGGTTTGGACAAACACAACCTTTGAACAAAAGAAAGACACAAACCGAGGAGTAGTTTGTGGGTCTCTCTCTTCAACGACTGTGGGAGTGAGGTGAGTAAGGTGAGACTCAGTTTCAGTCTCAACATTTAACATTTAGATTTAGCATTTAGATTTAAAGTGTTTAATGTGTTAAAAAGTGACTTTCAAAAATGCACACAATTTTTTTTAAAAAAAAAACTTGATTTGAAGCTAAATGTGACAAAATGTTGCTGTTATTTCAAGCATGAGAAACTTTACAAACGGCGCCCAGGGACCTTCACCCCTGGTGCGAAAATTATTACAAAATACTTAATTTTCAAATCACAATGTACACATGATGTCTTTTTCTATTACCTTGTCTCAGTGAAGGAGTCATTGAGCGGCGTCATCTAAAAACGGACCAGCAGGTGGCACAATTCCACCGTGTGTTGGCAGCATTTTACACACTGTACCTTTAAGAAGCCAAATAACATTTCAGCACAATAGACAGAAGAAGAGATACTACTACTACTACTACTACTACTACTGGTACTCTACTACTGCGACTACTAATGAGAAAAATGGTCGGGACCTGATGCATCATTCTACAGCCCGCGGCCAGCAGGGGGAGGTCTCTGACTGTGCGCAGCAGCAGGAACGATGACGTGTCTGTGACGTCAACAGGTCAGTAAACAGGCAGATCACGTGTCAGTCAGTCCTCATTGATCTTCCGCGTGTCAGTCGGAGCGGAATGTCCGATATGTGAGACTCTCTACGCCCCGCCCCCCCACCCGGCCCGCCCCCCTCCCCAAAACAAATATCCACACATGGGCTTGTGGGGGGGGGGGGATAAAAGTCAAGCAACTCGCGCGGTCACAGGGCGGGACAGAGACCCAGCTGTCCCAGGACCAGGGCCAGGACCAGGACCAGGGCCAGGACAAGCAGGGCCAGGGCCAGGGCCGGGGCCGGGGCCAGAGACTGGACCAGGACCAGCAGGACCTGTTGACTGAACCAGGACCTGCGACTAAGACCAGGACCTGTTGACAGGACCAGGACCGGGTCCCTCCTCGGACCGTCCCTCCCCAGGTCCCCGGACCCCCCGAATTCCCACCCCACTATGCCGTGGCTGCTGCCCCGCGAGCTGGAGCGCCTGTGCTCGTCCCCGTCGCAGCGCGAGTGCGAGCGCACCTCCTTTTCCTTCTACTGTGCGGTGCGCGACCGACTTCCGGTCTGGACACTGGAGGACATGCGCAGTATGGAGGTGTTCTGCTGGGACGACGGCCGCCCGCGCGCCTTCTTGCCCTCCGAGGCGCTGCTCTACGCGCTCGTGCACGACCACGGCGACTACGCGCGCTACCTGCTCGACAGCTTCTCCGTGAGCGCGCTTCGGCCGCCGCGCTGCCACTTCTGCCGCGTGGGCGGCTGCGGCGCGCCGCACCTGGCGGTGGCGGTGCGCTACGACCGCGTAGCCATCCTCGCGGCCATGCTGGAGGCGCTCAAGGCGCACGAGCCGCCGGGCACGCGCCGTCAGTACTTGGAGAGCCGCGGCGGCGGCTGCGCGCACGCGCTGGCCGACGCGAGCAAGACGGCGGTGCAGCTCGCGGTGGAGCTGTCGCGCGCCGACTGCCTGCTGCTGCTGCTCGCACACGGCGCGCGACCCGACGCGCTGGATGCGGCGCTGCAGCGGCTCGGCGCGGCGAGCGGCGCTGCAGACGCGGCGCAGCGCCGCGCGGCTCACCGCTGCCTCGACTTCTTGCTGCTCTTCTGGCCCGGAGCGCCGCCCGCCGCCGCGCGCCCCCTGCAGGAGGAGCCGCAGCGTTGGCAAAGGCTGCTGGGAAAGCGAGTCTTCAGCTGGCTGCGCGGCCTGGCCCCGCCCCCGCTGCTGTTGCAGGCGCTGCGCTGCCTGGCCCAGTCCGGTCCGGACCGGATCGCCTCGTTGCCGGACTTCCTGTTGCTGCACGCCTAGGCGCCCCATGACGTCACGCGTCAGCGGCCGGCGCCGCGGGAAGCACGTGGTTGTTGTTGTCAGTGTAAATAGTGTTGAACTTGTGGATGGGGCGGGCTCTCGGACCCTGAAGAGAAGCACCTGGAGTCCGTTGGCTCTGGGACCCTGAGCCTTTCGGACCCTACAGCGCCACCTGCAGGTGGAGGTGCTCAGGGCGCTTCAGGTGGGCAGAAACCCAGGTGCGCTGTGATTGGTTGGCTGTGGCAGGGGTGGGTTGGTGGGACTACTGACTTGCAGGTGACGTCAGTCAGGTGACCTGCTGGACGACTGCAGAGCTCCAAACCTAAAACCTTCCAATGAGAAGAGCTCGCTGCACTGCTGCAGTGCATCTTGGGAAACGGCCCAGCTCGGCTCTGTGGAGTGGTGCATGATGGGAGTGATGGTGGGAGGAGGAGGAGGTTTGGTGGGAGGGGCATCTATCGGCGGGTCCAATCATGAGAGGGTTTGCCAGTAGCCTGCACAGGAAGTGCCGCCCTCCTGCTTCCTGCTGCCAGAAGTTGAACCTTGTCGTGTTTGTTGTGAATAAAGTTTTACAAACAACATTCAGTCGAGTCTTTCATTGGTTCTCATGAATCACCAGGGAGCCAATCACAGTTCAGTGTCCTGCAGCGCCACCGGGTGGACAACAAAGTCATGAGACAGACTCGAGACAAACACCAGCTTAAGCCCCCCCGCCCAGTGGGCGGAGTCAGTAGACACATACATGCTGTGTCTCAATTCAGGGTCTGCATCCTTGAAGTACGCATTTTGAAAGGAAGTTGCGTCATCGCACTGCGCGAAGGCTTGTCCCAATTCCCAAGGGTCTTTAGGACGCTCAAAATGCGTACTTGGAAATACGCACTCGTTTTAGCCGATTCCAAAGATGCACCGCTACTATCCTTTGCGTACTTGGGTATTCCATGATGCTTTGCGTGCTGCTGTAAAGCATCGTAGGATCCTGGGAAGTTAGCTGAAATTAGCGACATGTACTGGCAAAGACACAACATATAAATCTAAATATTGAAGTTTCACATAAAGTATCCAGTTTTTAATGTAGGATTTTACTTATTTGATCATCCAAAGGCATCTTTAGATGGTGAACCAATGGTTAGCTTGATACTATAAAAACGTCACTTCCGGGGTTGGCCAGCAGGAGGGAACGGCGGTGACGAAACGAGGAAATACGTGAAGGCTAGACCGTCCCGAGTGGTGACCGGGGTGGCGGGGTTTGGTCCGTCCTTCTAGGCCGGGTCCTCGAAGAATGCTTCCTTCAGACGGAGGACACTTGGTCTGAAGGGTGCAGACCCTGAATTGAGACACAGCAACAGACTCAACCAGCAGGGGGCAGTGGATACAGTGGAGCGTCAAAGAGCCAGTTTGAACCAGTTTGAACCGGCTAGGAGGCCTTCAAACTGGTTCAAACTGGTTTTAAACTCGTTCAACTGTTTCAGTGTTGCTGGAGGCCAGACAGTCAGGTGAACCTCAGGCAGCCAATAGCAGCTCTCCTCCTCATCAGCTTCCTGTGGGTGTGACTCACAGGAAGGGCTATGTATATATATATATATATATATATATATATATATATATATATATATATATATATATATGTATATACATATATATATATATATATGTATATACATATATATATATATGTATATACATATATATGTATATGTATATATATATATATATATATATATATATATATATATATATATAGATGTATATATTAATATGTATATACATACTGTACACAAACATACAGACACACACACACATACATACATATATGTATATACAGTATATATATATGTGATGTGAGAGCTTCTTCTCTCTCTCTCTCTCTCTCTCTCTCTCTCTCTCTCTCTCTCTCTCTCTCTCTCTCTCCATCAGTGTGCTCCAGGTGGACAGCAGGTGCAGGTGAGCTTTGAAGCTCATCTTCACTCCTGCTTCTGCTGCAGTCTGTTGAGACAGGACACTTAACTGTCTGTACACTCAAACAGTATATGGAGCTCTCTGAAGGCCCCCAGGCTGTCTGCTCTACAGCGCCCCCGGTGGCTGTTCCATCACACAACCTGTCTGAGGTTGTTTGTTCATCAGCAAGTTCCTCCAGCAACTCCACCTTCATCCTGACTGCATCAACCACCAACCACCAGGTCAACAAGAAATGTGAGCATGATCACATGACCCCCAGACCCCTCCTTTTTTCTCCACACACATTCTGTGTCAGTCTGTTTCAGGGAACATCCTCATATTTCACAGTGACAGAGTCCTACTGACCCTGAACGTCTCACTACAGACTGGTCCTCCAGGTTCTGCTGGACCTCCAGGTTCTACTGGACAACCAGTCTCCAGCTGGGACCACATCACAGACAGACCTCCCGTAGAACCTGGAGCAACAGGTCCAGGTTCTACTGGGCCTGGTGGGTTTGACCCACAGAATTCCACTGAGGCCTCAACACACAGACAGACAGACAGACAGACAGACAGACATACACACACACACACACACAAGAGGGCATGATGGGAAACTCAGACCTGATCTCCACATTGAGCTCAGATTAACTGAACCAGACTCAACTGGACCAGGCTCAGATGAACTGAACCACCAGACTCAGATGAACTGAATCAGATCAATTGAATCAGACGACTCAAACAGTGAATCAAACCTCAGTTTATTGACTGAGACTCTCAGAGGCTCCAGCCAGTCATGTGACCTCTGATAGTGAGAAGGCCACGGGACTAAAAATAGACCCGTCAACACACACACACACTTGCTGACCTCTGAGTGACGGGACTGTTACACAACCTGCACCTGTCAGAGTGACACAAACACACAGCTGAGTGTGTGTTTGTGTTGGTCACACTGTAAGCTGATACACACACTGCTGATTTCATAATAGTTATTTCAGAGGTGAAAACAAGCACCCCCACACCCCCCCCCCCCCACTGCAACCTTCTTCACACTAATATCGAACATTGTGGGTGGAGGCCCTGCAGCTTCAGTCTGCTGCCGAACGGTTGAGGACGACCAGGGTGCACCTCGCCTCACAGACAGGGAGTGCTGAGCAGAGTGGACTGGACCTCCTCTAGTCAGAACCGAGCCAGACTGCCGGAGGTGCCAGGACGGTGAAGGCACCTTCACTGCTCTGCTGTGGAGAGTGCTGGTGTGACACTCGCAGTCATATGACAAAGGTTACTGGACGAGAGGTGTTCTTCTGCCAAAGTGTGTGCTTGAGGAGACCCGACCCAACTGGACCTCCTCACACCTCGTGATGATGCAGAACAGCTTCAGCTAGCTCTGATGCTGGGCATCTTCAGCCCCCCACCCGCCACTTATTGGGTCAACCTGTGTCACACTTGTTATGTATTCACTTGTGTGTGAATATCTTGTGAGGAGAGACAATGACGAGACGGGTGCTTCTCAAGTCGACAGCTTTACTTCTGCTTTGCAGTAGCGCATAGACCGAGTATGGGGTACAGCAGGGACACACAACAGCAGCTACGGAAACCCGAAGGCAAACGCGTACTGAACAATACATTACAACTCCTCATTACAACTCCTCATTACAACCTGGCCAGGTGAGCTGCTTGTCAGACAGACTCACAGTGGAAGCTTCAAAGTGAAACGGGAACGATGTTTATGGAACTGGAGGATCCTGACTGAGACACCAGCCACCAATCAGAACATGGCATTGCTGACTGCAGATATCATCATCATAATAGCACCAACATCTCCAACTAGTGCCCCCACCTTGTTTTGTTTTTTCCTGGTTACTGGAGTTCAAACACTCAACATTGTTAATATATATACTGATGATACAGAGGATTTATTCTACTTTCTGCCACACAGGAAGTCACCTGGTTTGAGCGTCCATTTCTCTGATGCTTCTGAAACCGACTGATCTTGTTTTTCTGTCTCATTCACTTTATTTTATTTTGAATCCTTTATTTTTTTGATTCAGATAGTTTCACTTCTCTCTGCTCTATCTTGTTGCTGTAATGATAAAAAATGTCCCCAATATGGAATAAATAAAGGCTTCGATTCCGTTCCATTTTGTTCCCTTCTGTTCTATTCTACGGTTGGAGCGCCCTCTGCTGCACTACTGGCAGAACTGCAGGAGAAATAGAACTAGAAGCCTTTATTAATGCCATATTGGGGGAACTTAGATAACTGTAGCAACAATACAGTGAAGAAAAGACAATTACATTAATCAAAAAGAAGTAAAGAAATAAAATTAAATATTTGTAGGGTAAGAAAGGAACAAAAAATGATGTAACTGAAAAGCACAAGTGATCAGTTTTCCAGATACGACGGTGAGATGAAAACTGGCTTCAACATATTGTGCAAATGGTGGCTGTTTATTGATCATAAAGTCTCATAGCGCAGCTTCCAGAGACAAGTTGTTTGTACCTATCAACGTCTAGGACGTCTTCAGGAGCGCCGCCTGCTGGACGATCCACAGCTTGAGAGACGAGGTGTCGCTGCCGCAGGAGAGCAGATGATTTCCACCTGCTGGATGAAACTGCGAGGACACGGCGGAGGAAGATGAGGAGGAGCAGGAGGAGGAAGAAGAAGAGAAGGTTGGACAAACCAACTAAGTGTGGCTCAACTCAGTGGCGTAGTCTAGATTATTCTAGTGGGATTATTCTACTGTGATTGACACACCTGTCAAACAAAACTTTCACGAAATAATGTGATTTTTATGGAAAAAGTGAAACCTTTACAGAATAACTTGATAGTTTCATGTAAAATCGGGAACATTATAACACAAAAAGATGAAACTGTCGCTAAAAATGACATGAGTATATTTTAAGGTTTATGTCAGACTATTCCCATAAAATCCATTTAACCCAAGGGGAACGAGCTTCTCATCAACCTTCCCCAAAACATCACCACACCTCCCGTGATGCCTTGCACCAACGCTACACAACGAATGCTATTTGGTTATCGAGAAAGAACATCACAAAAACAGAGCAAATCTTTTGACAAAACATTTTTTTGAAGGTGAAACTTTGTCGACAGGTTTCCCTCCAGTCACGACTGCACAAGACGTATTAAGGTAACACATTTTAAATCAGCTGGTAATGACAGAACAACATCTACAGCAAACATCTGATGTAGCATCTTTATCATGAGTCGGTTGAATCAGGAGGTTCCTGTCACATTTCTGACAGTCAAAGAAGCACAAAGATGAAAAAAATATCGAATAAGGATGAAGTTGATTTATACAACAATCTTCCCAACATGACCAATCGTGTGTTCTCACTAGTTTAAAGAACAAATATAGACAATTACAGTTTACAAATATCAATAATTCAATGATGAATTTCAGAAAACCTCTGATGGCTGAAAGATAAATGTTTTGAAGTGAGTGAGTTTGGTTTTTCTTTTCTCTCAAATAAATGGTTTATAAAAGCAAAAAACAAAACAACAACAATAATTGTCATTTCTACATGATTGATTGAAGACATTTTTCCATTGTCTATAACTGGTTTCAAATCATTTTCAAACTCGATCAAAGAGACAAATCCATTATGTTTTTGCAATTCCTAAGGTATTGGCGCTCGCGGGCATAAGTATTTCACATATATGCACCGAAACAGTGGATCTAAGTGTCAATAAATCTTAATCTAAATCTGAATCTGGATCTGAATCTGAATCCGAAACAGAAAGAAACTCCTCCTCAAACATCACTGAAAAATCTCTCTCACACATCCTGATGTCAGCAGTTTTCTGATCTCCTGCCTTTCCAACACCGAAACATGGGAAGAGTTTCTCAGTGAAAGTGTCTTCATAAGTGCAGATGTGAGTCTGGTCCACAGCGTCGTAGAAGGAAACCTTCCCCTGGTCAAAGTCCAGCTGGACTCTGAGTCTCTCCACACTCTTCTTCACCGTGAAAGTGTCACCAAGACCATGATAGTATTTTCCATTTTCATATAGTAAACACCAGAGTCCATATTCTGGTGAGGCAGATCCCTCATCCTTCCTGTCAGCTGACTCTTTAGCGACACCTATAGTCCACCAAGGATGAGCTCCCACCTCCACCTCCCAGCTGTGTTGTCCTGAGCTGAAACCTTCAGAACCCAGAACATCGGCATGTATAGTGTGTCTCTCTGGATTATCAGGAAGCTGCTGAGATGTTTTTCCTCTATTTCTCACACTGGTCAGGTCATCAGACAGGTGGAGCCAGCAGGCTGCAGTGTTTGGGTCCAGGATGACTGGACTGAAGTGGACCTGGTCCTTCATCTTCTGCCACACTGTGAAGGACAGGTTGCCCAGGTGTTTGGCCACGTTGATCAGTGCTCCTGGGAGCAGCTGTGGCTCTGAATGGGAGCACTGGTCTCTGGCTTTGCTCTGAAGGCCTTTATAACTGTTGAGGAAGACCATGGTGTCCTTCTGCTGCAGCTCCTCCTCAACAGCAGTGATGGTGCTGGACAGAGAAGACATCTTCTCCTGAATCTTCTCCATCTCTCTGATCACAGTCTTCCTCTTCTGCTCCTCTTCCTTCCTCAGAGCCGCCAGTCTGGACTCCTCTTCCTCTCTCAGGAAGAGGCGGAGCTTGTCAAACTCTGCTCTGATCTGCTTCTCTGTGGACGACGCCTGCTTCTTCAAGTGTCGAATCACTTGTTTGAATTTTAACTCAACTTCTCTGTATTTCTTCTTCTTGTCCTTTAAAGCTGTGAAGTTGGACTTCAGCTGCTCCTTCAGTCCTGGGACTGCTTCTTCCACAGGAACCACCTTGTGACCCTGGTGGAGAGAAAACTCACACACAGGGCACAGAGCTTTCTGCTCAACCTCACAGAACATTATGGACTCTGCTTTGTGTTTGCACAGCAGCTCCACCTTCACTGCTTCCACTGTCTCAGACGATCCAGACTGCTGGCTGTCAGCCAACGACTCAACCAGACGCTTCAGGGCAAAGTCTGGAGGCGGAAATTCCATTGAAGATTTTCTTCTACATACAGGACAGTTTTTGCTTTCATTCTTCTCCCAGAAGCTCTGCAGACACTTGGAGCAGAAGCTGTGGTTGCAGCTCAGAGTCACTGGGTCTTTGAAAGTCTCCAAACAAATTGAACAGTTGAGTAAACTTTCTACACAAGCTAATTTCTCTGCCATTTCAGCAGATATTCCGCCCAGCCAGATGGATTGAAATATTTATTTGCAGTTGGGAAAGTCAGACTCACCGACTCAGTCTGTGTCCTGTGGAACTGCAGATGAAAAACCTCCAATTGTTTTGCTCAAAGCAGATACTCTGCAATGCCAGCTAATGGCGTCTCAGCTCCTTGTAACAAGACGACTTCTCATCAACCGTTGCACTTTCCGCCTCAGCAGAGACCCCCAGACTTCCCTTGTCCCAGTCACCTCCTCCACCTCATTCAGTGGGACCCAAAGGCGTTCCCAGTCCAGCAGAGAGACCTTGTCCCTCTGGGGAGTCCTGGGTCTTCTTCAGGGTCTCTTCCTGGTGGGACAGAACACCTTTCCAGGAAAACCTAGATAAAGACATTAATAAAAGTGTATCATTGCAGTAGAATAAAATGCATTTGGTTTTCCTCCCTTTACAAAGGTTCTCACATTTTCATAAGAATCTCCATACATCAATAAGGGTCCCAGTGCTCCCAGTTAGCTGCCATCTTGCACCAGCATATTTCTAAGGAAGCCTGGTGTGGACAATCCAGCTGCCTTTCCTATGTAAATATACATTTGTAGCCACACATCTGCAATGTAAAAAATCCACACTGTTTGACCTCCACTGAATAATTAACTGCAGTCAAGGTCATTCAAAGTCATTGGACCTGGAATATTTGCATTCTTTGGAATGACAGTCAGTGTGACCTTTAACCTTAAATGCCAGTAAGGCCAAAGTGTTGCACTGGGCCGATTGGGACACAACTGAGTGTAACGGGTGTGTCTCTTGTGATGTTGTAAACATGCCCGTTAACTTGTGCATCTTGCGTTGTGTTCATGGAGACATGGACTCAGGTTGCAGTGTTTGCTGCCACTTTCATTGAACGCAGCACAGAGTGTATGAAGAGACAAATGAACACAGACTGTGATGCCAGGATGACTGAAGTTGGCACCACATTCACTGCGGTGCTGCTTAAGTTTCGATTCCACCTTAAAAAATAGTTCCGCGATTAAACCACTAGATGTCAGTGTTTATTCCAACACTGTTCAATATAAAAAATAAATAAATCACTATGTCTTTGTTGACGAGGATTTCTGACTAAATTATTATTATCATTGGAAAGCCCGGGAGCTCTACTTTCACAATCAGCTGAAACATTTCATGGGAAATCATTTTTGCCTTTTGGGGGACTCCAAAGTAGCAACTTTGCCATCCAGTATTTTTTCTCATCTTTGACAAGGATTATTTCAAAAACTATAGAGTAGAAATGGACATGCGAGGTATCATTGTAAAGCATGCAAGCTCTACTATCACAACCAGTTGACATATTTCACAATTGACCTGAAAAACTGAAAATTATCATCATGTCAATGGCAAAGTTGTCAAATTTGGAGTCCCCCCAAAAGGTCAAAAATGATTTCCCATATTGTATGTCAACTGATTGTGATAGAAGAGCTCCCAGGCTGTACGATGATACCTCACATGTAAATATCTATTGTATAATTCTGGAAATAATCCAACTGAAAAACCGAAAAATATCATGTCAATAACAAATTGTTAACTTTGGAGTCCCCCAAAAGGCCAAAAAATTTCCCTTGAAATCTTTCAGTCGATTGTGATAGTAGAGCTCCCAGGCTGTACGATGATACCTCATATGTCCATTTATACTGTATAATTTTTTGGGGGGGGAATCCACCTCAACATAGACATAATGATATGCTGAATTGTATATGTTGAGGTGTTGGGATAGGCACAGCCCTCTAGCGGTCAAATTGAGGATTTCTTTTTTTTCTTTTTTTCAAGTGGAATCGAAACGTAAGAAGCACCGCGGCGAAAGTGGTGCCAACTTCAGCGTTGTACGCGAGGTGTGGCTGACATTGCAGTCCTCTGCTCTCAGTGGGCGCAGCACAGACTGAGACATAAAATAATAACATTCAATTCAATAAAATATTCTTCAAAGTTATTTATAAAACAGAAGCAATACATAGAACTCCCAATCTCCATACCTGTATGAAGAGACAAATGAACGCAGACTGTGATGCGAGGTGTGGCTGACACTGCAGGCCTCTGTCAGCAACACACATACACACACATGAGAAAAAGCTCCAGAAAGAAAAGTGTACTAGCGATCAAAATAACGAGGCACGTCTGCAACATTCTCCACACGAAACACACCCCGGACATTTCACACTCTTCATTTATCTCATCTACATATATATTTATAAACACGTAACAGGTTCACTAAAACCAAGTAGAACCGGAAAGGAGAAGTCGAAACCGACCTGCTGTCAGTGGGCGCAACACAGACTGACAGCGTCCAAACTTTTGCGCGGAGTAAGCGGCACCTTCTTAAAGGGACAGTACCGATTTTACGTCTCTGTCGCTTCCTCCGTTGAACTAGAAAATAAAATAAAACAAAAATAAATAAGAATAAAAGTAAAAATAAAAATAAAAATAAAAATACAATAAAGTAAAGTAAAGTAAGGATTTTGATGACATTTCAGAAGATCAAAACAAAAGAAAATTTATACCCTGGTTAGATGAGCTTTATTGAACATCTTGAAAAGAGCAGAACCACACAACCACAGAGTTGCCAGTATTTATATACGATATGTTTTCAGACAGTACTTTGCAGCCGATCATTTGCAAACCTCTGAGGTTTTTCATCTGTGGCTCTCAAGGTAAAAGAAGTGCAGTCAATAGATTTCCAGACTGAACTTGACTGTACTATTACTGCATCAGGATAAATAAAAGAACCTTCAATGATAATGACAGAGCTTTATTTATTGTTTTCTCATCATTAAGATAATACATATAATACATCAGCAGAATATGCACGGATGGAAGAAACAAGAGAATAAATCCCCACCTGTGGATTTCAGACAGTAACAGCTGAGCACATGCAGTATTTTAACATGGCAAGTCAAAGTACTCAAAGTACTACGACCCTTCTGTCATTAATATCCAGCCGTTTTCCCCTCTGATGACGTCACACCTCACGCCAAATGTCATGTTACATATCAGCTGATTAAAAACACTTACACAAACGATGCAAAGCGTTGCACTGCTTCACTCAATGGACGCGTGAAGGCCAGAACAACAGAGGGCGCCAGAGAGCAACATTATTTGTCCGTGTAAAGTGAGAGTAGTGGAGCGTGTTTTCAGGAGCACAAGGAAGAAATGAAAGAAAGAAAGAAAGAAAGAATGAAAGACAGAAGAGTGAAGGCAAAATGATTTGGTTTACAGGAGAAGTGACTGTTTTTAAAAGTGTTTGAACCCACACGAGCGTCTGAGGGGGATACTGTAGTTTCAGAGAATATTGCAGTATCATCCTGACTTCTTAGTACTGAACCAAATGAATATGGTGGAAAATAGCAAGTGTCAAAAGAAGAGAAAGAATTGATGGGTAAGATTTCTGGGAGAGTTTTAGCTGTTAAAACCTGCTGGAAGATGATTGACAGGTGGTTTGTCTTTGCAAAATGTTCATGTCACTCTGATATGTTGGTGTAAAGTACTTTAGTAGAGTATATTCTACTTCAGATATCACAGTTGTACGTATTTATTTCATTTTCAGTAAACCTTAAACCAGATAAAACAGCAGTTGTGAGTCCTAGAGTTGAAAGTGGAACACAGACAATGAAAAAACCTTGAATAATAATGATGATATTGACGATGATAATGATGATGATGAATGTCGTTCAGATATAAATGCTTTTTTTTTTTTTTTGGTTTTATGTCCCTTTGAGGACCTTCCTCTAGGTGGGTGGAGGTCCTTGGTAGCGCAGCATGATGTTGAAGGAGCGCGCGAAGTTGTTGTGGCAGGAGCAGCTGTGTGCTTGGTCTACGAAGGGCAGCAGCAGCAGCAGCAGCAGCGCCAGCAGGAGGAGCCAGAGAGGCAGCGCCAGCCGACACACCCTCCGCAGCAGCGAGGGCCTCTGCAGGGAGCAGCACAGCCACTGGTCACACAGGGTATTACAACACGGAATTAACACTGAAAAACAGCTCAGTGAGAGTGTTGTTTTTGGCAGGCATTTTAGATTTAGTTTTAGTCATAGTCTTTTGGACGAAATGCTACTTTGTTTTAGTCACATTTTAGTCATTTTGTATCCTTGGTAGTTTTAGTCTAGTTTTAGTCGACTAAAACTGAAAAGGTTTTCGTCACATTTTCGTCATTTTGCATCTTTAATAGTTTTAGTCGACTAAAACTCAAATACATTTTAGTCAATTTTTTGTCCAGGTTCAGTTAGTTTTTTTAAAAAGATGTTTATCAATAAGGCCAAAATTACATTGAATCCAAAAGTTGACAGGTCATATGAAGTGCAATTGAATTCATAAAGCAGTTCATTCGCCTAACCCTTTTGTAAAATAACTCATTCCTTACCACCACTTACCAGATTGATATCTCTCTAGCCTAGACTTCCTAATTGAGTGGAATCTGTTTATTATTATACTCTACAAGTTAAGAGACAAAAGATTCGTTCTTTGGTTTTATTTTTGAGAACCATCAAAAGTGCAATCACAAAGTCATAAAAACAGATAACACTAGGTAATCAGAGGGGCACACGCACACGCACACGCACACACACACACACACACACACACACAGGCACACACGCACACACGTACACACGGACACACGCACATAGGCACACACGCACACGCACACACAGGATTTGCATCTGATGTCACCTTCATACGGAAGACAGTGCACCGTTTGTGGCCAGAACTCTGTAACGTGACTCACGTACCCTTGTGGCTTTAGCCTGAAGGCTATAAGGCTCGGCGTGCAATAATAAAACATAACATCGCACAATAACTAACTTTAGCCCGTCGAAGCAACGCAGCTAGCCACCCGTCCCGTTTTCCCCAGAATTGTTCTCTTTTTTTCACCACCTGTCCCGGGAAAAATGAAATCTCTCCCGGGACATAATTTGTCCCGTTTTTTAGGGAAAATGACAAATTTTGATTTCCGTCTGTGGTCTAGATAGGGTTGCCAACCCTCCCGTAAAATACGCGATTGTCCCGTATTTGGCAACTAAAAAACCTGTCCCGTAATGAACTGATACGGGACGCACTTCACTTTGTCCCGTATATTTCGGGGACGCCTCCGCCCCCCTGTCGTCGGCAGACTTGAGAAATCGGAACCCCGCCACCCCCGAGATGTCCTGGATTTGAAATTCTCGGAGGTGGCAACCCTACGTGCAACACAAACGTTTTCGTCTAGTCTCGTGAACGAAAACGCACATTCGTCAATGTCACGTCTTCGTCTCCAAAAAAAGGGGTGTTGACGAAATTATTTCGTCAACGTCATCGTCAACGAAAACAACACTGGACTGAAATGTTTTCTAATCATAAATATTCTCTTACCTTCTGCACCTTTGACGGGACGAGCAGCTCCTCTGCTTTGGCTCCAACTTTCTGGAGGACAGAAGATGAAGAACCACTTAGAACAACTTTGAAACTGCTGGGACAAATCAAATCAAATCAAATCAAATCAAATCAAAGCAGCACCTTCTGTAGATTGAAATGCAACACAAGGTTCTCCACAACACAACACAGAGAGGCAGGTAACACAACAACACACACATGACAATAGTCCAGCCATGGGCAAACTACAGCCCGGGGGCCGTTCCCCCCCCTCACCCTCCGACCTGGTGGTCTGGTGGGTCTCCAGATGGTCCAGAGCTCCTCCAGACCACCAGGCCTGAGGAACCTCCAGCTCATGGTGCTTTCTACTCGGTCCACCAGTTCCAGTTGGAACCCGTCGCCCTTCCTCACCTTGGCTTTGGTTCTCTTCCTGACCTGCGTCACCTCCTTCAGCTTGGACTTGTGTAGCATCCAGCGGTAGCGCAGGTCCTCCAGGTCCTCCTGGGCTTCCTGAGAACCTTCAGCCTGGCTGGAGGTTCTGGACTGGAGCAGCAGCTGGAACTGCTCCTGACCCCAGGCTGCTCTGCTCCTCAGAGCCTGTAGAGGCGCCGTAGCACACACCTTCAGGTTACACACAGCTTAGCCTCCTTTGTTTTAGCCATGTACTTCGGTCTGTGCAGCCAAATTAAATGCTACGTTTACAGTGGCCAATATTAGTGAGAAGCTTCAAATTATTACATGAACATCATGTCGAGAAAAAGAAGTATAAACACAATAGACAGAATAAATAGTGACCAGGTGGTGGGGTATGTAGGCTGTATAATATGGACCTGTGCAGAATAGGGCTCTGATGCTGGTGACGGTGTAATCAGTGGCAGCAGGGAGGTGAGGGGTTAACTGGCGTTTAACAGTCTGTTCAAGTATCTTGGTCGTCTTTACATTCTTGTTCTGTCAATAAACGACCCAGTTCGTCATTTGTCTGCGTAAATTCCTTTTGCGATCCGCTGAAGTCAAGACGGACTTTATTCATCACAATGTCAACATTTGCGTCATCTTCCATGAACGTTTTGATTTCATTTTCCAGACTTGTTAGCCGGGACAACTTGTACCTGCGAGCGTTTTTTAGTTTTGTTATCTGCTCTGCTACTGCTTTCTCAGTCATCTTTACTGCCCTTTTTCCGCTGTCGTGCCGGGGTACATTCCATTCATTCATTCATTCATTCATTCATTCATTCATTCCGGAGCCGGATGCAGTTGGCACTTTCGGGTAGTAAATAAATGATCGAACTTACAGATTGACGTCATCTCATTAACAAACCACCATTTGCCCATCGGGAGTTCCTTTTCGAGCCAAGCCAGTCCACTATTCCATTTTCCACAGCAAAATTCTTTTGACTAAAGTGTTGTTCCACGGTCTTCATTTTCGTAGAAGCTCTTTACCTTTGATGCTCGGGTGTCTTCAATGTCTGTCCGTCGTACCAGCACCACTACATCAATTAAAGATAAATCATGAAATGGTCCTCTAAAGCAAATTATTTATAAAATTATTTATATACTGAAATAAAATGTACATTTAGGCACCTACACCTGGTAATGACAGAACAACATCTACAGCAAACATCTGATGCAGCATCTTCATCATGAGTCGGTTGAATCAGGAGGTTCCTGTCACATTTCTGACAGTCAAAGAAGTACAAAGATGAAAAAAATGTCCAATAAGGATGAAGTTGATTTTTACAACAATCTTCCCAACATGACCAATCGTGTGTTCTCACTAGTTTAAATAACAAAAATAGACAATTACAGTTTACAAATATCAATAATTAAATGATGAATTTCAGAAAACCTCTGATGGCTGAAAGATAAATGCTTTGAAGTGAGTGAGTTTGGTTTTTTTTTTCTCTCAAATAAATGGTTTATAAAAGCAAAAAATAAGCAAAACAATCATTGTCATTTCTACATGATTGATTGAAGACATTTTTCCATCGTCTATAACTGGTTTCAAATCATTTTCAAACATGTGAATCTCAATCAAAGACTCAAAACAGCCTGAACCTCTTCTTGGCATAGAGCCACCCTGGTAGCATCGAGCATCGCTGACAGCTGGCGTCCTTCTCAAAAATCTGAAAAAAATCTCTCTCACACATCCTGATGTCAGCAGTTTTCTGATCTCCAGCCTTTCCAACACCGAAATATTGGAGGAGTTTCTCAGTGAAAGTGTCTCTATGAGTGTAGATGTGAGTCTGGTCCACAGCGTCGTAGAAGGAAACCTTCCCCTGGTCAAAGTCCAGCTGGACTCTGAGTCTCTCCACACTCTTCTTCACCGTGACAGCGCTAGAACCATTAGAATATTTTCCATTTCTATGGCATAAACACCAGAGTCCATATTTTGGTGAGGCAGATATCTCACCCTTCCTGTCAGATGACTCTTTAGCAACACCTATATTCCAGTCTGGATGATCTCCCACCTCCACCTCCCAGTTGTGTTGTCCTGAGCTGCAACCTACAGAACCCAGAACTGCGGTATATCCAGTGTGTCTCTCTGGATTATCAAGAAGCTGCAGAGATGTTTCTCCTCTATTTCTCACACTGGTCAGGTCATCAGACAAGTGGAGGCAGGGGTTTGCAGTGTTTGGGTCCAGGATGACTGGACTGAAGTGGACCTGGTCCTTCATCTTCTTCCACACTGTGAAGGACAGGTTGCCCAGGTGTTTGGCCACGTTGATCAGTGCTCCTGGGAGCAGCTGTGGCTCTGACTGGGAGCACTGGTCTCTGGCTCTGCTCTGAAGGCCTTTATAACTGTTGAGGAAGACCATGGTGTCCTTCTGCTGCAGCTCCTCCTGAACAGCAGTGACGGTGCTGGACAGAGAAGACATCTTCTCCTGAATCTTCTCCATCTCTCTGATCACAGTCTTCCTCTTCTGCTCCTCTTCCTCCCTCAGAGCCGCCAGTCTGGACTCCTCTTCCTGAGAGAGGAAGAGGCGGAGCTTGTCAAACTCTGCTCTGATCTGCTTCTCTGTGGACGACGCCTGCTTCTCCAAGAGTTCAATCACTTGTTTCACCTTGTGACCCTGTTGGGGAGAAAACTCAAAGCCAGGGTGCAGAGCGTTCTGCTCATCCTCACAGAACATTTTGGTCTCATTTTGGTTTGGGGTTGGGGGGGGCGGTGAAAAGAACGCATAGAAATAAGCAAAACACCAACAGTGATAATAAGAAAAACTAAAAAGAGCACTACGATCTTTTTTTTGTGTTTGCACAGCAGCACCTTCACTGCTTCCACCTTCTCAGACCATCCAGACTGCTGGCTGTCAGCAAACAAGTCGGCCAGTTTCTTCAGGACAAAGTTCGGCACCGGAAATTCCATTGAGGATTTTCTTCTACATACGGGACAGTCTTTGCTGTCATTCTTCTCCCAGAAGCTCTGCAGACACTTGGAGCAGAATTTTATTTTATAGTCGACTGATCATGCTCTTTATTCCCCCCCAAACTGTTAAAGTTGCACTTGGCACTATGACAATTTTTCATCCTGTCAGCCTTGCACTATGTAAAAAATGGCCGCTTATTTAATTTTCTATTGTTTGTATTATTTTTATTTTAGTTATTGCATGCTTCTATTATATGTACATTACTCAGTTGACTGGAGCCCTGTTACAAAAAGAATTTCCCTCGGGATAAATAAAGTATTTCTGATTCTGATTCTGATTCTGATGAGCTTTATTGAACATCTTGAAAAGAGCAGAACCACACAACCACAGAGTTGCCAGTATTTATTGAAGCTTCTACACCAGATACTTGACAGCTCGCTGTAATATACAGATAAAAACTACATCATATGCAGTCATACAGGATTGTGATGATATGTTTTCACACAGTACTTGCAGCCAATCGTTTGCAAACCTCTGAGGTTTTTCATCTGTGGCTCTCATCTAAACACAATAGACAGAATAAACAGTGACCAGGTGGTGGGGTATGTAGGCTGTAGGCTGTATAATATGGACCTGTGCAGAATAGGGCTCTGATGCTGGTGACGGTGTAATCAGTGGCAGCAGGGAGGTGGGGGGTTAACTGGCGTTTAACAGTCTGATGGCCAGGGGGAAGTCACTGTTGGTCAATCTGGTTGTTCTGCAGCAGATACTGCAGAAACTTCTGCCAGATGCCAGCAGACGGGAGAACAGACCATGGTTAGGGTGGGTGGGGTCTGACAGGATGCAGTGGGCTCTGGACAGGCATCGGCTATCTGCAAAGTGGCAGATGGCAGATAGCAGAGAGCCTTGATGTCTTTGTCATTCATAGTTTGACTTCTCTTTGCTTTATATCGTTGCTGTTATGATGAAAATGTCCCCAATGTGGGATTAATAAAGGCTTCTATTGCGTTCTATTTTGTATTTCCTTGCTGTTCTATTCTATGGTTGGAGCGCCCTCTGCTGCATTGGAGGAAGAACTGCAGTAACAGCAGCGGTAAGTGAACCAGCAGCAGTATTAATATAATAATAATAATAAGTCATTATTTAGAGGTGAAACAGCTCCACCTTGAGCGACAACAACAACAATAATAAATAATAATCAAAGTGATCAACTTTGATCACAGTTTGTGTCTTTTAAAAACTTTGAAACTTAGTGCACAAATGTAGCAAAAAGTTTTTAGAAAAATAAATATTCCAGTAAAGTATGAATACCTGAAGAATCTACTGAGGTCACTGAATATTTGTACTTTGAGGTCGACCATCGTTCACTGGGAAACTCCATCAGCTTCAAAACCTTATGAAAAAAAATGACAAAATCAAAACACAAACTGAGTTTCATCTGGATGCAGTGAGAGACTGTATGAGCGCCGCAAACACGGAGTTAATCCATATCATTAAATGAGGGGTGCAATAGTGACAGGCAGGTAGAATAAGATGGTTGGAAGTGACAGGATGACTGTGGCCTCCTCATTGAACTGGACACAGGTGACTTCCTGTGGGGATCATCTCACTCATTGACCTTCATTGAAAAGTGAAAATGCTAATATGACAATAAGAAGCATCAACAATTACAATTTTATGATGCTGGGCTGGGGGTGTCGGGGGTGTGGGGGGGAGTCCCGAATCTGTTTCCAAAAAACAATAAAATGAACTTTGATTCATTAATACATTGTAAACACATTATTTGTGATTGCAAGTTTATTCTGAAAGTCTTTGTTAACTAATCTGAAGTAGATTTTCTTTTCAAGGTATCTGTTCTTTACTTGAGTATTTATTTTTTTGACAACTTTTTACTACGACTCCTTTCAGTAGCACTTTACTGCCACGCCAGGAAAAACAACAGGGCTCAGTATGACGGAATTCCATGAAAGGTTTCACGTCAAAACAAAACTTTCACGAAATAGCGTGAGTTTGATGTAAAAAGTGAAACTTTTACAAAATAACTTGATAGTTTTGTGTAAAATCGTGAACATTTTAACGTTAAAAGATGAAACTTTCATTAAATAACATGATTATTTTACAATTTATGTCAGACTATTCCCATAATATCAATGTTACCCAAGGGGAACGACCTTCTCATCAACCCTCAACCTTCCCCCAAAAACATCACTACACCTCCCATGATGCCTTGCACCAACGCTACACAACGCATGCTGTTTGTCAGTCACGGCTGCACAAGACGTATTAATGCAACACATTTTAAATCAGCTGGTAATGACAGAACAATATCTACAGCAAACATCTGATGTAGCATCTTCATCATGAGTCGGTTGAATCAGGAGGTTCCTGTCACATTTCTGACAGTCAAAGAAGCACAATGATGAAAAAAAAATATCCAATAAGGATGAAGTTGATTTATACAACAATCTTCCCAACATGACCAATTGTGTGTTCTCACTAGTTTAAATAACAAAAAAGACTACAACAGTTTACAAATATCAATAATTCAGTTCATGTCTAATTGGTTTTGAAGTCAATGATGAATTTCGGTTTTTCTTTTCTCTCCCAAATCAATGGTTTGTAAAAGCAAAAAACAAACAAAAAACAATCATTGTAATTTCTACATGATTGATTGAAGACATTTTTCCATTGTCTATAACTGGTTTCAAATCATTTTCAAACTCAATCAAAGAGTCAAATCCATCATGTTTTTGCAATTCTTAATGTATTGGAGCTCACGGGCATAAGTATTTCACATGTATGCACCTAAACAGGGGATCTAAGTGTCAATAAATCTTAATCTGAATCTGAATCTGGATCTGAATCTGATTCCGAAACAGAAAAAAACTCCTTCTCAAACATCACTGAAAAATCTCTCTCACACATCCTGATGTCAGCAGTTTTCTGATCTCCAGCCTCTCCAACACTGAAAAATGGGAAGAGTTTCTCAGTGAAAGTGTCTTCAAGAGTGTAGATGTGAGTCTGGTCCACAGCGTCGTAGAAGGAAACTTTCCCCTGGTCAAAGTCCAGCTGGACTCTGAGTCTCTCCACACTCTTCTTCACCATGTCAGTGTCACCACTAACATCAGTGTATTCTCCATTTTCATATGGTAAACACCAGAGTCCATATTTTGGTGAGGCATATATCTCACCCTTCCTGTCAGCTGACTCTTTAGCGACACCTATAGTCCACCAAGGATGATCTCCCACCTCCACCTCCCAGCTGTGTTGTCCTGAGCTGAAACCTTCAGAACCCACAACATTGGCATATCTAGTGTGTCTCTCTGGATTATCAGGAAGCTGCTGAGGTGTTTCTCCATATCTCACACTGGTCAGGTCATCAGACAGGTGGAGCCAGCAGTGTGCAGTGTTTGGGTCCAGGATGACTGGACTGAAGTGGACCTGGTCCTTCATCTTCTGCCACACTGTGAAGGACAGGTTGCCCAGGTGTTTGGCCACGTTGATCAGTGCTCCTGGGAGCAGCTGTGGCTCTGACTGGGAGCACTGGTCTCTGGCTCTGCTCTGAAGGCCTTTATAACTGTTGAGGAAGACCATGGTGTCCTTCTGCTGCAGCTCCTTCTCAACAGCAGTGATGGTGATGGACAGAGAAGACATCTTCTCCTGAATCTTCTCCATCTCTCTGATCACAGTCTTCCTCTTCTGCTCCTCTTCCTCCCTCAGAGCCGCCAGTCTGGACTCCTCTTCCTCTCTCAGGAAGAGGCGGAGCTTGTCAAACTCTGCTCTGATCTGCTTCTCTGTGGACGACGCCTGCTTCTCCAAGTGTTGAATCACTTGTTTGAATTTTAACTCAACTTCTCCGTATTTCTTCTTCTTGTCCTTTAAAGCTGTGAAGTTGGACTTCAGCTGCTCCTTCAGTCCTGGGACTGCTTCTTCCACAGGAACCACCTTGTGACCCTGGTGGAGAGAAAACTCACACACAGAGCAGAGAGCTTTCTGCTCAACCTCACAGAACATTATGGTCTCTGCTTTGTGTTTGCACAGCAGCTCCACCTTCACTGCTTCCACTGTCTCAGACGATCCAGACTGCTGGCTGTCAGCCAACGACTCAACCAGTTCCTTCAAGACAAAGTTCACCAGTGGAAATTCCATTGAGGATTTTCTTCTACATACAGGACAGTTTTTGCTTTCATTCGTCTCCCAGAAGGTCTGCAGACACTTGGAGCAGAAGCTGTGGGTGCAGCTCAGAGTCACTGGGTCTTTGAAAGTCTCTAAACAAACTGAACAGTTGAGTAAACTTTCTACACGAGCTAATTTCTCTGCCATTTCAGCAGATATTCCTCCCAGCCAGATGGATTGAAATATTTATTTGCAGTTGGGAAAGTCAGACTCACCGACGCAGTCTGTGTCCTGTGGAACTGCAGATAAAAAACCTCCAATTGTTTTGCTCAAAGCAGATACTCTGCAATGCCAGCTAATGGCGTCTCAGCTCCTTGTAACAAGATGATTTCTCGTCAACCTTTGCACCTTCCGCCTCAATAAATGACGCCTGCAGGGTCTCTTCCTGGTGGGACAGAACACCTTTCCAGGAAAACCTAGATAAAGACATTAATAAAAGTGTATCATTGCAGTAGAATAAAATTCATTTGGTTTTCCTCCCTTCACAAAGGTTCTCACATTTTTATAAGAATCTCCATACATCAATAAGGGTCCCAGTGCTCCCAGTTAGCTGCCATCTTGCACCAGCATGTTTCTAAGGAAGCCTGGTGTGGACAATCCAGCTGCCTTTCCTATGTAAATATACATTTGTAGCCACACATCTGCAATGTAAAAAATCCACACTGTTTGACCTCCACTGAATAATTACCTGCAGTCAAGGTCATTCAAAGTCATTGGACCTGGAATATTTGCATTCTTTGGAATCACAGTCAGTGTGACCTTTAACCTTAAATGCCAGTAAGGCCAAAGTGCTGCATTGGGCCGATTGGGACACAACTGAGTGTAACGGGTGTGTCTCTTGTGATGTTGTAAACATGCCCGTTAACTTGTGCATCTTGCGTTGTGTTCATGGAGACATGGACTCAGGTTGCAGTGTTTGCTGCCACTTTATTCCTGGCTTTCATTGAACGCAGCACAGGCTGTATGAAGAGACAAATGAACACAGACTGTGATGCCAAGGACGACCTGAAGGTGGCACCACATTCACTGCGGTGCTGCTTAAGTTTCGATTCCACCTTGAAAAAATAGTTCCGCGATTTGACCACTAGATGGCAGTGCTTATTCCAACACCGTTCAATATAAAAAATAAATAAATCACTATGTCTTTGTTGACGAGGATTTCTGACTAAATTATTATTATCATTGGAAAGCCTGGGAGCTGTACTTTCACAATCAGCTGAAACATTTCACAGGAAATCATTTTTGGCCTTTTTGGGGACTCCAAAGTAGCAACTTTGCCATTGACAGTATGATATTTTTCAGTTTTTCAGGTGGATTATATCCAGAATTATATAGTAGAAATGGACATGTGAGGTATCATCGTAATGCCTGGGAGCTCTCCTATCAAAATCAGACATATTTCAAAATCCACCTGAATAATAGCCAATGATACCTCACATGTCAATTTCAACCGTATAATTTTTGAAAGAAAATCCACCTCAACATAGACATAATGATACACTGAATTTTATATGTTGAAAAGTGTAATCGAAACTTAAGAAGCACCGCGGCGAATGTGGTGCCAACTTCAGCGTCGTATGCGAGGTGTGACTGACACTGCAGGCCTCTGTCAGCAACACACATACACACACATGAGAAAAAGCTCCAGAAAGAAAAGTGTCCTACCGACCTAAATAACGAGGCACGTCTGCAACATTCTCCACACGAAACACACCCCGGACATTTCACACTCTTCATTTATCACTCCTACATATATATTTATAAACACGTAACAGGTTCACTAAAACCAAGTAGAACCGGAAAGGAGAAATCGAAACCGACCTGCTGTCAGTGGGCGCAGCACAGACTGACAGCGTCAAAACTTTCGCGCGGAAGAAGCGACAGCTTCTTAAAGGGACAGTACCGATTGTACGTCTCTGTCGCTTCCTCCGTTGAACTAGAAAATAAAATAAAATAAAAATAAAAATAAAACAAACAAAAAATAAATAAATAAAAAATATATAATAAGGATTTTGATGACATTTCAGAAGATCAAAACAAAAGAAAATGTATACCCTGGGTACATGAGCTTTATTGAACATCTTGAAAAGAGCAGAACCACACAACCACAGAGTTGCCAGTATTTATTGAAGCTTCTACGCCAGATACTTGACAGCTCGCTGTAATATACAGATAAAAACTACATCATATGCAGTCATACAGGATTGTGATGATATGTTTTCAGACAGTACTTTGCAGCCGATCATTTGCAAACCTCTGAGGTTTTTCATCTGTGGCTCTCAAGGTAAAAGAAGTGCAGTCAATAGATTTCCAGACTGAACTTGACTGTACTATTACTGCATCAGGATAAATAAAAGATCCTTCAATGATAACGACAGAGCTTTATTTATTGTTTTCTCATCATTAAGATAATACATATAATACATCAGCAGAATATGCACGGATGGAAGAAACAAGAGAATAAATCCCCACCTGTGGATTTCACACAGTAACAGCTGAGCACATGCAGTATTTTAACATGGCAAGTCAAAGTACTCAAAGTACTACGACCCTTCTGTCATTAATATCCAGCTGCTTTCCCCTCTGATGACGTCACACCTCACGCCAAATGTCATGTTACATATCAGCTGATTAAAAACACTGATACACAAACGATGCACAGCGCTGCACTGCTTCACTCAATGGACGCGTGAAGGCCAGAACAACAGAGGGCGCCAGAGAGCAACAGTATTTGTCCGTGTAAAGTGAGAGAAGTGGAGCGTGTTTTCAGGAGCACAAGGAATAAAAGAAAGAAAGAAAGAGAGACAGAAGAGTGAAGGCAAAATGATTTGGTTTCCAGGAGAAGTGACTGTTTTTAAAAGTCTTTGAGCCCACACGAGCGTCTGAGGGGGATACTGTAGTGTCAGAGAATATTGCAGTATCATCCTGCCTTCTTAGTACTGAACCAAATGAATATGGTGGAAAATAGCAAGTGTCAAAAGAAGAGAAAGAATTGATGGGTGAGATTTCTGGGAGAGTTTTAGCTGTTAAAACCTGCTGGAAGATGATTGACAGGTGGTTTGTCTTTGCAAAATGTTCATGTCACTCTGATATGTTGGTGTAAAGTACTTTAGTAGAGTATATTCTACTTCAGATATCATAGTTGTACGTATTTATTTCATTTTCAGTAAACCTTAAACCAGATAAAACAGCAGTTGTGAGTCCTAGAGTTGAAAGTGGAACACAGACAATGAAAAAACCTTGAATAATAATGATGATATTGACGATGATAACGATGATGATGAATGTCGTTCAGATATAAATGCTTTTTTTTTTTTTTGGTTTTATGTCCCTTTGAGGACCTTCCTCTAGGTGGGTGGAGGTCCTTGGTAGCGCAGCATGATGTTGAAGGAGCGCGCGAAGTTGTTGTGGCAGGAGCAGCTGTGTGCTTGGTCTACGAAGGGCAGCAGCAGCAGCAGCAGCAGCAGCAGCAGCAGCGCCAGCAGGAGGAGCCAGAGAGGCAGCGCCAGCCGACACACCCTCCGTAGCAGCGAGGGCCTCTGCAGGGAGCAGCACAGCCACTGGTCACACAGGGTATTACAACACGGAATTAACACTGAAAAACAGTTCAGTGAGAGTGTTGTTTTTGGCAGGCATTTTAGATTTAGTTTTAGTCATAGTCTTTTGGACGAAATGCTACTTTGTTTTAGTCACATTTTAGTCATTTTGTATCCTTGGTAGTTTTAGTCTAGTTTTAGTCGACTAAAACTGAAAAGGTTTTCGTCACATTTTCGTCATTTTGCATCTTTAATAGTTTTAGTCGACTAAAACTCAAATACATTTTAGTCAATTTTTTGTCCAGGTTCAGTTAGTTTTTTTAAAAAGATGTTTATCAATAAGGCCAAAATTACATTGAATCCAAAAGTTGACAGGTCATATGAAGTGCAATTGAATTCATAAAGCAGTTCATTCGCCTAACCCTTTTGTAAAATAACTCATTCCTTACCACCACTTACCAGATTGATATCTCTCTAGCCTAGACTTCCTAATTGAGTGGAATCTGTTTATTATTATACTCTACAAGTTAAGAGACAAAAGATTCGTTCTTTGGTTTTATTTTTGAGAACCATCAAAAGTGCAATCACAAAGTCATAAAAACAGATAACACTAGGTAATCAGAGGGGCACACGCACACGCACACGCACACACACACACACACACACACACACAGGCACACACGCACACACGTACACACGGACACATGCACATAGGCACACACGCACACGCACACACAGGAATTGCATCTGATGTCACCTTCATACGGAAGACAGTGCACCGTTTGTGGCCAGAACTCTGTAACGTGACTCACGTACCCTTGTGGCTTTAGCCTGAAGGCTATAAGGCTCGGCGTGCAATAATAAAACATAACATCGCACAATAACTAACTTTAGCCCGTCGAAGCAACGCAGCTAGCCACCCGTCCCGTTTTCCCCAGAATTGTTCTCTTTTTTTCACCACCTGTCCCGGGAAAAATGAAATCTCTCCCAGGACACAATTTGTCCCGTTTTTTAGGGAAAATGACAAATTTTGATTTCCGTCTGTGGTCTAGATAGGGTTGCCAACCCTCCCGTAAAATACGCGATTGTCCCGTATTTGGCAACTAAAAAACCTGTCCCGTAATGAACTGATACGGGACGCACTTCACTTTGTCCCGTATATTTCGGGGACGCCTCCGCCCCCCTGTCGTCGGCAGACTTGAGAAATCGGAACCCCGCCACTCCCGAGATGTCCTGGATTTGAAACTCTCGGAGGTGGCAACCCTACGTGCAACACAAACGTTTTCGTCTAGTCTCGTGAACGAAAACGCACATTCATCAATGTCACGTCTTCGTCTCCAAAAAAAGGGGTGTTGACGAAATTATTTCGTCAACGTCATCGTCAACGAAAACAACACTGGACTGAAATGTTTTCTAATCATAAATATTCTCTTACCTTCTGCACCTTTGACGGGACGAGCAGCTCCTCTGCTTTGGCTCCAACTTTCTGGAGGACAGAAGATGAAGAACCACTTAGAACAACTTTGAAACTGCTGGGACAAATCACATCAAATCAAATCAAATCAAATCAAATCAAATCAAATCAAATCAAATCAAAGCAGCACCTTCTGTAGATTGAAATGCAACACAAGGTTCTCCACAACACAACACAGAGAGGTAGTTCACACAACAACACGCACAGGATAATTGACCAGGCATGGGCAAACTATGGCCCGGGGGCCGGTATCCTCCCCCCCACCCTCCGACCTGGTGGTCTGGTGGGTCTCCAGATGGTCCAGAGCTCTTCCAGACCACCAGGCCTGAGGAACCTCCAGCTCATGGTGCTTTCTACTCGGTCCACCAGTTCCAGTTGGAACCCGTCGCCCTTCCTCACCTTGGCTTTGGTTCTCTTCCTGACCTGCGTCACCTCCTTCAGCTTGGACTTGTGTAGCATCCAGCGGTAGCGCAGGTCCTCCAGGTCCTCCTGGGCTTCCTGAGAACCTTCAGCCTGGCTGGAGGTCCTGGACTGGAGCAGCAGCTGGACCTGCTCCTGACCCCATGCTGCACTACTCCTCAGAGCCTGTAGAGGCGTCGTAGCACACACCTTCAGGTTACACACAGCTTAGCCTCCTTTGTTTTAGCCACGTACTTCGGTCTGTGCAGCCAAATTAAATGCTACGTTTACAGTGGCCAATATTAGTGAGAAGCCTCAAATTATTACATGAACATCATGTCGAGAAAAAGAAGTATAAACACAATAGACAGAATAAATAGTGACCAGGTGGTGGGGTATGTAGGCTGTATAATATGGACCTGTGCAGAATAGGGCTCTGATGCTGGTGACGGTGTAATCAGTGGCAGCAGGGAGGTGAGGGGTTAACTGGCGTTTAACAGTCTGATGGCCAGGGGGAAGTCACTGTTGGTCAATCTGGTTGTTCTGCAGCATATTCATAAACTGGTAATCATCCTTAGACATCTCGATGTCTTCATCCTGTCCTGCATCTGGAAGGTCCACTTTAAACTGCTGTTGCAAAAGCTCGTCCAGCGTGGCAACAGCGATCCTAAAGGATGTGACTGCTGTTTGCTTGTCCAATTAGGGCTTTTATAGAGGGAAGCTTCACCTCTTTCAAGTGAGTCCAACCTTCAACGTCCTCTTGCCGGGGGATGCTGTCCTTTGAGACGGGGATGGTTTTCTGAGAGAACACTTATGGGAGTTCAATGAAATGTTTTCCATCCAGGCTGCCGACTTCCAGTCCTCTCATACTGCTTGTATTTATAGTGGCTTCTGAACCCATTGTTCGCAGCAGGATCCTGGTCTTCTGTGCTCTCATGTTTAATTGTGCCATCAGCGACTCTGCAGCAAAAGTAGCTGAACTACCTGGATCTAAGAATGCGTAAGTCAATATCTCTTTAGTTCCCTTTTGTGCCTTGACACGTACTGGGATGATTGCTAGTGCACATTCTTCTTTGCCGACCGTGGTGGCGCCAAAGGCCTCCATTTGCACTAGGGCGGTTGACACCTCTTGTTCCGTGCTATCCTTTATTGCTTCTTCTTGGGTGTTCCTAAATATAAACTTTGTCTCGTAATGCAGAAGTGTTGGGTGTTGACGAGAACATTCTTGACACTGTGCTTTGTCTGTACAGTTGTTGGTCATGTGGCCATGTTTAAGACAAGCAAAACAAAGTCCCTTCCCTCTTAAAAAGTCTATATTTTCACTGTGAGGTTTTCTCCTGAGTTTTCTACACTCGGACAGACTGTGATGCTCTCCGTTGCAATAGCCACAGGGCTGACTCTTTGCATCCATCGTTATTGTTTTTGCTGCCGCTTGTTGGACTTTGACCTTTGGACAAATGACTTCCGTTGTAAACATTTTCTGTGACTTAGGTGTCCTTTCCTTGGGGTACTTCGATCTCTGTTGACGTAGTTCCTGCAGCGTTATCCTTTATATTTCCATAAAGTGGATGCAAAACATATTTCACTTGCTGGTTGATGAAGTCTACGAAATCGTTAAACTTTGCTCATCTATTTATTTTATCTTGTAGATCGCATGCATATCTTCTCCAGGCTTCTTTAAGTTTGTATGGCAGCTTTATTAGCTCTTATGTTTGATGCAAGATCTAATTTGTCCATGGAGCTTATGTCTGTCATTGTATTGGAGCAGCAGATGAGGAACAGCGCAAGGGACAGCGCCATCTTCTGGCTTGATGGTTTGCCACTCCAGAGCAGCGCTCATGTAGGCTTCCGCTAAGTTTAAGTTTAAACCTCTTCAGCATTTCCTTTGCCTTAACGTAGCCTTTTGTCGGTTCCATGTGAACACAGCTTTTAACCAGTTCCTGCGGCTGTCCCTTTGTGTACCGCAACAGGAATTGTAGGCGCTCGCGGTTGTCACTCGTGTGGTCTTCAATTCCATGTTCGATGGATCTTATGAAGGTGTTGTATTCTAGAGGGTCACCGGTGAAAGTTGGAATTGTGAGCTCAGGAAGTAGCGATGCTTTGTGATTTTTAATAAGATATTCAGTAATGTTAGCTTGTTGAGAGATAGCCTTGCTCAGACTATAAAGTTCTAATCTATCCTTGATTTCTCCTTGTGAAGCGCTTGTGTAGTATCTGAAACTACTGCTGCCTTCCTATGCATAGGACACCATTTGATATATGGCAGAATGTGAACTCAGTCTGAACCCGCTGCTGTCTTCCTATGCATGTGACACCATTTGATATATGGCAGGATGTGAACTCGCAAGCTGCCTACCTCCCAAAAAGGGGACTTATTGTTCATGTATGGGTTTGTTACTATCACTGTTATCAGATTAGACCAGATGGCCATTGGGGGTGCAACTATGGAATGCATACATTCCCCATATCCTGGATCTTCCTCCTCTTCTTGTTGGGAGGTATAAAAGGAGATGCGGACAAAGCATCATTGGAGTTGCTCACATCTGGCCCAGAGACATCCCCAGGCTTTTCCATGGTGCCTGTCTGACTCTTGACTTCTTTGAAATAAACCAGTTTTTATCCAACTAAGTCTGTGTCAGTGAAGACTCCTTCAACATCTACATCACCTGAATCCACCAGAAGAATTCACCACACTTGCATTGGTCCCTATGGGCTCTGCTTGTGGCGTTGCTTGTGGCGTTGCTTGTGGCGTTGCCAGGGGTGCTGCTGGCGATGCATGTGGTTGCGTATTGAGATGGGGTTTCGCTTGGGAAGGGGAAGGTGAAGCTTGTGGCAGAGGTGCAGGGATTTGGACCTATTTTAATTTGTCGCGTTGTTCTGTTTTAGAAAATATCATTTCTGGTTGGGTCTTATCCACCATCAACTCGTATTTTTGAAAAACTCTAATTTTTGCATCGGACTCGGCCTGAGCTGTGTCTCTCCATTGCTAATCTTTCTTTTCTACCCTTTAGTTCAGCCTGGAACTGCATTTCCTCAGCTTGTAAGTGAGCCTCTCTGCACCTTTCTTCAGCTTGCTGCTGAGCCTCCTTATATTGCTTGTGTGCAAACCATTCTGCTTCTTCTTGCTCAAGATCCAACTTCGCCCTTAAGCCTGCAGCCTTCGCTTGCAATGCTGCATCCCAATCTTCAGCATGACGGAGTGCGTTGACCCAGTTTGCGATCGTAAATATTTTTTCGACGTAACTGATACAACCGCGGAACCACCGTCCGCTGACGTCATTTGTTGAGCTGACTTTTTTTTTTTTTTTTTAGCATGTTCTGTTCGTTGAGCAACTTCTTTCATCCAAGTATCTTGGTCGTCTTTACATTCTTGTTCTGTCAATAAACGACCCAGTTCGTCATTTGTCTGCGTAAATTCCTTTTGCGATCCGCTGAAGTCAAGACGGACTTTATTCATCACAATGTCAACATTTGCGTCATCTTCCATGAACGTTTTGATTTCATTTTCCAGACTTGTTAGCCGGGACAACTTGTACCTGCGAGCGTTTTTTAGTTTTGTTATCTGCTCTGCTACTGCTTTCTCAGTCATCTTTACTGCCCTTTTTCCGCTGTCGTGCCGGGGTACATTCCATTCATTCATTCATTCATTCATTCATTCATTCATTCATTCCGGAGCCGGATGCAGTTGGCACTTTCGGGTAGTAAATAAATGATCGAACTTACAGATTGACGTCATCTCATTAACAAACCACCATTTGCCCATCGGGAGTTCCTTTTCGAGCCAAGCCAGTCCACTATTCCATTTTCCACAGCAAAATTCTTTTGACTAAAGTGTTGTTCCACGGTCTTCATTTTCGTAGCAGCTCTTTACCTTTGATGCTCGGGTGTCTTCAATGTCTGTCCGTCGTACCAGCACCACTACATCAATTAAAGATAAATCATGAAATGGTCCTCTAAAGCAAATTATTTATAAAATTATTTATATACTGAAATAAAATGTACATTTAGGCACCTACACCTGGTAATGACAGAACAACATCTACAGCAAACATCTGATGCAGCATCTTCATCATGAGTCGGTTGAATCAGGAGGTTCCTGTCACATTTCTGACAGTCAAAGAAGTACAAAGATGAAAAAAATGTCCAATAAGGATGAAGTTGATTTTTACAACAATCTTCCCAACATGACCAATCGTGTGTTCTCACTAGTTTAAATAACAAAAATAGACAATTACAGTTTACAAATATCAATAATTAAATGATGAATTTCAGAAAACCTCTGATGGCTGAAAGATAAATGCTTTGAAGTGAGTGAGTTTGGTTTTTTTTTCTCTCAAATAAATGGTTTATAAAAGCAAAAAATAAGCAAAACAATCATTGTCATTTCTACATGATTGATTGAAGACATTTTTCCATCGTCTATAACTGGTTTCAAATCATTTTCAAACATGTGAATCTCAATCAAAGACTCAAAACAGCCTGAACCTCTTCTTGGCATAGAGCCACCCTGGTAGCATCGAGCATCGCTGACAGCTGGCGTCCTTCTCAAAAATCTGAAAAAAATCTCTCTCACACATCCTGATGTCAGCAGTTTTCTGATCTCCAGCCTTTCCAACACCGAAATATTGGAGGAGTTTCTCAGTGAAAGTGTCTCTATGAGTGTAGATGTGAGTCTGGTCCACAGCGTCGTAGAAGGAAACCTTCCCCTGGTCAAAGTCCAGCTGGACTCTGAGTCTCTCCACACTCTTCTTCACCGTGACAGCGCTAGAACCATTAGAATATTTTCCATTTCTATGGCATAAACACCAGAGTCCATATTTTGGTGAGGCAGATATCTCACCCTTCCTGTCAGATGACTCTTTAGCAACACCTATATTCCAGTCTGGATGATCTCCCACCTCCACCTCCCAGTTGTGTTGTCCTGAGCTGCAACCTACAGAACCCAGAACTGCGGTATATCCAGTGTGTCTCTCTGGATTATCAAGAAGCTGCAGAGATGTTTCTCCTCTATTTCTCACACTGGTCAGGTCATCAGACAAGTGGAGGCAGGGGTTTGCAGTGTTTGGGTCCAGGATGACTGGACTGAAGTGGACCTGGTCCTTCATCTTCTTCCACACTGTGAAGGACAGGTTGCCCAGGTGTTTGGCCACGTTGATCAGTGCTCCTGGGAGCAGCTGTGGCTCTGACTGGGAGCACTGGTCTCTGGCTCTGCTCTGAAGGCCTTTATAACTGTTGAGGAAGACCATGGTGTCCTTCTGCTGCAGCTCCTCCTGAACAGCAGTGACGGTGCTGGACAGAGAAGACATCTTCTCCTGAATCTTCTCCATCTCTCTGATCACAGTCTTCCTCTTCTGCTCCTCTTCCTCCCTCAGAGCTGCCAGTCTGGACTCCTCTTCCTGAGAGAGGAAGAGGCGGAGCTTGTCAAACTCTGCTCTGATCTGCTTCTCTGTGGACGACGCCTGCTTCTCCAAGAGTTCAATCACTTGTTTCACCTTGTGACCCTGCTGGGGAGAAAACTCAAAGCCAGGGTGCAGAGCGTTCTGCTCATCCTCACAGAACATTTTGGTCTCATTTTGGTTTGGGGTTGGGGGGGGCGGTGAAAAGAACGCATAGAAATAAGCAAAACACCAACAGTGATAATAAGAAAAACTAAAAAGAGCACTACGATCTTTTTTTTGTGTTTGCACAGCAGCACCTTCACTGCTTCCACCTTCTCAGACCATCCAGACTGCTGGCTGTCAGCAAACAAGTCGGCCAGTTTCTTCAGGACAAAGTTCGGCACCGGAAATTCCATTGAGGATTTTCTTCTACATACGGGACAGTCTTTGCTGTCATTCTTCTCCCAGAAGCTCTGCAGACACTTGGAGCAGAATTTTATTTTATAGTCGACTGATCATGCTCTTTATTCCCCCCCAAACTGTTAAAGTTGCACTTGGCACTATGACAATTTTTCATCCTGTCAGCCTTGCACTATGTAAAAAATGGCCGCTTATTTAATTTTCTATTGTTTGTATTATTTTTATTTTAGTTATTGCATGCTTCTATTATATGTACATTACTCAGTTGACTGGAGCCCTGTTACAAAAAGAATTTCCCTCGGGATAAATAAAGTATTTCTGATTCTGATTCTGATTCTGATGAGCTTTATTGAACATCTTGAAAAGAGCAGAACCACACAACCACAGAGTTGCCAGTATTTATTGAAGCTTCTACACCAGATACTTGACAGCTCGCTGTAATATACAGATAAAAACTACATCATATGCAGTCATACAGGATTGTGATGATATGTTTTCACACAGTACTTGCAGCCAATCGTTTGCAAACCTCTGAGGTTTTTCATCTGTGGCTCTCATCTAAACACAATAGACAGAATAAACAGTGACCAGGTGGTGGGGTATGTAGGCTGTAGGCTGTATAATATGGACCTGTGCAGAATAGGGCTCTGATGCTGGTGACGGTGTAATCAGTGGCAGCAGGGAGGTGGGGGGTTAACTGGCGTTTAACAGTCTGATGGCCAGGGGGAAGTCACTGTTGGTCAATCTGGTTGTTCTGCAGCAGATACTGCAGAAACTTCTGCCAGATGCCAGCAGACGGGAGAACAGACCATGGTTAGGGTGGGTGGGGTCTGACAGGATGCAGTGGGCTCTGGACAGGCATCGGCTATCTGCAAAGTGGCAGATGGCAGATAGCAGAGAGCCTTGATGTCTTTGTCATTCATAGTTTGACTTCTCTTTGCTTTATATCGTTGCTGTTATGATGAAAATGTCCCCAATGTGGGATTAATAAAGGCTTCTATTGCGTTCTATTTTGTATTTCCTTGCTGTTCTATTCTATGGTTGGAGCGCCCTCTGCTGCATTGGAGGAAGAACTGCAGTAACAGCAGCGGTAAGTGAACCAGCAGCAGTATTAATATAATAATAATAATAATAAGTCATTATTTAGAGGTGAAACAGCTCCACCTTGAGCGACAACAACAACAATAATAAATAATAATCAAAGTGATCAACTTTTATCACAGTTTGTGTCTTTTAAAAACTTTGAAACTTAGTGCACAAATGTAGCAAAAAGTTTTTAGAAAAATAAATATTCCAGTAAAGTATGAATACCTGAAGAATCTACTGAGGTCACTGAATATTTGTACTTTGAGGTCGACCATCGTTCACTGGGAAACTCCATCAGCTTCAAAACCTTATGAAAAAAAATGACAAAATCAAAACACAAACTGAGTTTCATCTGGATGCAGTGAGAGACTGTATGAGCGCCGCAAACACGGAGTTAATCCATATCATTAAATGAGGGGTGCAATAGTGACAGGCAGGTAGAATAAGATGGTTGGAAGTGACAGGATGACTGTGGCCTCCTCATTGAACTGGACACAGGTGACTTCCTGTGGGGATCATCTCACTCATTGACCTTCATTGAAAAGTGAAAATGCTAATATGACAATAAGAAGCATCAACAATTACAATTTTATGATGCTGGGCTGGGGGTGTCGGGGGTGTGGGGGGGAGTCCCGAATCTGTTTCCAAAAAACAATAAAATCAACTTTGATTCATTAATACATTGTAAACACATTATTTGTGATTGCAAGT
Source organism: Nelusetta ayraudi (assembly GCF_046127955.1). Lineage (NCBI taxonomy): Eukaryota > Metazoa > Chordata > Actinopteri > Tetraodontiformes > Monacanthidae > Nelusetta > Nelusetta ayraudi. The sequence continues at coordinate 4,160,105 of NW_027466071.1, forward strand.
TTATTCTGAAAGTCTTTGTTAACTGATCTGAAATAGATTTTATTTTCAAGGTATCTGTTCTTTACTTGAGTATTTATTTTTTTGACAACTTTTTACTACGACTCCTTTCAGTAGCACTTTACTGCCATGCCAGGAAAAACAACAGGGCTCAGTATGACGGAATTCCATGAAAGGTTTCACGTCAAAACAAAACTTTCACGAAATAGTGTGAGTTTGATGTAAAAAGTGAAACTTTTACAAAATAACTTGATAGTTTTGTGTAAAATCGTGAACATTTTAACGTTAAAAGATGAAACTTTCATTAAATAACATGATTATTTTACAATTTATGTCAGACTATTCCCATAATATCAATGTTACCCAAGGGGAACGACCTTCTCATCAACCCTCAACCTTCCCCCAAAAACATCACTACACCTCCCATGATGCCTTGCACCAACGCTACACAACGCATGCTGTTTGTCAGTCACGGCTGCACAAGACGTATTAATGCAACACATTTTAAATCAGCTGGTAATGACAGAACAATATCTACAGCAAACATCTGATGTAGCATCTTCATCATGAGTCGGTTGAATCAGGAGGTTCCTGTCACATTTCTGACAGTCAAAGAAGCACAATGATGAAAAAAAAATATCCAATAAGGATGAAGTTGATTTATACAACAATCTTCCCAACATGACCAATTGTGTGTTCTCACTAGTTTAAATAACAAAAAAGACTACAACAGTTTACAAATATCAATAATTCAGTTCATGTCTAATTGGTTTTGAAGTCAATGATGAATTTCGGTTTTTCTTTTCTCTCCCAAATCAATGGTTTGTAAAAGCAAAAAACAAACAAAAAACAATCATTGTAATTTCTACATGATTGATTGAAGACATTTTTCCATTGTCTATAACTGGTTTCAAATCATTTTCAAACTCGATCAAAGAGTCAAATCCATCATGTTTTTGCAATTCTTAATGTATTGGAGCTCACGGGCATAAGTATTTCACATGTATGCACCTAAACAGGGGATCTAAGTGTCAATAAATCTTAATCTGAATCTGAATCTGGATCTGAATCTGATTCCGAAACAGAAAGAAACTCCTTCTCAAACATCACTGAAAAATCTCTCTCACACATCCTGATGTCAGCAGTTTTCTGATCTCCAGCCTTTCCAACATTGAAAAATGGGAAGAGTTTCTCAGTGAAAGTGTCTTCATGAGTGCAGATGTGAGTCTGGTCCACAGCGTCGTAGAAGGAAACCTTCCCCTGGTCAAAGTCCAGCTGGACTCTGAGTCTCTCCACACTCTTCTCCACCATGTCAGTGTCACCACTAACATCAGTGTATTCTCCATTTTCATATGATAAACACCAGAGTCCATATTCTGTTGAGGCATATATCTCACCCTTCCTGTCAGCTGACTCTTTAGCGACACCTATATGCCAGTCTGGATGATCTCCCACATCCACCTCCCAGCTGTGTTGTCCTGAGCTGAAACCTTCAGAACCTAGAACATTGGCATATCTAGTGTGTCTCTCTGGATTATCAGGAAGCTGCTGAGATGTTTCTCCTCTATTTCTCACACTGGTCAGGTCATCAGACAAGTGGAGGCAGCAGGCTGCAGTGTTTGGGTCCAGGATGACTGGACTGAAGTGGACCTGGTCCTTCATCTTCTGCCACACTGTGAAGGACAGGTTGCCCAGGTGTTTGGCCACGTTGATCAGTGCTCCTGGGAGCAGCTGTGGCTCTGACTGGGAGCACTGGTCTCTGGCTCTGCTCTGAAGGCCTTTATAACTGTTGAGGAAGACCATGGTGTCCTTCTGCTGCAGCTCCTCCTCAACAGCAGTGATGGTGCTGGACAGAGAAGACATCTTCTCCTGAACCTTCTCCATCTCTCTGATCACAGTCTTCCTCTTCTGCTCCTCTTCCTCCCTCAGAGCCGCCAGTCTGGACTCCTCTTCCTCTCTCAGGAAGAGGCGGAGCTTGTCAAACTCTGCTCTGATCTGCTTCTCTGTGGACGACGCCTGCTTCTCCAAGTGTTGAATCACTTGTTTGAATTTTAACTCAACTTCTCCGTATTTCTTCTTCTTGTCCTTTAAAGCTGTGAAGTTGGACTTCAGCTGCTCCTTCAGTCCTGGGACTGCTTCTTCCACAGGAACCACCTTGTGATCCTGGTGGAGAGAAAACTCACACACAGAGCACAGAGCTTTCTGCTCATCCTCACAGAACATTATGGACTCTGCTTTGTGTTTGCACAGCAGCTCCACCTTCACTGCTTCCACTGTCTCAGACGATCCAGACTGCAGGCTGTCAGCCAACGACTCAACCAGACGCTTCAGGACAAAGTTCGGCACCGGAAATTCCATTGAGGATTTTCTTCTACATACAGGACAGTTTTTGCTTTCATTCTTCTCCCAGAAGCTCTGCAGACACTTGGAGCAGAAGCTGTGGTTGCAGCTCAGAGTCACTGGGTCTTTGAAAGTCTCCAAACAAACTGAACAGTTGAGTAAACTTTCTACACGAGCTAATTTCTCTGCCATTTCAGCAGATATTCCTCCCAGCCAGATGGATTGAAATATTTATTTGCAGTTGGGAAGGTCAGACTCACCGACTGAGTCTGTGTCCTGTGGAACTGCAGATAAAAAACCTCCAATTGTTTTGCTCAAAGCAGATACTTTGCAATGCCAGCTAATGGCGTCTCAGCTCCTTGTAACAAGACGACTTCTCATCAACCTTTGCACCTTCCGCCTCAATAAATGACGCCTGCAGGTGGGGCTGTACATTTGATGAGCTTGTTGGTGCTTTATTAAGGTGACAGTCCTCTTGACAGTCTGAGGCTCCTTATATACTGTGGAAAACAAGTAAACAAGCAGTATTATATACCCCCATCCATCCATCCATCCATCCATCCATCCATCAATCTTCTGCTGCTTATTCAGAGTCAGGTCGTGGGGGCAACAGTCTCAGCAGAGACCCCCAGACTTCCCTGGTCCCAGTCACCTCCTCCACCTCATTCAGTGGGACCCAAAGGCGTTCCCAGTCCAGCAGAGAGACCTTGTCCCTCTGGGGAGTCCTGGGTCTTCTTCAGGGTCTCTTCCTGGTGGGACAGAACACCTTTCCAGGAAAACCTAGATAAAGACATTAATAAAAGTGTATCATTGCAGTAGAACAAAATGCATTTGGTTTTCCTCCCTTTACAAAGGTTCTCACATTTTCATAAGAATCTCCATACATCAATAAGGGTCCCAGTGCTCCCAGTTAGCTGCCATCTTGCACCAGCATATTTCTAAGGAAGCCTGGTGTGGACAATCCAGCTGCCTTTCCTATATAAATATACATTTGTAGCCACACATCTGCAATGTAAAAAATCCACACTGTTTGACCTCCGCTGAATAATTAACTGCAGTCAAGGTCATTCAAAGTCATTGGACCTGGAATATTTGCATTCTTTGGAATGACAGTCAGTGTGACCTTTAACCTGAAATGCCAGTAAGGCCAAAGTGCTGCATTGGGCCGATTGGGACACAACTGAGTGTAACGGGTGTGTCTCTTGTGATGTTGTAAACATGCCCGTTAACTTGTGCATCTTGCGTTGTGTTCATGGAGACATGGACTCAGGTTGCAGTGTTTGCTGCCACTTTATTTCTGGCTTTCACTGAACGCAGCACAGGCTGTATGAAGAGACAAATGAACACAGACTGTGATGCCAAGGACGACCTGAAGGTGGCACCACATTCACTGCGGTGCTGCTTAAGTTTCGATTCCACCTTGAAAAAATAGTTCCGCGATTTGACCACTAGATGGCAGTGCTTATTCCAACACCGTTCAATATAAAAAATAAATAAATCAATATGTCTTTGTTGACGAGGATTTCTGACTAAATTATTATTATCATTGGAAAGCCTGGGAGCTCTACTTTCACAATCAGCTGAAACATTTCACAGGAAATCATTTTTGGCCTTTTTGGGGACTCCAAAGTAGCAACTTTGCCATTGACAGTATGATATTTTTCAGTTTTTCAGGTGGATTATATCCAGAATTATATAGTAGAAATGGACATGTGAGGTATCATCGTAAAGCCTGGGAGCTCTCCTATCAAAATCAGACATATTTCAAAATCCACCTGAATAATAGCCAATGATACCTCACATGTCAATTTCAACCATATAATTTTTGAAAGAAAATCCACCTCAACATAGACATGATACACTGAATTTCATATGTTGAAAAGTGTAATCGAAACGTAAGAAGCACCGCGGCGAATGTGGTGCCAACTTCAGCGTCGTATGCGAGGTGTGGCTGACACTGCAGACCTCTGTCAGCAACACACATACACACACATGAGAAAAAGCTCCAGAAAGAAAAGTGTCCTACCGAACTAAATAACGAGGCACGTCTGCAACATTCTCCACACGAAACACACCCCGGACATTTCACACTCTTCATTTATCACTCCTACATATATATTTATAAACACGTAACAGGTTCACTAAAACCAAGTAGAACCGGAAAGGAGAAATCGAAACCGACCTGCTGTCAGTGGGCGCAGCACAGACTGACAGCGTCCAAACTTTCGCGCGGAAGAAGCGACAGCTTCTTAAAGGGACAGTACCGATTTTACGTCTCTGTCGCTTCCTCCGTTGAACTAGAAAATAAAATAAAATAAAAAACAAACAAACAAAAATAAATAAAAAATATATAATAAGGATTTTGATGACATTTCAGAAGATCAAAACAAAAGAAAATGTATACCCTGGGTACATGAGCTTTATTGAACATCTTGAAAAGAGCAGAACCACACAACCACAGAGTTGCCAGTATTTATTGAAGCTTCTACGCCAGATACTTGACAGCTCGCTGTAATATACAGATAAAAACTACATCATATGCAGTCATACAGGATTGTGATGATATGTTTTCAGACAGTACTTTGCAGCCGATCATTTGCAAACCTCTGAGGTTTTTCATCTGTGGCTCTCAAGGTAAAAGAAGTGCAGTCAATAGATTTCCAGACTGAACTTGACTGTACTATTACTGCATCAGGATAAATAAAAGAACCTTCAATGATAACGACAGAGCTTTATTTATTGTTTTCTCATCATTAAGATAATACATATAATACATCAGCAGAATATGCACGGATGGAAGAAACAAGAGAATAAATCCCCACCTGTGGATTCCACACAGTAACAGCTGAGCACATGCAGTATTTTAACATGGCAAGTCAAAGTACTCAAAGTACTACGACCCTTCTGTCATTAATATCCAGCTGCTTTCCCCTCTGATGACGTCACACCTCACGCCAAATGTCATGTTACATATCAGCTGATTAAAAACACTGATACACAAACGATGCACAGCGCTGCACTGCTTCACTCAATGGACGCGTGAAGGCCAGAACAACAGAGGGCGCCAGAGAGCAACAGTATTTGTCCGTGTAAAGTGAGAGAAGTGGAGCGTGTTTTCAGGAGCACAAGGAATAAAAGAAAGAAAGAAAGAGAGACAGAAGAGTGAAGGCAAAATGATTTGGTTTCCAGGAGGTGACTGTTTTTAAAAGTCTTTGAGCCCACACGAGCGTCTGAGGGGGATACTGTAGTGTCAGAGAATATTGCAGTATCATCCTGCCTTCTTAGTACTGAACCAAATGAATATGGTGGAAAATAGCAAGTGTCAAAAGAAGAGAAAGAATTGATGGGTAAGATTTCTAGGAGAGTTTTAGCTGTTAAAACCTGCTGGAAGATGATTGACAGGTGGTTTGTCTTTGCAAAATGTTCATGTCACTCTGATATGTTGGTGTAAAGTACTTTAGTAGAGTATATTCTACTTCAGATATCATAGTTGTACGTATTTATTTCATTTTCAGTAAACCTTAAACCAGATAAAACAGCAGTTGTGAGTCCTAGAGTTGAAAGTGGAACACAGACAATGAAAAAACCTTGAATAATAATGATGATATTGACGATGATAACGATGATGATGAATGTCGTTCAGATATAAATGCTTTTTTTTTTTTTTTGGTTTTATGTCCCTTTGAGGACCTTCCTCTAGGTGGGTGGAGGTCCTTGGTAGCGCAGCATGATGTTGAAGGAGCGCGCGAAGTTGTTGTGGCAGGAGCAGCTGTGTGCTTGGTCTACGAAGGGCAGCAGCAGCAGCAGCAGCAGCAGCAGCGCCAGCAGGAGGAGCCAGAGAGGCAGCGCCAGCCGACACACCCTCCGCAGCAGCGAGGGCCTCTGCAGGGAGCAGCACAGCCACTGGTCACACAGGGTATTACAACACGGAATTAACACTGAAAAACAGTTCAGTGAGAGTGTTGTTTTTGGCAGGCATTTTAGATTTAGTTTTAGTCATAGTCTTTTGGACGAAATGCTACTTTGTTTTAGTCACATTTTAGTCATTTTGTATCCTTGGTAGTTTTAGTCTAGTTTTAGTCGACTAAAACTGAAAAGGTTTTCGTCACATTTTCGTCATTTTGCATCTTTAATAGTTTTAGTCGACTAAAACTCAAATACATTTTAGTCAATTTTTTGTCCAGGTTCAGTTAGTTTTTTTAAAAAGATGTTTATCAATAAGGCCAAAATTACATTGAATCCAAAAGTTGACAGGTCATATGAAGTGCAATTGAATTCATAAAGCAGTTCATTCGCCTAACCCTTTTGTAAAATAACTCATTCCTTACCACCACTTACCAGATTGATATCTCTCTAGCCTAGACTTCCTAATTGAGTGGAATCTGTTTATTATTATACTCTACAAGTTAAGAGACAAAAGATTCGTTCTTTGGTTTTATTTTTGAGAACCATCAAAAGTGCAATCACAAAGTCATAAAAACAGATAACACTAGGTAATCAGAGGGGCACACGCACACGCACACGCACACGCACACGCACACGCACACGCACGCACACACACACACACACACACAGGCACACACGCACACACGTACACACGGACACACGCACATAGGCACACACGCACACGCACACACAGGATTTGCATCTGATGTCACCTTCATACGGAAGACAGTGCACCGTTTGTGGCCAGAACTCTGTAACGTGACTCACGTACCCTTGTGGCTTTAGCCTGAAGGCTATAAGGCTCGGCGTGCAATAATAAAACATAACATCGCACAATAACTAACTTTAGCCCGTCGAAGCAACGCAGCTAGCCACCCGTCCCGTTTTCCCCAGAATTGTTCTCTTTTTTTCACCACCTGTCCCGGGAAAAATGAAATCTCTCCCGGGACACAATTTGTCCCGTTTTTTAGGGAAAATGACAAATTTTGATTTCCGTCTGTGGTCTAGATAGGGTTGCCAACCCTCCCGTAAAATACGCGATTGTCCCGTATTTGGCAACTAAAAAACCTGTCCCGTAATGAACTGATACGGGACGCACTTCACTTTGTCCCGTATATTTCGGGGACGCCTCCGCCCCCCTGTCGTCGGCAGACTTGAGAAATCGGAACCCCGCCACCCCCGAGATGTCCTGGATTTGAAACTCTCGGAGGTGGCAACCCTACGTGCAACACAAACGTTTTCGTCTAGTCTCGTGAACGAAAACGCACATTCGTCAATGTCACGTCTTCGTCTCCAAAAAAAGGGGTGTTGACGAAATTATTTCGTCAACGTCATCGTCAACGAAAACAACACTGGACTGAAATGTTTTCTAATCATAAATATTCTCTTACCTTCTGCACCTTTGACGGGACGAGCAGCTCCTCTGCTTTGGCTCCAACTTTCTGGAGGACAGAAGATGAAGAACCACTTAGAACAACTTTGAAACTGCTGGGACAAATCACATCAAATCAAATCAAATCAAATCAAATCAAATCAAAGCAGCACCTTCTGTAGATTGAAATGCAACACAAGGTTCTCCACAACACAACACAGAGAGGCAGGTAACACAACAACACACACATGACAATAGTCCAGCCATGGGCAAACTACAGCCCGGGGGCCGTTCCCCCCCCTCACCCTCCGACCTGGTGGTCTGGCGGGTCTCCAGATGGTCCAGAGCTCTTCCAGACCACCAGGCCTGAGGAACCTCCAGCTCATGGTGCTTTCTACTCGGTCCACCAGTTCCAGTTGGAACCCGTCGCCCTTCCTCACCTTGGCTTTGGTTCTCTTCCTGACCTGCGTCACCTCCTTCAGCTTGGACTTGTGTAGCATCCAGCGGTAGCGCAGGTCCTCCAGGTCCTCCTGGGCTTCCTGAGAACCTTCAGCCTGGCTGGAGGTTCTGGACTGGAGCAGCAGCTGGAACTGCTCCTGACCCCAGGCTGCTCTGCTCCTCAGAGCCTGTAGAGGCGCCGTAGCACACACCTTCAGGTTACACACAGCTTAGCCTCCTTTGTTTTAGCCACGTACTTCGGTCTGTGCGGCCAAATTAAATGCTACGTTTACAGTAAATGGCCAATATTAGTGAGAAGCTACAATTTATTACATGAACATCATGTCGAGAAAAAGAATAAAAATGCATTGTAGTGCTGTCATTTCTGGCACTGCTGCCATCATAAAGCACCAACTGGTGAGCACTACTGCTGGGTGGTGGAGCTGTTTTGATTGAGTGCAGTTTAAAAAAAAATATTTTAAAATATATATATTCATAGAGAAACTGGGGAATAAATTTGGGTCCTTGCGATGTGATGATGAGGAAAAACTGATGCTGGTCCTGAGACTCCACCAGTCCAGAACCACTGGAGTGGACCAACAGGACCTCACGCTTGAACCCTTCAAACAACTTTAGATTCCTCTGCCGCTGACCTGAAATTGACTTGTCAGTTGTGCTTTGTTCCCTAAAAGGTGCCATTAGAAAAAACACACCTTGAGTTTTTCCTGACGAATCTTGAACTCTTTGGCGTCTGGTTCTGAAGCTCCTTTCCCCAGAACCTCGGAGAGCAGTCTGCTCTCTCTGAGCAGCCAGGCTTCGAACTCTCTCCACCTGGACATCACCTGTCCTCTACTTCCCTGTTAGACAAAAACCCAAGTGATGACACGTTTGACACATCTGCTCCACAACCATCAGCTGTTGGACCTCTGAACCACATGGTTTTCTTTTTTAGCCAAAAATTGTGAAACAAGCAAACCAGCGAGGCCACCTGAAGACAGCACTCATTTTTCTCACGTGTGTAAATGTTATCTATTCATATACGTAAATACTGTCATGACATATTTTAAGCTATGATGGGTTCCCATGTCCACATCCTCAAGATGGTTTCACCAGAGGACCATGTTTGGGGGTTTATGACCCTCCTGCCAGTGTACTGGGAACCTGCTTGGACCTTCTCAACCAGACTGATCAGAACTCAGGCTGTTCCTCAAGCAGCCGGGGTGAACAGCGGGACAGAGTAGAGGAGCAGCTGACTGCATGACTAGGAAGAGACGACCACGTAAAGAGGAGGCATCTCAGCAGCTTCAGGACGGCTTGGACCACACTGATGGACGCAGACTGAAGGTAATCACATCAACAAGTCCACTTCCATGTCACCACACTGTGGTTTATAAATATTTTATTATTTTAAAAGTCCTATCAGCTGAGCCATCTTTGAAGGCATCATCTACTGTGAGTACTGCTGGAAGTTAAGTACTCCTTGTATTCTGCGTAGGCTTACAAAGCAATGTTCTCACTGTCACTTGGTACCCTCGGTGGATCCCATGAATGAAAAGGTCTTCCCAATGGCTTGAAAGCTCTCACCTCTTTTGTCGAGATTCCTCCTGTTTCCGTTCCAGAAGCTTCCGAGGTCCCGAATAACTTTGTCGATCGGTCAACTTTAAAAACAGGTTCTTTCCAGACCTGCAAGTTTGTTGCCCCCTTTTCATTTTCTTCTCCCTCCGCGACTCCAGTTGGCAGAGACATTTTGCCAGGAGGCAGACTTTGGTTGGTCAGAGACGCAGAGTCTGTAACGTCAGACGTGGTGTTCAGGAGTCTACAAGGGAGGCAGGAAGTAGATCAGACAGGCGCTCCAAGTGTGGAAAGGTCTCCCATCGGACCGGAGTCATCGGCCAAGAACTGACTGATTGGATTTTTGGCACCTGTCAAGACTGGAGCTGGTGTTGCGTAGTGCCGTCCAGGACTCCCTGAGTCGCTCCAAGTCTCGGACGATGTGGACTTGACCCTCTGCAGATGTCTTCTCCAACACTTTTTGACCCTGGACCTCCATCTGGTGTAGCTGGAGCTCCGTCTCTTCAAACTCTGCTAACACTCTCTACACAAACCAAAAACACAAAACTTCAATATACAACTAACGCCATATTGTAACTTCGATGCAGATCCAACTTTCATACGAATCCTTCAGACAAGGAGCTCATACACAAAGGCTTTAAAAAATACATATTCAAACAGAAATACTCGTGCTTATGCTTTAAATGACTCGTATGTCTTTGTACCAAAGGAAATGATCGAGTGTGAGGGGAATGTGTTGGAATGTTGCTGCCCGTGGTGCCCCGTACCGGGCGTGTCAGGATAGGGGGCGTTACTCTGCTCTCCTGAGAGGCTCCTGAAATGGAAAAGATGGCAGAGACGCACCTCCGCTTCGTGCTCTCGTCCCTCCACCATCCACTTCTCGTGCAGGCTGTGAAACGACTCAAACTTCTGCTTGATGATCATCAGCCACTGCTCCATTTTTAGCAAATTATCGTGGAAGCTTTCGTGGCTTTCGATGTTCTCCTCACTTTCACGCTCCTTCAACTGAAAACAAGAAGAAAAATAAAAGTGCCAATGAGAAAAAAAAGTGCAGTTTGTCAGGAAAACAACAGAAGTTGCTCCCGACCTGCAGCTCAGCGGTGGAAGGTTTAGACAGCCAGGTTCTTCTGGCCATTGTTCTTTAACTAGCTAAGGAGTGAGCACTTTACGATCCCATGATGCAACTTCCTCTCCCCGAGGCAGCAGTTGATCCTGGAGTTGCTTCTCATCTGTTTTCCAAGAACTCCGCCTCTGCATGTAACAACAACTACCCAATAATGGCACCACCTGATACAATTTTGAGCTGTTTGCTGCACTGCAGCCATCAGCCACTGCGGTTTTGGTTTAGGTGAAGGACCGGCACTGGTCTTTGGTCCAAACTCTGAGCTAATCAGTGCTCGGCGCTGTGCCAACGTCACCACTATGGTCCCTGCAGGGCTGGCTGGGAACCCCAGAAGAACAGGGACAAACCGGTAACGGTTGGAACCGTGTTGGAGACACTCACCACCTGACCCGAGCCGACCAGAACCGACCTGAAGTACGCTGGTGGAAACATGCCTTGTTTTATACTGCCGGACCACAGATTGCACCACTGCAGGCCGACAAGCAGAGCACTGCCACGCCACCTCCAAGACCACACGACTGGTCCCAGTTCCGGTCCAGTTTCAGGCTGTCAACTCTACAGTCTCATTCAAGAAGATCACTGTCACAGTGTCATCCTCCTCACTCACCACCACTGTTGTGTGTAGTTGTGTCAAGCCACTGTGGAGCCTCTGGAGCTGTGAGTTGTTGCTGTCACTGGAGGAAACCAGGGCCTCCAGCGCCACCACCTGGGCTTCACAGTCCTGCAAGTCCTTGAGAATTACCTGGACACACACACAGGGGGGCGCTGTGGTTGCAGTGTGACTTTAGGGATAAAGGCAAACATCATTTTATAAAATGATATCAGTTCCAACACAGTAATACACAGATATGACACAACGTTCATTCAGCGTTGCTTCATAATTAGGGAATTAAAACTGGTCTACAGCGACTAATGCAACAAGAAGTATGTTTTAAATATTTAACTGTCTATTTTTTGAATGAATGAATGAATGAATGAATGAATGAATGAATGAATGAATGAATAGTAGAGATAGAAGCTATGCTATAAGTTTGTCCTGGTAGAAGAAGACCTTCGTTTGTTCTCGCAGACAGTGAAAAACTCTCACTTCTTCCCATCATGACTGGGGGGGAGGGGCCAGAGTGGGGGAGGGGTTAGCGTACCTTGAACTGGTCCGACTGGCTTTTCTTGGCGAGGATGTCTGGTTGGAGGCCGTCAGCGGCCACGAGTCGCTCCTGCAGACCGGCCAGCTTGGAGAAGACCAGCTCAAAGGCTTCAGTGAAGTCCTTGGTCCTTGACATTAAGCCCTGGGGGAGGAGAGCGATGCCAACAGGTCACCGACTTGGTTAAACAACATTAATAGAAGGATTTGCCTCATTCATCGGCTCATAATCAGATTATTGTACGAGGCCTTCAGAGGCAGGGAGTGTTTCTCTATTCATGACTGTGAGCCTGAAATGGTTGAGTCTTGCTTGATGTCTACATGCAGTCAAGCATCACTCTCAGACTCTGAAGTTCAATCCAGATGCTGCAACTTCTGAATGAAACAAAGTGTCCGCACCTCCAATCTGCTCTTCCTCTGAAGCAGCTGGGTGTGCAGAAGCTCTCTGTTCCTCACTGCGGCGCACAA